>NW_017728943.1:3263363-3303967 GCF_001723895.1 Crocodylus porosus | reverse complement strand
CCACTGATGAACCCATGTTGGTTGCCCCTAAGCATGCAGTCTCCTGCTGGCCCCTCCTGGATGTGTGCCAGCATAATTTTTTAGAACAGCTTGCCTAGGATCGAGGTGAGACTAACCGGCCTATAGTTTCCCGGGTCCTCCTTCCTGCCTTTTTTGAAGATGAGGACCACGTTGGCCCTGTTCCAGTCCTCCGGTACCTGTAACTAATGGGGCAGGAGTGTTAACAAGGACAATGGAAGGGAAGGAGTTAGTTTGGGAGAACAAATGAATAAGGAGAATGGTGACCTGAACGAAGGAGACTGAGACCTAGAAGCCGATGCAACTGGATAGCTGGATAACTGCTCCTGTCTCTCCAGTCTGATCTTTGTAGAGTTGAGAGCATAAGGTGTTGGGGACCCAGCATTCCTTGTAGATCCCAAGTGGTCTAGTGCTGAGGTTCCCCAATTTTTTCTTATTGCATATCCCCTTCCAGATTTATCAGCAACGCGTGTACCCCTACCAGCATACATTTTATATTTTAACCCCTTAAATGCCCATTATTTAATCCCTTAAATGCCCCTTAATTGAAAATTAAATCCCCCATTACACAATTTCTCCCAGAGATGTCTTGCATACCCCCAGGGGTTTGTGTACCCCAATTTGGGAAATTAATGGAACATAGAAAGAGGGCTGCCTGCCTTCCAGCTGAACCCTCCACTGCCCTTCTCCACATGGTCTATTTTTAAACCCTTGTGGAGCTGAGTGGCCTTCAGAGCTATCCACAAAACATCTTTTCTCATGTGATCTAATTTGCATTCAGATATGTGGATTTTCTGTCAAGATAAGTGCATATTCTTAGAACAGTAAGGGGTTAATAGCTTAATACAGGTAAGATGTATGCATCTATCTTAAAGTGATGGTAGCACTCCTTGTCATTAGGGCAAGGGTCTTGAGGTAGTAACAAGCATTATATACTGATCCTTCCACTAAAGAAAGGAAAAATAGCTCCTTCCTGTAGCACTGGTGGAATATGTGATTTGCTGAGTACTTGGCAACTTTCTGCAGCAAAAACATTTCAGCAAAATAAACAGTTACTGAATCAGAGCTGAAATGATATTACCTTGCTGCCTAATCCCTTTCTAGTTCTTATTCTGAGGCAGGCATAACTATAATAAATACTGAACAAGGAAAACCACACTGCTGGAAAGCCTGCCTGTGCCGTAGGATTTTGTAGGCCCCTCACAAATGTCCAATGCTATCTGTCATTTTGAATTTTCTGTGGCTGTTTGTGTACACTTTGGATTCTAAAATTTCATTTGATTTAAGACTGAAGATTTTTGTGTTGTGTGGTAAAATGGTTGTGCTCAAGGTAAGCAAGAAGCTTAATGTGTGTTTATATCATTTATACAAATTACTTACTGGCAAACAGCTCATTTGGCACCAGATATTTAACATCCAGATTGGTGTTGGAAGTGTTCAGAGGAACATTACCTGGAGCTGCACAACGAAAGTACTTGTGATTTTTTTTTTTTGGAAATGTTTCTAACATTTTGGTGGCTTAGGGAGTCATGGGAGGGTGCCTTTAATGTATGGGGTCTGGGCCCTGACACATCTTGTACAGTGTTATATTTGGAACACGAGGATATTTATTATACCATGCTGGTTCACAAGTCGAGGAACAAAATCACCCTTTGCACATGGTCAGTTGTATACTATTTGATAGTGGGGTGAGAGGTGTCCTTCCTGTCAGATTAAAAGCTCTGGAATATCTGGCTGCTTTAGCATGAAACCACAAACATTAGTTATTAACATTTGTCCAGCCCCATTAAATCCAGCTCTAGGTTCTTGACAAAAAGCCTCTTTGAGGATTGCATGCATTTGAATGGCAGCCACAAGGTGCAGCAATTTGCTCTTGCTGTAGTTCAAAGTCTCGGAATCGTGCATGCAGAGTAGTGGTCAAAGTAATGGCTAAAACAGAGTGGATGTTGGAAAGCAATTTCTGTGAAACTGGATTTTTAATTGGCTTCAGGAATGTGTGTGTGCCTGTTGTTTCCTTCTTTCAGACCTTCTAAAACAAGCTTATTTGTGGGAATGTTTGTGGAGATGATGACTTTTAAGCAAAGTGGAAAATATCAAAAAGTAAATATTGAATTCATAAATTTGAGTACAAAAGCTTTTGATTCCAAGTGTAACACAGTGTTGTCTGGTATTTCATTAGCTTTTAAACTTGCAACCTTCAGAACTTCACACTCATTTCTATGAGTATCTGTATAATTTAAAATGTATGGGAAACCTCTCATTAGAGAATAGCTATAGTAGGCTAGAATCCTTCTGCAGTGATAATAATTAACCAGCGTAGGTTACAGACATACCTGCTCAGGGAATCAACACTGTGTGTAACATCTGTATACTGTCAAACATCTCTGACTTGCAATATTATACTCTGAATAAAGTGCTTGTAAACAGACTATCAGCCAGGAATCCCTTGTAAGAACAATTCAGTTAACTTCAACTAAAAAATCGGAGAAAATCGTTCTCTGCTGAAGCATAATTTGCATGTAAAAAATAGTAGTGAATGAATGTGTTCGTTTTCTTTTGTAATGTTCACCCAGCTGGTTTGATCACATCACTTTCCCAGTACATCTTTTGGCTTTGGACAATTAGAGCTTCTACACATATGCCAGACACCAACTTTGACATGTGCTAATTAGCAAGCATTAAAGCAGAATCAGTTAATCATTGAATGAACTTCAGTTAAAGTGTCCCCCCTTCCCCCCCAACATTTTGGAGTGTGGGATGATGAATATATGAGATGCAGCTCCTTAGAGCCACTCTAATTAACACCCCCCCAACCACCCCAGAGCATGTGTAAAGATGTCCTTAGTGACTTTTTTTCTCTGCCTTTCCAGAATTATCCCATTTGTCCGTCCTGTGCGATATGAAGATGTTCAGCAGAAGGTGAAAACAGCCTTTGGTCAGCCACTGGATCTCCACTACATGAACAATGAGGTACAGAGGCACTTGCCAGAGAATGTGCAGTGGTTTCTTCAAAGAATTTCCCATGTTCAGTCCCTTCTTGAGTGTTACTTTCCAAGTTTCCCTTGGACATGAATGGTTACTGCACAATTCCTCTCTAGAGGACAAATGTCAATTACTGACACATCATTGCACTGACTTCTCTCTGCAGTGGGAATATTAACGTTTCATTTCCTCCTTTTTTGGGAGACTAAGGGAAATGAAGGGAATTTGTAGTAATGTGGTCATTGTACTATCCATCTCAAATGCTGGCACTGCTGAAATGCCATATTGTCTCTGACCTATTTGACCATGTCACAGCCTTCCACCTGGCTGTAACTGTTTTCATTTTCATACTACATCCTCCTGGGGAGGGAATTTTTTTTTAATATAAAAAACAGCGTGTTTCTTACCAGCATAACTATTGAAAAAAACATGCAAGTGAATCCTCAATGTTGGTGCATAAATTTTTTTTTTTCAAAATCAAAGCTAATTGTTCAGAAAAGGTGGTGCATAGGATAATTATGGAGTGCTAGAAACTCAGCATTTACCGTCTATTTAAGGCATAGTGAATGCTTATTAGCACAGTGTTCTACTTGGTGCTGTGCTATGCTTAAAGACAGTCCTTGTCACAAACACTTTTACAGTCTGATAGAAGCTGACAACAGGATGTGATAGAGAGGAAAGAAGATTTTTTGTTATACTTGAGGCACCAGAAGTTAACCAAAGAGTAGTTAGCATCTTATCCCAAATTCTTCTGTTCCCCTGATGTGTATACCTTTGAGGAAAACTTGAGTGGAGGGAGCATGCTGGGAGAGCATTGTGGCAAGACAGACAGAAGTGGGAGGAGGAAGCAAATAAAACTTTTGCAAGGATACAGGTATCTTAGAATTAACAGTAGACATGAGAGAGATTTCCCAGTCTGGGATTAGAGATGAGGACAAGAAGTTTGAGCTTCTTATCCTGGGCACTGAAAAATCAGTGGAGGGGTCAAAGGGTGGACATCTGATTGAATTAAGATAATTTATCAGCTGGGTTTGGTTGACGTGATGGCATTCAGATTGCTGGAAAGAGGACAATTGCAATGTTTTGATGGTTGTATACATTTTAAAGGAAGTATGTGTCGTTCTGAGATGGTAGAATATGTTCTTCATCTTACTGCATATGAATTCTGCCCTCCTTTCCCTCCCTCCTCCCCATTATGGCTGTCTAGAGCTAAACAGTGCAAATATAAGCTCTATCCTAGAGGGCCTCTGAAATCTCAGCTTTTTAGCAAATTCAAGATTTTCCTTTGACTCTTCCAGAGGGAGTCCATTCTGTCTAATCTAACTACTATCTGTCTAATCTAACTACTATCCTATACTATGGTAGGAATGGTGGTGTGCTCATCTAATTACTGTTTGTTGGCACCTGAGATGAACTCCAGGGGTTTTGGTTCCAGCTTTCCTACCACAAGCACACCATGATTTGCACCAATTGGCCAACTTGGAAGAGAGGACCCATAAGACTACATTAGCCTCTTATCTGAGATCCACTTCCTACCTATTCTTCTTGTCCCCAGTTTACCATATTCCTTGTGAAACTGCTTTCTTGTCAGATAAGGAACATGTTAGCAGAGATACAAGTTCAAGAAGAAATCCAGGATTGTTTGTTTTGCTCATCTCTGGCAAAGGAAAACCTTTGTGGGAGGCAATTAGCTTGAGAAATGGGGGCAAGAGAGATCCTGAACAAAAAGATAAATTCTCCTCACAAAGAAAGGATGCAGAGTTCTCAGTTGTCCCATCTCATCTACCGAATCTTTCAGTTTTGTTTAAACCTCTTATTGCCTGTATGTGGTATTAATATCTCTGCTAACTTTGAATTTATGTTCTATATTTTGCAGTTATCTATTCCCTTGAAAAATCAAGATGACCTGGATAAAGCAATAGATCTCTTGGACCGAAGCTCTAATGTGAAAAGCCTTAGAATATTACTACTGTCTCAAGACAGAAACCATGTAGGTAACCTGCTTTGTAGCATTACAACTAAGTGATACTTGAGGTTTTCTTTATGACCCCTAGTTAAAGGTCCTTGCATTATAATGGTACCCTGCTAACAGGGATAATATGTAGTAGTAAGGCTGCTGTGCTTCACATACATACTCTCTTTGCCTGAGGTTTTTATATTTTTCCCCTGATTCAGCACACTTGAGTATTAAAATACTAGACAGATGATCAAAGCTATAATTATAAAGGACATTTATTGCCGATATCCCCTCATAAGTAGATTCAGATAACGTTCAATGGATCTGGTTCACAGGAAGGTTGTTTATGGTTTTGATTAAGATGGCACATGCTACACAAGTTTTAATAACTTAGCATTTGGTGGTTATATTTTTATTGACAATATTTGAGAAGATGAAGGGGGGGGCACTTACTGGAGACTAAGTGCAGTGTGTGGGGGACTTATGCTGTGTGTCTAGAGAGCAAAAGGTCCTGCCTGTGTAAACTCTGGCAACATCCAAACTTTATTTAATAACTTACCTTCCTGAAAGCAGGCCTCATTCTTAAAGGCATGCTATTGGCTCTTCCTTAGGGCATTGCCCTCCAGAGCTACAGAGCCTTTCAGTGTGAATCCTTCCTGGTAGGAATGGTGGTGTGCTCATCTAATTACTGTTGGTGGCACCTGAGATGAACTCCAGGGGTTTTGGTTCCAGCTTTCCTACCGCAAGCACACCATGATTTGCACCAATTGGCCAACTTGGAAGAGAGGACCCATAAGACTGAATGGTCTTGTTAATTTGAGGGTGAGCATTCCACTAAACTCCCCACATTGTGGTTGAGCCATGCTGGCCTGGCAGTGGTGTCAAAGGATCTTGTTCACCAGAGTTTTAATTCAGTGTCTTTTACCAGTGTTAGCTTCTAAAACTCTGTGGATATAAATTTCACATTTGAACACAGATTATTTACAAATAATCTAATTAATTTGCATTGAATGGTACATGGAACTACTATCAAATCTTTAAAGCTCATTTCTATTACACTCTTTCAGAACCTCCCCAAATGTAAGTACTTAGGATCCCTGAAAATTCCTGGTTTGGCTAGATTCAAGGACATAAAGTTTCTTTATGATATTTCAGACTTCATAACCCCCTGTTAACAAATACAGTGACTCCTGGATGCAGTTTAACAGTACTTTTGTGCTGTCAAGAAAATGGCCTTGGAAATGTAGCCTCAGTTTTCTTGGCATGAAGGTAAAAACTTTAGACAATCCTCTTTTTTTTTTTTTTTTTACAGCCTTCTATTAGCTTGAATACCTTCAGGCTATAACCTAGATGTAAGTAATATTATCCAAACTTTACACAAACCCTAGGTAATGCCCTAGAGTAAACACTTAATGCCTTCTCTCACCAACCATTAGTTAGTCCTGTGATGTCTTTTATTAGGTGTTTTTCCTTTTCTGCTTGAAGCAGAAGCAAACTCTTCCACAGTGAAGTCTTTAGTAAGAGCCACTATTTCCCCTTCTCCTTTGACTTCCTCTTCATCTCTGAGCTGGTTGACCAGACACCCCTGCATGTGATGAAACAAGCGCAGGAGCCTAAAGGAAGCTTCTTGCCTGAATGATCTTGTCCCAGTGACAGTAGGAAGCATTTTTCCCCCCAAAAGTACAGGATACAGATTTTGTTTTGATTGGGCTCTTATTTCTGGAGATGGAAAGGTGATGCAATGACTTGGCACAAATATATACTAACAAAATTAAAGTGTGTGTGTGTGTGTGTGTGTGTGTGTGTGTGTGTGTAAATAAAAGTAAGCTATTTAAATCTGCTCCAGTAACTGTGCTACTTTATTTCGAGAGTCTACATTAGCAAGTGCTATTTATGTTAATTTTATAGTGGCTCTTGCTCTGGCCTTTAAAAAGAAACTCTGATCCTTTCTATCAGCCTAGATACAAATGGGATAAATTGCTGTAGTCGTGTGCCTGGACTAGTAAAGAAAAATCAGCTGGTGGTAGGGCCAGTCAAAATCATCAGCCAGTATAGATGATGTATTAGCTGAGGATCTGGCCTGTCAAGATAGCTACTTCCTGTGTCACTGCAATAGCTATCCCAATGCAATCTCCCATCTCAAATGTACATTCCTTGGCAAAGAAAGTAAAAGAAACTAAACTTTTGTCATACTCTTCATCTTGGTCAGCTCTAGCTCTGGTATAACATTAAAAGACCTAGAGAGAGATGTCTTTGTCTGAAGTCAGGCAGAAAGCAGAGCAGGGTGGCACCTTAGAAAGTAATTTGTTCAGAAATGCATAAACTTGTGTAAACAACAACCTACTTCATCAAATGTGACGATGAAGCAACTGACGAAGTAGACCATTGCCTATGAGAGTGTATGTATTTCTGAATGAGTTGGTCATTAAGGCTGGAAACAGATCTTGCCTTTGTGCTGCCATAAAAACATTTATAGCATCACAAAGGACAAGCAAACAAATGCCTATGCCCATTCCTGCCTCGCAAAATGTGTAGCTACAAGATAGGTGGTATAAATTTGCCCTGTTATTTTGCATAGATGTCTGTGTGCTTTTTGGGAGAGTGTGAGCAGTCCAGAGCTGTCTGTATTCTCTAGCTGCCCCAGGCGGGCTCTCCCAGGGCTTCAGAGGCTTGATGCTGTGTATCCTGGGAAACCCCCAGGCACACATCTCTTCAAATGGGAAACCCAGGGTTCTCCTGTTTGCAGAGGCATGCCCCATGTGTCATCTACACAGAATCAGGCCCCAGCCACTCCTGCAAGCAGCAGGGGCCCAACCCTGCAGAACAATGGGTGATTATCTGTTTTGCCCAACAAAGTGATTCGGTTGTGTCTGCCAGGACATATTCCAGCACAGCGGATCTGCTTCATTTGACCATGTCTGTTTATAACCTGCCTTGGAGACCTAGCGGTAGGGGGGAGCTAGAATAATTCACCCTTTGGTGTTGGCTTACAGATTTCAGAGTGTATGTAAGGAGATTGTCTGTGATCATATCTGAATTATTTCCAGCTACATGTAATTTGAGGTCTCTGGTCAGTTACAGACAAGATCTGAGTGAAAAGTGCTGCTCAAAGTTTTACCCAGGTTATTTCCCTAATTTGTAGAGAGAGCAGACTAATTTACCTTGTTGGTCTCCCTTACAGGGAAAATGCCAACACAGTATCTGGGATGACTGATTTTGTGCATCTGTCTGATCGGTTGGGTGCTTTGGCCCTACTGAGAATGCTGCCTACTGAAAACACATCCATATCCTTTACTCTTGCTGGCTCCTCTCCCTAAAGAATGCCCTCCAGTCTGAGACCTGTTGCTGTGTCTGTTAGTTCTGTAGGTAGGTGGTGGTGTTTTTGAAAGCACTTGGAGTTGGCCTTGCTCCTGTCCTGTGGAATTCAGGAGTTTTACCATTACAGTCAGAATTAAATCAATGCTGAGTACTTCTCAAAATGCTAGCCATGCTTGCTGTGTGGCAGAGCCCAGGATCACCTAACTGTTCCCACCTGATGTCCTCCTAACTCAGAGGCATCTGTTCAGGCTGAGCCACTCCCTATAGATAGATAATTTTACTCACCCCAAATCCCTCCTTCCCCTTACACCCTTCTCAAAAAGTAAATGTTGCCATGGCAGCACTGTCTGCAGGTAAACTTTGTTCCCTCTACATTTTTTAACTTTAAGCTCAAGCTGTTACTTTTTAACATTGTGCATCCTGTGTATAATAGCTTGTTCAGCCTTTATGTACCAATTACATGCTTTATTAAAAGAACACTAATGAAACAAAGTCAAACGTTCAAGTTAGGAAATTCCAGAATTAAGATTGGCTGTGCAATCATAATTCAGCCCCCTTGTGTATATGTGTTATGATAGTCTCTGATTATATGATCATACGCTATTTTTCTACCGGATCCCTGCCTAATTAAATGCACAGGATAGATGGCTCTCACTAAATGAGCAGCTGCTCAGTATTTTTTTTATCTTCATTGTTCTGCACATAGCTTTAGGCCTTAATTGCTGCACACTATTCAAACCATGCACAAAAGACACAATTACAAATTTCCTCATGGTCTTTTTTGTGGCACTCATCATTAAATTATGAGTGCTTCATAAATATGAACTTACTTTCACAATATCCCTGTGAAAGGAGGAAGAGAGTTTTATCCCCATTTTATAAATGGGGAGCTGAAGCCTAGCAATCAAGGTCAAAAGTGTTCACTTGTGTATAAAGTGCCTAGGACCTAATTTTTCAGAACATGCAGCAGGCTCAAAGCAGAACTTCTTTGATTTTGGTTGCCACTATGACTGTTTGGTACTTTTGCTAATCAGACCCAGGGTTTAAATTTGGACATTCAGAAAATGTGGCAGAATCAGGGGTAGAATCCAGTTCTTCAGGGCACTGTTCTCCTGTCTTAAACATGAACTGTCCTATCTCTTGCTACAGTCTTCTGACTCATTCACACCATTTATCTTCCTAAGTAAATAATGCTAAAGTCCTACAAACAGCATCCTTCAGTACCCAGCCCTGACTCTTCCTCTACACTGCCTGAGACAAAGGTCATATAAAATAAACAGAATATAATTTAGACTGTACAGTATCACCTTAATTGATCCCCTTGTACTCCTATATCTTAAAGTTCTTAGATTTTTTTTCTGATGTAACAATTTCAGGTGTGGAATCAAACTTACCTAAATCGTTTAAATCCTCAGCTTAGATTAGTTCTAGTTCTTGTGCTGACTGGTAGCAGTATTAGGCTATCATCATCTTTTTTGGAACTCTTCATTAGAAGGAGATAAGACCCTTTACTAGTAGGTTTCACAGATTTTTGGTGATGGCAAAGGTATGATGAAACTTGGGAATCTTGGGATCCATTCAAGATCACGAGGGAGTGGGCACAAGTGGTCAGACTACTTTTCACCTCCGTAACTGGGTAGGTTTCCATGCTGCTGCCTCTGTTTGTTTTTGTTCTGTGGATAAATAAAATACTTCAGTTTCCAGGCTTTTATTCAGGTACCTTTTGGCCAGTGGTAAAACTTTATACTTCTGCTCAGTTTCTTATTCAACCTCTTTTTGCTTTCTATCTCTGCTTAGCAGATCAGTCCTTCGCCCCATTCTGGGATGCCCAAACAAGTCAGGATCAAAACTTCCCAATCTGTTGGGGATGTGAACACAACCTACCAGCCTCCGGAGCCGAGAAGTAGACACCTGTCTGTCAGTGAGTATTTCTCAGCCCTTCCCTAGTCGTCATCTTTTTCTTAAAAATTTGTATCCATGGGTTTTTAATTTTCATGCTGTCCAAGACAAACTGACTGACTCTAGGACAAGACTGTTCCTTATCATGCTTTTCATAATGATTCTTTACTAGTCAGAGTAGGTGAGCAGTTGCCGAGTGCGGTGTCCCAGAACCAGCTTCTTTGAGTTTGGACATTGTAAAGGCTATCTGAGTCCATTACATTTCTATTTAGATTATCAGATGTAGCTCATGACATAAATCTAGGACTTCAGAATCTATATCAGGTCACCATAAGGTCATCAAAGCTTTAATGGGAATATGAAAATAACTAAATTAGATGAGACTAGTACTCCACATGTTCAGATTCCTACCTCTGAGTGAGTAGTAGCAGATAATTTGTGAACGCTTACAAGTTTTTGACATTTTTTTTTATAGGATTTTTGTTCCAATGTGGCTTAAACTAGCTCATTTGTGATGAAAACTGCAGTGAGAATGGTAATATGCAAGTTAGAGCCTCTGCACTCATTCTCCACAAACTACTTGGCATTAAGCCTAAGAAAAGCCAAGTCCTCTGAGTCGAGCAGCAGCAGCACGCTACAGAAGTTTTGTGTTTAGTGCATGTTTAAGGTGCTTCAGATGATAGATACATTAGTTGTTGTCTCTGCCAGACCTGGGAACTCTGGAATTCTTCCTCCAGCTCCAAAAGCAACTACGCATGTCGGTTTGGAGAGACTACTTACTACTTCAACTCATGTCTCAGTTTTCACCATCTGCAAACTTGGAGGAGAATTCAGTGGGTTCTGCAAATGAAAGCTTGTAAAACACTTGCCTGCTAAATATTGAATCTGATTCCACTTAAACAGGGGGGTTTTAATAAGGGGGTGCAAACAGGTGTCAGGGGTTCACAGCAGTGCTTCTTAAGGCTTGATTGGAAAAGGGGACAGGGAAGAATTCCAAGATAGAACAAGTTGAGAATAACTTGCTAGATTGACCTGAAACCTATCTGAGGGTGGAGGTAAAATGCTTGGTTAATTGCTAAGGTGTTTTGTGATATCACATCTGTGTGGTATATGAGTCGCTTAAGTTTATTATGGAAATTTATGGAGGGCACTTGTGAAGTACAGGCAGCTGAAATGGGAACAGAAAGGACTTCCTTTATATACATGTTAACTTCAAACTAGGGCAGCATTCCTCTGTCTCATAAAGAAAGTGTAGCATCCGTGCTTTTCTGAGCCTGATATGGTTTCTTTTTTCACGGACCGATTCAAGTGCCAAAAAATCATAGAAAACAAAGGAGTGGGGGAACCCTTCTCTCCTTTATTAACATGACGAGCCATTCAAATGATACTCAGTGTGCTCTGATGGCATCTATCTAGGGCAAACAGGATAGTAACAAAGGGCCCCTTCTGTATAATATTCCCCAGCACAAACCTGCCCTGCCTTCCCATCACAGTAATGCTACATACATATGAGATTTTGGGTCAGTATTCATGAAAACTCTATACTATTTCATTTTCTATCCTCATCTGGCTGGCAGGCAAGCACATCATTTTGAGCCCAAAAATAAAACCCAGAGGGGCCTCCATTCCTGCCACTGGTGTTATAGTATGTAGATCTCGAAGGTGATTTCTCTTCCTTTTCCACTTCCTGCCCCCTTTAATTTGGAAAGAGTAATGCCCTCCAGTTTCCTGGAGGATTTCAGGCTCTCCTTTAATGTCATATGTGGAAAATGGGCAACTAATTCAGACCAGTGCTGTGAGTGGTTTGACTGTACAGATTACACCTGTGTGGTTGCCTACTTTCAGCAGCTTGTTGTGCCCTGGGTTCAGAGGTGTTTAGGGTAAAGATAAGACTTATAAAAAGGAAAAAAAAGCAAAAACTGAAAATGTTGCTAAGCACTGTCTGGCAGTGCTTGTGTTTTTTCCACTCATTTCCTTTGATATACATTGATTTAGTGCTGACTTCCTTTTCCTGCAAAGTGATGGGGGCCTTTCCACAATAGCAGCTGGGCTGAAGCCAGCAGGACTTGGGCTCCCTTCAACGAGCCATTGCATTGTATCGGAAAAAGTGAAAGTGTACTCTCGTGACTGGATCCAGCTACAAAGCACACTCTCTTGTTTATCTCTGTTCTCATTGGCTGACAGTCTCATGTGACACTCCCCCCCCCCAAGTTGTTGGGAAAATCAGGCAGTAATTTTAAAGATGGCAAACTGCTTATTGTCCATACTTGGTACCCCAGGTGTTCAAAGTCATGCTGCAGCCCACATGTTCCATTCCAGAGCTCTGCAAAGAAAACTTGCACCTGCTTTCAGTTAATTGGCACAAATATAACATGTAGGAGAAGGAGGTAGTGACAGGTGTGTGAAATATTGTCCACAGGAAATCACTTGCCAGTCTCTACGTGCCTGTCACAGTACTTGGGCATACTGTAACTAATTCAGTAGATATGAATGTACACACCTGGGAACTGATCCTGAAGTTCCACCAATGACTCCTCACATGACCTTGGACAAGTGATTGTTGGGTGTTCTTATGAATGCAACTCAGTGCTGCTGCAAATCTCCCCTGATATTCATAAAGGCATACATTGAGGTAGTTAGTCAAGTTATTAACAGCTGGGCAGGGCTAGTCCTGCTACTCAGACAGAATAGTATTAGTTCAACACATGTTACTTGAGGCAGGAAAATGGTTGTCCTGATAAGAGCATGAAGCTGATTTTACACCAGAGGTTTTGCTGCTGTTAGATGAGCAGGGTTGCGTGGAGGATGCTCCGCCTAGCCTAGCACTGTTTTAAATGTTTCACAGGTGACCTTTTCATGGTGCTCCAAACACCAGTACTTGACTCACTGAAGTAATCACTTAACAGCACTGTAAGCTATTGTAAGTAGACACAGAGTTACTATTGAATACAACTGTAATGTTAGTTCAAGAATTGCTCCTATTATTGCAAAGGCTCAAGAACTTCAGAGATTAAGGCTGTGCCTTGTCCCCTTTTTGGAGTTCTTTACCTTATGTGCATGTACATGCAGTCTCTACATAAGTGTCTGCATAATAAACCTACTTCTTTGTCTGGTTCAGGTTCTCAGAACACAGGCCGAAGTTCTCCTCCCCCTGGGTATGTTCCAGAGAGGCAACAGCGAATTGCTCGACAGGGTTCCTATACTAGCATTAATAGTGAAGGCGAATTCATCCCAGAGACCAATGAGCAGTGTGTGAGTATGAGCATGCTGAAGTGCAAGGGGGGGAGAAAGCCCCAGTCCTCATTAAATCTGCCACTGTTTTTGTTCTTTCATATGAGCTGCCAGTCTTCACTTAAGCTTGTCTCTACAAATGCTGATAGTAAATATCACTACACTGCATCTTTTTCAAGACTTTGGCTGGGCCACAAGCAGCAGTCACTGTGGATAGCTCACCCATCTTACAAGCAGGCCCCTCTAGCTCTGTGGACATGGAAAAGGTGTGCGTGGGATTGCCGCCATCTGGTTTTTGTGATCTGCTCATGCAAGCAGGAAGTTGGTGCCAAGCGTACCTTGCAAGTGGAGAAGGCAATTTGGGAACAGAATCACTGCTGCTGGGGCTGAAGTCCAATGGGCCACAGCCAGGGAACTCAAGATGGCACGCTGGCTAGTCTAGTGCATGCAGGCCTAGATAGCTGTAAAAGTTTAAAGCTACCACTAGCCTCCAGTATGATGTATATTTCCTTAATTTCCATGTGTGCAGATGCAAGTAGACTGAATTTAACCATGTCAGGCTTTTATACTACTGAATTTACTTGATTCAAAGACAAAGTTGCTGTTTTTTTCCCCCCCTGTTTAACATGGGCAGAAGGAAGCCCCTCATCTTGGAGTCAAGGACAAGGTGGTATGGGGGCAGGCAGTTGCACCAGGATTGGAGCTGTTGCCTGCCCCCTGCAACCTCTCCACCCCTCTCCCTGCAGTCTGTGCTCCCTGTCTGTCCCCCCTTCCCTTCCCTGCCCCTTGTAGAGCATGCCCCAGCCTGGCCCCCTGGCAGCAGCACTGAGCCAGCACAGGGCCAGGCTGGGGCCATGCTCTGCACTCCAAGCTGCAGTGGGGGTGGCACCTGCCAGGCGAAGGGCAAGGTGGTGGGGGAGATGAGGGAGGAGCATGCTGAGGGAGTAGAGGCTGTTGGGGGAGGGGGGGAGAGGGCAGAGGCTGTGGGGGAAAGGGGGAAGGATGCAAGTGGGAGCGCTGGACAGGCAGTGGGGGCATGCTGCTTGACCTCCCCAAACCATCTGCTTTCTCCCACTACCTGCCCCCCGAAGCAGTGGGAGGCACAAATTTAAGATGACCCTCCAATAATTAGATTCTGTCCATGGAAAATTATAACAAATTTATAAATTTTCCATGTATAGAATCTAATTATTGGGGGGGGTCATCTTAAATTCAGGATTATCTTACAGTCAGGTGATTTATGGTATCTGAAATGGCCCTGTAGCTTTGAACTGCTGTTCCAGCAAATTCTTGGGGAGATGAGGGTAGCTATGCTTTCTGAAGAGTCTCCTATCCAATATGGACCAACTATGGGGAAGCAAAAGTGAACCCTGCATTTTGCTATGCAACATCTTTGGTAGCAAAATCAGCCCAGCCCAAGTACCTAAATTTTCATGACCTTGTCTTACAGATGTTGGATCCTCTAAGCAGTGCTGAAAACTCGATATCAGGAAGCTGTCAGTCCTTGGACAGATCTGCAGACAGGTACAAATACAAACTGACCAGAGGCCCAATGGGCATCTATACACCCCCTGGAGTGACAAAGCTGTGCTCCAACATGTTCTAATTAGCACACATCAGAGCATACTTGATTAATCGAGAATACTGGGAGTCTGCTAGAGCTTGCTAATTAACGCACTCCAGCACCTCCACATCACAAGTCTTTAGCATTTCAGTGTTTCAGAATAGTGGCAGGGGTGCTTTAACTAAAACTTGTCCAACAAACATTAGTTAAAATACCCCTGCCACCATTTTGAAGTGTGGGATGCTAAATCCATGTGATGTTGCAGGCGCTTTAATTAGAGCGCTCTCAAGGCCGCTTTAATTAAGCGCCACCCTGAAGCACATGTATAGGCACCCTGTGTGATCACATTCTGATGCCATTTGAGCTTGCGCAAGTCAGTTTATTTTTCTTTTCAGACCATTTTCCTTGAAATTATAGGGTTCTATTCCTACGTAATTTCCCAACACATTTCATAGAATTAACTGCACTGCAAAGCTGTTATTTTTCTTAGCAAAACCATGCACCAACAAAGTAGAGCCTATGTTTTAAAAATTCAAGCTTTCAATGTGGGCAGTTTCCCAGTCTAGACTTTATAACATCTGGCTTCTGGGCACTGAGATCTCCAAGAAACAACACTTACTTGTTCATGTAAAAAAAAAAGTTGCAAGAGCATATCATTACACTATATCTCTTTTGTCAAATGTAGCATTTGTTCCAAAGGAAGATGGAGGACTCTCTCCCTCTTCCTACCCACTGCTGAATCCTGTGTAGTGGCAGTGATTCTCATCCTGTGCTTGAACAGATACAGAGAAGAATGTTCTCTGTGTACCCACCCGTTGAATGCACTAAATGCTTGCATTTTCCTAGGGAAAAGAAAAAACTCCTCTCCCTTAACCAGATCTTTTGTTCTGCTTCACCCCACACCCCCCTTCTGAAGGTGTCTGCTGCCTATATATCAAATACCATCTCATATCAGAGTGGGGAAGAGGGTATGAATTTCTGGGTAGCTGTTATGCTAAACTTCTAAGCTGAGGTGCATAGCTTGTAGAAGAGAACCATACATGGGCCATTGAAAGGGCTGAATAATCATAGGGGTTGTTGCTTCTTGGAACGTCCAAAGAAATCAAGTCCTGAAGCAGACCTTTTCTGATTTGGAGAGCTGAACTTGAGGCATTTAAAGGCCTAACTTTCAGAATTGCTGAATCACCGTTGCTTTCTTTGATGTTGGCTGGAACTGTAGGCACTAGCACCTCATAATATTGGGCCCAGCATGCCTCCATCTGAGATCTCCAAAACTGATTTTTCAGTAGCACTAAGCAGCGTGTGCTATGATGAACATAAGATCTACTTCTGTAGTCATTCAGCTTCCTGCCAATGGTTTTGGGGCATTAAAGGAGTTCAGACTTCAGTTTCTTTGCACCGAAATACCCTGTGTTTGTAGAGTTTTGATTGTTCCAAAATAACCTGCCCAACAACTCCCTGTGGGGCTTGGTAGGATCTGGGGAAGCTGAGGTTCTCAGCCCTACAGTAAGAGAAATCTTTTGGGGAATGTGAAAGATTGGTCATCCTTACTCCAGCAAAACCTATTTAACACATGAATGCAAGAAGCCTAGTTTTGTTGCCCAGACAACATTTGTCTAAGCTCCCTTTCCAACCTTCTGGGATGACATTTGCTGCTGTGGCAGTGTGCAGTACTGCATGGCAGAGCAACTGTGCCAAGCAAGGAAATGCTTCTTATCCCAGTAGGAAGGCAAATCTGGGGGCACAAGCTGGACAACTGGCCACATTTGGAGACAACCTGGCTAACAAGGCCTCAACCTGATCTTAGCTTTCCAAGTGCTGAACCATGAAGTAAGTTGCCATTGCACAAGCTGTAGAGCTGAAGAAGCAGTTCTACAGTGGGTGGTAGAAAAAAGGTTTGAGAACTGCATATGCCCACCTGCATCTTCATTAACTTCCTTTTGAACTCAGTTTATTTTCAATTGCTGTAAATCACTGTCTAAACTGTCTTGTCCTTTATTGAAATAGCCCTTCGTTTCGAAAGTCACGGATGTCAAGAGCGCAAAGCTTCCCTGACAACAGACAGGAGTTTTCAGGTATGTTCAAAACAGTATAAAAAGCATTTAGTTATAGCCATTGAGAGGTTCTGACTCTTAGCATTTTAATCAAAGCTGCTAACTGTACAGGTGTCTTTCCACTTTTGTTGTTTACTCTTGTATGCTGGGTAGTTTATAAGAGAGTTTTCCCATCAACTTCAGAATTTGCCGCCTTTTCCCCTGAAGCCTGTTTGTAGTGGAATGCCCTGGCATTATAACTTGTGTACATTGTGTAAGGAGTCCTACTTTCTGCCTCTTCATGTCTGTTCCCAGATCGTGAAAATCAAATCTATGATAAAGCAGGGAAAGGTGGGACATACCCTCGACGTTACAATGTCTCCATGCAGCACAAAGATTACAATGATGGTAAGTGTTTTGCAGCCCTTCAGTTCCCAAATTGAAAAGGTTAGTGAGGTGGTAACTGTATTGGAGATGGGTCAAAGCCTTTGGGTGAACCACTAGAGGGCTAAAATAACCCATGTATTTGGAGATCCTCATTGCACACTGCTTCCTCAAGTGCATAATTTGTTGTGATAGCTCATGACAGAATGTTATTTGTAGTATCGGGTTTTCCTACCAGTGCAGGTTTGGTATGTACCCTGCTATATATGATCCTTGCTTACTCTTTCCTTCCTCTCCAGGGATATCCATGCTGAACAGTTATTGCTGAATAACCACATTACCCACAGGCTGGGGCACTATAACCTGAAGAGACTTCTGCCCTGTGCATCTCCCCTGCTGGGCTGATCTGTAGACCAAACCTGGTCTGAACCACTAAGCTCTTTTAAAGTTTGCTTGCTTCAGTGCAACAGTAATGATTTAAAGAAATGGGTGTCTGCTAGTCAGGTGGCCTGCTGGATATCTGGCAAATTTTACAGTGATTAACTTGGTTTTGCCTGTGTATCCTGTGGAACTACCTTTTAATAAATGGGGCTGTTACCTAGCAAGTAATTTTCTTGTTTCTCTTACTCCAATCTGGGTATTAACAAACCTTGGAGCTTACATGGCAGCTTGTGCACTGTAGATCTTCCTCTTTGCTTTAGAGAGTAAAAAGCTTGATGAGACTGCTGGAGAGCAGCACCCAAGAGGGACAACAGTAAAATGACTGCACCTCCCTTCTCCCTAACCAGTAACCCTGGATTGGTGTTTCTGAGTGTCTTCAGTATGTTGGTGGGTTTCACGTAACATGTTCAGCTCCCTTTCTTTTTACCTAGGTCTCAGGCTTTGGTGATGCTCTTCTACTTATGCATAAATCATTTGGAAAAACCTAACTTTCTTCTCCTCCCCCTCCCTTCCTGCCCTGTTTAATCTCTTAAGGCCGGAGGACATTTCCCCGGATACGTCGTCACCAAGGGAATTTGTTCACATTGGTGCCATCAAGTCGCTCCCTGAGTACCAATGGGGAGAATCTGGGCTTGGCAGTGCAGTACTTGGACCCACGTGGGCGTCTGCGGAGCGCTGACAGCGAGAATGCCCTCTCGGTGCAGGAGAGGAACATCCCAACTAAATGTAAGCATCCTTGTGCCAAAACAGCCAATCAGGGGCTGTGATTTGTTGGCGGAGGCAGTAGACCTAGATGAGCAGGAGAGGGAGAACTGTTGGAAATCAGTTCCATATGACTACCCAAGAGCTTTGCTAGAACAAACAGCTCCAGACCTGTGAAGCTGTAGGTTTTATATGGGCAATAGTTTTCTACCTTTTTCTCCAGTAGACCATTTCTAAGTACCATCAGAGACTGGTGCCCCTCCTGCTGTGTACCCTCTGCTTCTCACTTGTGGTAGGAAAAGTCAGTGAGAGTACAGGTAAAAAGGCATTTCCACCCTTGGAATACCAGGGTTGTCTTCTGCTTCCTAATATTCTAGTCATGGTGTTTAGCAAATTCCATGTCAGTCTGTGATTGACTGCAGAAGAGCAAATTAAGTGCCTGGCTATGACTGAAATAGCCAAGTAGTCACTAAATAAGAGCATGTATATAAAAATATTTGACAAGTCTCTAAAATGCCCTGTGCTATTTCACTGTTGGTGATCCATCACAGCAAGAGTCTATTTTCAGGTTCCTACTGAGAGTTGCCTTTTCCTGTTTAAAAAAAAAAAAAAAAAGCATTAAAAATTCTGCCACAAGATAATATCTGAAGTCAGCTGACTCCAGGTGATACCCAGAAATTTCAGGCAGTCATTGAAGAGCTGCTTTTTAGTGGGTTTATCTGTCATGTTTAGAATGAAGCTTTTAGACTGATTAATTTGTTACCAGCTAAGAATTATTTTTTCTCTTACAGTTCCAAAATAGGAAGGTTTATTTTTATGTGAATGCTACGTATTTTGTATGGGAATGTTTTTCAGTTTGTTTAAAAAAAACAAAACAAAGTCTATCCCTTTTAAAAGGAGTTGGTATTAAAATGTGAGAGCAAAGTATTAAACGTGAGAGCTTCAGAGAGTTGATATTCTGAAAGCTAATGCCATAATTAAGTCATCAAGCCAACCAGTCAGCCAATATAAAGTCATTTGATCAGCCTTGTCTCTTTAAAACATAGAGTCACAGTAGCAAAGCTAACTTTTTTCAGCCCCCCTGCATTCTTCTGTTGTCCAGGTGGTTGTACCACTTTTGTTTATGGTTTTATAACAAAAATGCTTTCATATGGACTCTAAGTACAGGGGCCCTGATGCTCCACTGTCTGCACGCACTCTGCATTTTTATTTGCAACAATGCATAGTTGAAGAAAAATATTGCATGTCCAATTTAGTAATGGGTTATTCCTACTTTGCAGTCTGCATTGGTGTAAATTAGGGGTGCACCGATAAAGATTTTTTGGGCCAATAGTGATAGCCAATTATTAACCAGCCATGTCAGTGGATGCTGATCTGATAGCCAGTTTTACAGGAATGTAGCCTGGCAGCTTGGAGTGCAGCCTCCTGCCGGTAAGTCTGTGGGGAAAAAGGATGGGGGGAGGAAATGTTCAGGCCCAGCCCAGCCTGCTCGCTAGGAAGTCTGGCACAGCCCCTGGCTCCGAGCCCACAGCAGGCAGCCCATGCTTGCCCCGTGCACAAATGCAGGGTGCCACATGCCCCCCATGCCTCCCCCAGGGGTGCGTACAGCAGGGTCCCAGGGTCACATTCACCACCATGGATGGGCAGTGCCTGCCCCTGTCCATGTCCCACTCCCTCCTTCACCATGGGGGCCTCAATCTGCCATCTCTCCCCCATGTGTGTCCCTTCCCTCCCCACTGCTTATCAGCTAGATGCTGCTCTCCAAGCTGCCGGGCTGCATTCCTGGCCACATGCACACTGCAGCTGCACACAGCATTTATTGGTGACATTATCAGCTACACTGGCCAAAAAAAGCTGATTGCCAATAGTTAATTTTCCTTTTATCAGTGCCGATCCGATATGCCACTGATATATTGGTGCAGCTCTAGTGTAAATAACTGAAATGTGTAGTTCAGCAGGAAATTGTGCTTTATTATTAGAATCTCTGATGCAGAACTTCTTTATGCAATACAGTGGCCTCCTCTACTCTAGAATAATTAGGACTGATAAATGCCCACTGGTACAATCCTACCTATGGTAGCAATGGTGGAGTTTTTATCTGGAGCATGCAAGTGGTTTTATTGGTGTTATCTAGCACTATAGCAGTAGTTGATTAAAGGGCCTGCTCTCTGGTTATACAATAGCCTCCTGCTTTTCAGCATCCAATGGGAATTTATAATTCACTATTATAATTATAATTTCACTATTGTAGGCAGGCCTTATATTGACCTTCCCCCCCCCCAATCCCCCCCCAAAAAACTCTGTCTATTAAGTAGAGTTCTGATAAAAGACTTGTAAGAGCAGCAAAGCCTCTTCAAAGCTTTTCTACTCCAAGCATAGAGGGAGAGGTATAGCAAGAGTTACCCATCACTCTACTCTGCTGGTAGCAACTGCAGCAAAATTAGGAGTCTGACCTGTTTAATATCTGCCCCCAACACATACATATACCCCCTTTGGGAGTTGTGGCGATTTCTCTTCCTGAACAAAAGCCAAGTGGAGGAATGCTGCATGCTAAGGCAATCGAGCTCTGGGTGAAAAACAACTGCTGCGTTCCAAGGGGTATATTCCCTGATGGTGGTGTGAAGCTACACTAAAAGTTCATTGAAACAGCTTAGTATTTTTACTTCTCAGTAGTAGGGCTTAGTGTTTGTACAGCACCCTGTGGTCCTCAAACAGCACTGTAAACAGGCAAATTATTATTGTATTTGTAGCTCCAAGTGCCCCAATAAACTGGCGACGAGGGAAACTCCTGGGACAGGGTGCCTTTGGTCGCGTGTACTTGTGCTACGATGTGGACACGGGCAGAGAGCTTGCAGCTAAGCAGGTCCAGTTTGACCCAGACAGTCCTGAAACAAGCAAGGTACCTGAAAGATAACTCTCTTCAGAGCTGCTGAATCTAACCATGCACACTTTGATACCTTGGAATGTACCTGTGTCTGTCTGAAAGCTAACACCTTTGCTGCCTCTGCTATGGCTTCAGGCTCCAGAGAGTTGTTTAATTATCTTTAGCTTGAAACTAAAATCAGTTTTCTTTCTCCTTTTTGGCTCTTTAGCCCTAATTGGTTTGTTGTAGCCAAGTTACAGTCTTGGTTCTTGTGAATCCTGAGTTACTACCATGGCTCTTGTTAGACAAGTATGTGAGGGGGGGAAAAAAAATGTGGAAGCAATGGGGTTTTTTGCCATTCAAAGCTTTTTACAAAGTCCTGGCCATGGGCTGACCCTGGTAGATATGTGCTGGATTTGCCTACCATAGCAGGTGTCCATTGCTGGAAGTTTCTAAAGGTTTCTTACTCCAGTTCAGCTTGTTCAAAGGATAATGAACTTAGCAAAAAAAGATGACCAGCCCATGCTGAAAACGTGGCGCTCTTGCTAATGTTAATTGACAGTCCATTTGGATCTGGGAACTGTAGGAAGGAGCAAGTAGGGGTTATGGAGTCTGTAAGTTTGCAAAAGAATGAATAACTTGCTGTCTTCTGCCCTGGAAGTTGAGCTTGAATTATTACTGAGAATTTTTTGCCAGTCTCTTGTTAATGTACAACTTTCCCAACTTACAGCAAGGGCATTTTGAGTTGGGAGGATTGATCCATAAAGACTGAATTGCTGTAACGAAAGGTTGCAGATTATTGCACCAAGCTAAATCCTGATGCTCGTGAGCCCTGCTTTTATACCAGGTCTCCTCCTGTAAATCACCAAGTAATGCAGAGAGTAAGGAGAACAGGGTAGAATGTACCGTATTTACTCAAATCCAAGATGAAGTTTTCCCCTATTTAACATGGGAGGGAGGGGGGGAGCCCCTCAGTTTTGATTTGAGTACAAGTGGCTGCTGTGACTCCAACTCCAGCCCCAACCTGGGCTCAGAGTCAAAGTTGGAGCTGCAGCTGCTGTGACTGGCCACCCCACTGCCATCTCCTGTCTTTCCCTCTATCTGCTGCTGCCCCTGCCCCTTCCAGCAGGGCTTGGCCCTGCTCCAGCCCAGGATGCATGGGCAACATGGCTTCTCTGCCCCCAACTTGGCCTGGCAACAGCTTTAGCCTGGGCTCTGGCTCCAGGGCCCAGCTGGAGCTACCTCTTCTGCAACAGCTGCTCCGGGGCTGGGATGAAGCTAGAAGAACTACATGGAGTGGGGCCAGAGCTAAAGCCAGAGGATGGGGGGGACAGGTACCAGTGGGTGCAGGTTTGGGTGGGGTGCAAGGGTCAGAGGGGGCAGGTGCAAGTGGTAGGGGAGACAGGCGGGAGGGGGGACCAGTGGGCAGGGCCTATACCACTTGACTCCCCCTACTGCCTGGCCCCCTGCCACTGCTTTCCCTGCTGCAGCAGTTGGTTGGGGAGAGTGGAATTTAAGAAAACTCTCCAATACTTAGATTCTATACATATAAAACTGTAACAAATTTATAAATTTCCCATGTATAAATTCTAATTATTCTAGGGTCATCGTAAATTTGGAGTTGTCTCGGCTTTGGGTAAATGCATGGTATTTTGGAGGTGCCGCAACCTCCAACCCTAAACCATGAGTAGCTCTCCATTAAGATGCTTCTTTCTGGTTGCGTTGATCTGTGCAGTGGCCAGTTTCTTGCTCTTGCAAAGTTGTATCCTCTCCAGGATGGAAAAATATGAATCTGGTAGATTCCTGTGGTAAAAGCGACTGTGTGGGGTAGAAAAGACTGAATGGGTCTGAAGTAGTGGAGATGGTTCTCAGAGAATGGGCATTCTGCTTCTCCTGCAACCCAGTGGTGCCCTAGTGCTGTTCCTGTTCATTCTGTGCATTTGAAAAGAACCTGAGACCTTTCCTGTGTGCTAAACAACTCTAGGCCTAGACTTTTTTGGTTAGTCGTTCTGCTTTGTCTTGTGATTGCTTCATGTGAATGATTGCAGATGCTTTGGGTCTGATAAGAACAGCTTCCTTTCCTAAGCCTGAACTCAAGTAAAGCTCACTAGCATAAATCTGGGCAGGAAGTTAGTGACAGAAACGTAGATATTCCTTGGACTCCATAACCTTGGTCTCTAAAGGCATTTCTGTAGTAAAGTTATTGCAAGAGCTGTTTTATAAATATCTCAACGCTCCGGTGAGGATTATTCCCATGTTCTTGAAGGAGAAACAACTTTTCTCTACGTTCTTTGGCCAAATCCCTCCAGGAAGTCAATGCTGAGTTCAAGGCCAGGAGTTCCTGGTATTCAGCCCATTATGCAGCACTGCCCCTGGGTAAAGCCCCATTTATATATGTAGTACCTGGAGCCAGCTTAGAACAGAGCAAGCATTAACCAAGTATCATCTGGAACATGGGTCTCTCATGGGATCTATCAGAGCTAAGGTGATCTGAGGATTGATTTACATTGAGGCGCAAACACTAGGTCAGATTGGTGCCATAAGTGAGGTTGTTGAAACCGGATGTTCCATAGGCACAGCTCCTTATCCACTATATTAACTTCTGCAGGAAGTGAGTGCTCTGGAGTGTGAGATCCAGCTCTTGAAGAACCTCCAGCATGAACGCATTGTTCAGTATTATGGCTGCCTGCGGGACCGAGCAGAAAAGACCTTGACCATCTTCATGGAATACATGCCTGGGGTAAGAGACTGCAGTAAGAACAAAGACTGCTTACTCTGACCATCCCACCCCTCTTTAAGCCCTCTCAGCTGTCTTCCTTTTTTGAACATGTCTGGTTCAGCCTTGATGTACTGTCACAGCTCTGCTCCTCTTTGTTTTATTTTCTGTATCACCCTAGTCTTAATTGCACACCTATCTTCATGGTCCCCATCTCCCCTGCCATGCTGTGCATGGTATACCCTACCTTACCTAAACTCTAAAGACATGACTTCCTTTTCTCCCTCCCCTATTAAATCCCTCTTACTCCATAGTCCTCAGTAAATCAGCCAGATAGTCTACAGAGAGAACTGTGGATCTATTGTACACCAAAAATACGATTTTTATATTTTAAGCCCCTTCACTGACTGCCTTCCTTCACTACATCTATTATTTGTACTCTTAGATGGAAGCTGTTCAGGACAGTGGCATTTTTTCCTCAGTGTCTGGAGGGCATCTAAAAAGTTAAGTGGTGCAGGAATACAGATAAGTTTTCAGGTTAGGAAGCACAGCAATGCCATGCACTTGGGTGGTCCTTGCTGTTTGTTAGTGTTGAGACCAGTTACTTTAGCTACTGAAGCCAGGCACAAACTCACATTATGGGGGTGACTGAATGAAATGGTTTTGGAGAATCTGGGAAATGTTTGGTGACTGTCAAAACCTGGACCCAGTTTCATGTGCTTTGGGAATGTATCTGTGAGAGATCAGATTGAGAACGTGGGGGTGGTAAGGAGTGAAACGTGGGATAGATTCTAGGTCTGTGCTAGTCAGCAGCGATCTGATCTGGCTTCAGATCCGGCCACTTTGGATGGCCGCAATCCAATCCAGAGCTCCAGACGGAGTCTCCGCCTCAATCCGGCCGAAGTAGCTTCGGAGCTGCTTCGGAGATCTGGCCTTAGGGTATAATGGGGAATCAATGAAATATCTATAACTCTGTTGTTTCTTGTCTGATGATATGGATGAAATTTTCAGGGATGGTAGCCTCTGCTGAGAGCATGAAGCCTGCCAAGCTTCAAGAATATCAGTGCAGAGGTTTGAGGGGAACTGTACCCCAAATTCTTGAAAGCCAAACTCATGCCATGGCTGTCACACCATGGGGGTGAAAACTGCAGGGGTGATAGGCAGGCTTTGTGGCCTTACTGAGGCCACAAAGCCTGCCAAGTTTCAAGAAAATTGGTGTAGGGGTTTGGGGGGAACTGCCCCTCAAGCTGCAGACAAGCCAAACTTGTGCCATAGGTGACACTGTGTGTGTTAAGGTGGAGCAGGGTGACAGCTGCAGGGATGGTGGCCCCCTGCTGTGGTGCCAGTCAGCTGTGGAGGAGATTGGTGCAGGGGGGAGTCTGGGGCCCTGCACCCCTAGCTGCTGACAGACGAAATTCATGCCAAGACTGTGTCTGTCTTTGGGCAGTTGATTTGTCTGTATTGATTCCTTCCTTTCCCTAGCCTGGTTTTGTAGGTGCTAATTGATGCTTGTTAAGTGTTATGTAGTAGCTAGGTCCTGTGTATTGAGCTGGTCCCTGAGTAAATCATGATTGATTGATTGGTAACTGGGAACACAGTAGCTTGGCAGCCAGGCGTGCAGTAGTGTCTCCCCTCCTGGCCTCAAGCCAGAGACTGTCAGTCCCACAAGCACCCATGGCAGGAGTTTTGCTTGTCTGCAGCTTGAGGGGAAGTTGCCCCCAAACCTCTGCACTGATCTTTTTGAAACTTGGCAGGCTTTGTGACCTCAGTAAGAGCTACCAGCCCCACAGTTTTCACTGTGCTATGTTGTAACGCCTAGATGTGACATGAGTTTTGCTTTCAAGAATTTGGGGTGCTGTTCCTCCCAAACCCCTGCACCCATCTTCTTGAAACTTGGCAGGCTTCATCCTCTCTGCTGAGACTACCATCCCTGAAAATTTCATCCAAATCGGACAAAAAACAACAGTGTTATAGATATTTTATTGTTTTTCCATTATACCCTATGGCCAGATCTCCGAGGCGGCTCCAAAGCTCTTTGGAAGCTCCGAACCACTTTGGGAAGCCTAACAGGGCTAGCACTTCAACCCGGACATGCTGCTTCAGACCCCGAAGTGTCCGAAGCTTCTTTGGATCCAAAGCTCTGTCCGAAGCCTTGTACAGCCGTAATAGATTATTGTGGAATAGTGAATTTCAGGTGCCTGATGCCATGCCCCTCAAGTCCAAGGTCTGTCCTGACTCATGGTAAATTCCCTGGCTCATGTTGTATGTGTTTTGCTTCAAGAGGAACTTGCTGCATTTCCCTTGCATGCATTTGTCCGTGTGGCTGGATAGTTTCTTTTCTTACCTTAAATAACATAATGTTGCCAATAGCCCCTGACTCAAGATGTACCTGGAAAAAGGTGGGGGGGCAGTCTTCCTCAACCTCCTCTAATGTCGCTAAGCAAAGATGGTCTAAGAGCACAGTTTGAAGGCTGGTGTGCCTTATTCTGCTACTCAGCACCATCTGGAGAGAATGGGTTGCAGTATTGGATCCTGGTGATCTTGGGCATACCATTTAATCTATTATTTTCCCCACTACAGTAGAAGGTCGCTTACCTTCCTCATAGGGGCACAAAGAATTAATCAGTGTGGTAAAACACTGAGATCCTCAGAGAGTGCTCTTGTGTGGCTTCTAATTATGCTGTGAACACAGTTGGATAGCAAGTGGATGCCATGGGACCCATCGTTTGTTGCATCTATCTGCAAATCCTTTGTGTGTATGTTTTTGGTGTAGGGTTCAGTGAAAGACCAGCTAAAGGCCTATGGTGCACTGACGGAAAACGTGACTCGAAAGTATACTCGCCAGATTCTCGAGGGAGTCTCATACCTTCATAGCAACATGATTGTGCATAGGGACATAAAGGGTAAGAGCAGCATGCGGTTTGCGTGTACACCATGTGCATGGAATTGTGAAGATGGAGGCCAAGAGTTCCTTATAAGCAACTGAATGGCATGGTTTGGGTTATTCAAAAAACCCGCAAAACCTTCTTCAGAGCCCCCAGCTGGTATGTAGCTTTTCTGTGAAGTGTTGTGTAGGGGCCATTACTGGCCAGGTATAGAAAGAGGAGAACTCTCCATGCTTTTCTGTACAGGAGCTGAGAAGATGGCACAGTAAGGATGATTCTTTTGAGGGTTGTAATCCTTAAAAGCCCCTATCCACGGCTCTCGATCAGTTTCTCTCACACCCCAGTAAAATGAGGCTCTGTTCCCCCTTCCTTTGCTACCTGCACACAGTTGCCTGTTTCGCTTCCTTATTAGTTTCTTCCTAGATTCCCCCCTGCCTGGCCAAATTGCCACCTCCCAGCGGATGGTTACCTAATGCTAAACCTGAAGCCAGTTACAGCATCTGACAGTTGTGTTTATTCCCTATTTGTTGTCCTTACCTGCCGTACCTTCCCCATTATCCTTCAGTGTTCTGCACATAGATCCCTGGGTTAGTCACAGTTTGTAAGCTGTCAGTCCCCCAGTATCTTTTCTGGAACACCAGGCTGTCAAAACACAGTTGTCTGTGATCCTGAACAGCGATAGGGCACATTCAGGGAGGAGACTGTAACCTCCTCGGCAGGTCTTTGAAATATATTTCTCGCATCACTCCCAGGCTAGTAGAGATGAGTACCCTCTGGGGTCTTGTCTACTTGCTCATATGAACATGTTCAGAGCGTCATCCATGCTAACAGGTTAGTTAATGGCTTCCCTATCCTTAGTGCCATATTTGTAATCTGCCTTCAGGAAAGTGGGTGGACCCCAGAGCTGTTCTGCCTTAGATTCCCTTACAGGATGGGGTTGGCCCATCCTTATGAGGTGCCTCAGGCAGGGTAGCATGGATCCTGTTATGAACCGAAAGGAAGAAGCACTTCTTACTCTGTACACATGAGTGTACATCTTTATAGTAAGCCATCCACTAAGACTGACTATTTCTGCCATTTCCCTGTGGCTGAAATAGGTAGGATCCTCAGCTGAGTTAGGCGAGTCTCATTTGTTCATTGCAAGAGTTCAGAGTGGCCTAATTAGTTCCATCTCCTAATTGCTGCTTTCTGGCCACAGATTGTTTGCCAAGCTAGCACCCAAGCAAGACCCTTGTCTGTGTACTGTCACCATTGACCAGCGGGCCCTTTATATGCTGCTCAAGCTATTTACAGAAGCTGTAACAATGAGAATGCCGACTCATCACTCCCCCCCCATTCCTCATTTCCTTGTGTTTTTTCCCTGAAGTGGCAGCCATTAGTAAATGACTTGTTTGCAGCTTGCAGTGAAGAGATGGTGGCTTAGCAGGTCACCAAGCGCTTAATGGGGGGAAAGGTCCTGTCAAGGGATTTGGGCATTTCTGAGTCGGATGTGAGCTTCACAGATTGTATGGCAGCTGGATTGTGTGATAACAGTTGCCTCTATTCTTCTCCCTGTAGGAGCCAATATTCTCCGTGACTCTGCTGGGAATGTGAAGCTTGGGGACTTTGGGGCCAGCAAACGGTTGCAGACCATCTGTATGTCTGGAACAGGCATCCGTTCAGTTACGGGCACACCGTACTGGATGAGTCCAGAGGTGATCAGTGGAGAGGGCTATGGAAGGAAAGCAGATGTATGGTAAGCAGTTGCTGATGGCTTTACCTGCAGCTCTTCTGGGGTGCTGTGAGTGGTCTGTTAATAGAAGAGTCGCTAATTGTGGCATGAGTGCTACAAGAGATGCAAGCAAGCTGTGTGTGTAGTACATAACAGATCGGGGGTGAAACAGGCAGCACAGTGGCAGATGGCGTAGGGAGCAGAAAGCAAATCAGCAGATCAGGCAGGAAGCAGAAAATGGAGCAGCAAATTGGGCAGGGAAAGGGATTGGAGTGACACGCAAGGAGGGAAAAGAGCTTAATTTGTGGCACACCTACTAAAAAGATGGGCCCCCTCTGTGTTAATGCATCCGCTCTGCCTCTAGAACTGAATGCAGATTTAGCCTGGATCAGGAAAAAAATAAATTTGAAAATGTTTGGCCAGTTTCTCATCTCCAGAGACATGGTGCTGTGGCAGAGTGCAAAGCAAATACAGTATTTTCTCACATACAATATGTACCTTTCCCCCAAAAATCAGCCCCTTAGAATTGAGGGTGCTTGTTTTAAGCAGGGAAGTTGTTTTCTTCTTTGGAAAAGCAGCAAGCCTGCGGACACTGTGTGCCCTGCAGCTGCTAAGATTGCTGCTGAGGTGGCAGCGTCCTATGTTACCGCGTTCAGTCATAGCTATTATCTGAGCACTGTAGCTTGTCCCTGAGACAGCAAATGAGTTGCTGGTACCATCCTAATGAAGGTTGTGATGTGGAAACAGCATCTTATTTGGAGGAACTCTGCAGCAATTTTGGGCCTTTTCTTTTGACATTGAGTAAGTCCCCTTGGAAGCATAGAGTGTCCAGGAAATGTGGTATCTCAGTGAACGGTCTGGGTGAGGCAGTTGGCACCAGGAACTTGCTGAACACTCTGTATCCCCACAAGGACTTACGGTCAGGTCATATGGTTGTCCATGATGCTGGGGGAAAAAAAACTTATACATTCTGCCTTCAAAAAAAACCCAAGGTGTGTGCTTGGTTTTTTTTTTACTGAGAGGGGGAGGGGTGTCATGCAAGAAATATGGTATCACTTTAAGAAATCCTCCTACAAGACTGTAGACCTTGGAACACCAGCTTCTGCGCCCTATCCTACTGCAGACTGTGCTCCTTCAAGCTATTGCATCAAAGCTTGGGGCAGGAGGGAAAGATCTACATGTCTAATACCACATCTCATGATCTTTACTGTTAAACCTCCATCCTTCCCATGTTTCTTGCTGTGCCACATCTTGATTAGACTGAAATCTCCGTAGGTTAGGTACGTGTATGCAATTTGTCTGTACGATGGTATACGTGATTAGCGCACTGTAAAGGTGAGGCGGGGAGAGATTTGGGTGTTTTAATGGAGGTGTAGAGAGGGGATGCCTAGGAGTCGAATACCATGGGAGACGCAGGTCAGAATTGAAGTGATTTGGCACGCACCGTTGGAAATTGTGGCCATGCTATGATTAGTGTGAGCCTGAAAACAATGCTTATTAAATATTGGAACTAACCATCTTGGATGGCAAAATATTGGACTGGGGTTTTTTTTGCTGGCTGGGACTGTACAAACTAAAGTAAACATCACCACCAAAAGCTGCTCTTTGTATTCCTTTTCTAGAGAGAGGACTACAGTATTTTTCATGCAACTAATTAGTAAAAATGTAACTGAATTTTGTCTAGTACACAGAGGGTTAAGCATTGTGGTCTCTCCCAGTTTACAATCTCTGGGAGTATGGAGCACATGTACATTCCCCTGGATGGATGCAGTTGTGGATTTCCTCTAGCTGCAGACATGGGCCCATTCCCATCAAAGAGGCACTGCATTGGCTGGGCTCCAGCTTCTACAGTCCTGATCATTATTTTGGGGTCATAATTTTCCAACCCAATCTTAGTTCCAGAAAAGCTGTGCATGGACAAGAGACACAGAAACGTAATGAATCTAAGCCACCTGGCTTTCAGCCATCGCTACAGGCAGGCCTCTCCAATTTTCTTTTTTCCTAAATAGCAAAAAATGTGAGCTATTTGTTATTGCTGGAATAACTTGACATGAAAAACATTCCTGCTGTTTGCTGAATTTCTTAAAGAAACCGGATCTGTCTAAATGGTATAAATCAGTCTAAACAATAATATATCCTTGCTTGGTCTCAAGCAAACCCCAGCACCTCAGCACACATGGTTTGCATTTTCTGTACTCTCTTTGAGTAAGTCTTAGAAAGATGGCTGGAAACCAGTATGAAATTTTCTTGTTGGATTTTAAGGTTTGTCAAGAAATTTTTTCTTTCATACTACTTGGATTTAATTTCTTCCTTCCCCTTCCTGGGTGATTGGTATACACCATGTCTGTTCTTTGCAGTGCTGTTCAGATGAGGTTTCAGTTCACAGGCAGATGGGGAAATCTTGCCCATTTAACAGAGGGGAGTGAATTGGGAAGGGCAGAGCTGCTCTGCCCTGCCCCGCCCCTGGATTCCTCTGTGGTCATCAGCAGGTTACTTTAAACATCCTTATGCCTTTGTGTGGCAGCAGTGGATTTTGCTCATTTTCCTAAAGGCATTAAATCTGCCCTTGCTTTCAAAAGCTCGTTCAGTCATTGGCCAGCTTGAATAAAACCTAAGAAAGTTGGTTCCTGTCTGCTTCTGTTTTTCCATCTGTAAAATAGAAGTAATGATACCAATCACTCTTCTGCTGCATTTTGAAGTTTACTGATGACAAACATAGTATAAGAGCTCAGGTATAGCTTATTGAGCACTTGGGAATTTGGCTTTCAGAAAAGGGGGAGCTTTCCTACCACATGGGGATGTTGAAGGTATCAACTTTTTCTGCTCTGAAGGGTAACATTTGTCAAAATGGCCCAGTGGAATTCCTAGTCAGTACAAAACATCTCTTCTAGCTTGTGGCTTAGCAAAGTTTCCCCTCTGAGATCTGATGAATAAGCTAGGTGCTGTCCCACTTCCACACCATCTGTAATATTAGTTCAGAAGGTCAAATAATGACACCTTCAACAGCATCTCTGTCACCTGCTTTCCTTGATGGGTAGCATGGGCATTACCTACAGGCACAGTTCGGGCACAGCATTGTTGCAGGAATGATGCTTTACCATGCTGTAAGAGCCACACTGAAGCCTAGTTCTCTCCATCTGGAGCTTTGTTGTCTGTGCTGGGCTGGCAGCAGTAAAAACTATGTCTCTTCCCAGCAGGTCTGGCACAGAATTCATGCAATTAATGGACTTGCAAGGATGAGGCCATTTCTTTAGTTTCCTTTCAGAGCAGAGCCCTATCCATACTACAAAGCCACACTCTATGCACTAAGCTTTACTGCATGAAACCCAGTCTCATGTGTTTTTCCCCTGTCTGCCTCTCCAGGAGCCTTGGCTGCACTGTCGTGGAAATGCTGACAGAGAAACCACCCTGGGCGGAGTATGAAGCCATGGCGGCCATTTTCAAGATTGCCACCCAGCCCACCAACCCCCAGCTCCCCTCTCACATATCAGAACATTGCCGAGACTTCCTAAAGCGAATCTTTGTGGATGCCAGGCACAGACCCTCAGCTGAAGAGCTGCTCAGACATCACTTTGCACAGCTCCTGTACTAAATTACTTCCCTTTTACAGTGTGGAGTTTGTGTCCCTGTCTGGTATAACCACAACTGCCCAATGTGGTGCTGCATCTTCAAAACGCCAACTCCTGCTGTCCTGTTCCTGTTCCTTTGGGTAGGTCAGTGCCAAGGAACCTGCAGTCTGCTCTTGTGTCCTGAAGTCTTTGTTGGACTGATGTTCTACCAATGGCTATGCAACACAGAGCTGTGTTTTTGTCTTTGTTCTCTTGATGTGAAGTTGCAATTGGCTGCATGTTTTCTTCAGGCACAAGCAGAGGGATCCAGGAAAGGTCCCATTGAATGTACATGGGCAGCAGAAATCTGGACTGAAGAAGCTACACTTTTCAGAGCAGACACGTGGACAGCCATCCCAGCTGGCTCTCCCCACAAGGGCTGTACAGTGTGGGCAACCCTGTTTTCTAGATTCCTAAGTTTTTCCAGGCTTCTCTAGTAGGATCCATCCAAGCCATGTGTCACTGAGCACACATTCTCTATATAATTATATATATTTTTCTTCTTAAGTATTCAGCATCTGAAGGTGTTCAGAAAATATTGATTTAAGAATATGTGAATAGTATTATTTTATAATGAACCCAAGGGATTTGCGGGGGTGGGGGGGCTTCTATCCAAATATCAGGATCATTGTCAAGAGGTTCCAGCAGAGCATGGTCTCTACACAGCCGAGAGTGGAGGACTTTGGTGCTGAGGTGGCAAGTCCAGTACTTGACTGCCAAAGAGCAGGATTAGCTTGTGTCCTCCAAACCAGCAAACCTGTGCTCCTGTTGTACTTCCTTGCAGCTCAACAAAAGTCTCGTGGAAGGGATTTCTGTAGAACAGCTTTCTGCTGCACCGATCTTATGGTAAATTAGTTTTACCAAGCCCTTAAACCAAAGATGCATTAATCAGTGCCCAAACCTTACTTCAGGGAGGGGTTACCTACTTATATTAGGCCAGATTCATAGACAAGGAAAGTGGGTTGCCCTTTTTTTTACATGGGAAGAAATTGCTGGACACTAGTTCCCTGGGTGAAACCAAAAACAATCCGTCCATGTGTGGGGGTGTTTGTGAACATGTAAATATTCATTTAAGGCTTCCACAATGTTTCCAAAAAAAAAAAAAAGATTTCCCCCACACTTGAGAAAGCTGAGCCATGTCTGTCAATGAGGCTAAAGGAAAGAGCCCTTTTTTCATGCCCGTGTTTCTGAAATTGACTTGAAAAATGGTATTGGTCCCCCAGAGATACAGGCATTGCATACTGCAGTCCTCTTGCTTTAAATATGTACAAAGCCTCTGATGTCTAAGTCTCTGGTGGCTTGCCACTCTCACCTGCTGCATTTTGACTGGTACACTAGAAATTCTGGTTGTAGTGATAGAGCACTGAAGTTATGAAGACTTTCTTAAAACATGACAACCTGCCATGAGTGTCCTTTTAAATAAAAGCAAAGCTTCCCCCCTCCCCATGTGATAAATTACCCCTCAGGATAATACAGCTGAACAATCTGAAGTGGTTTTCCTGGACCAGACTCAGAGCAATGTGTAAGTGATGAAAGCAGGTTTGTATTTTGCCAGATTTGCCTTCAGGCTTTCCTGCTTGAATACAAGAATGCACTTGTTTAGGTTACAAGCACTTCAGGGCAATTTGTTATGGAAAGGCCTTTCCATACCCTATTTAATTCCAATGGAAACACTCCTAGTAAGCCTCTCAAATCCTGGATTTTTGAGCCAATATCGCTTTAAAAAACATAAGCCCGGTCTCTTAGTTGCCTTGCACCTTGTCGTCATTTATACCAGGGCAAAATGAAGACGGAACACTGTTGGTCTTTTGCAGGAAGTGCTTATGCCAGTTTTGCTCTGCTACACATTGACTTCCCAAGGTGCAGAGCAATGAAGACTTACTCACATGCATAATCTTAGTAGAAAGTAGACTGAGCTGTTTTTCCACTGGGGCTGATAGTATATTCCAAGCTTGTGATGTTATAACTTACAGCCAGCACTTAACTCCTGACACATACCAAAGATTAGAGCCCTTTTCTTTCCTCAATTTGACATGAAGGTGTGGCAGCAGTGAGGGGCAAGATGGGTGTCCTGACCTGACTTGGGCACCTTTAACCCTGACTTGTCCTCAGAAAAAGGATTCAGCTCTGCCACCATAGCCTTTACTCACTATCAAGCACATAGTTCTTTGGGAGACTTGGGGATGAGGAAGTGGTGTAAACTTTTGTTTCAATACAACTAAATCTTCAGGATCTGTTGTGGCTTTTACCTCATGCATAGCTATGGAAGACTGTCCTGGAGCAAAGAGTAACTTGGACTCATATGCCAGGTCTTTTACCCTGCTAAACACCCCCCACCCTCTCCCTGGCTATACTGAAATGTGCCTACTCTGTATACGCTTGTATTCCAGTTTTTATTAATGAGTCAATAGCAGTTGTACAGTGACGGGGTTCTGTCTGAGAACATGGTATGCCAGCTTGGATTTCTATATTCCAATTCTGTACCTGACCCAATGCCACCTCTTCAGCACAAGAACAAGCCAAAGCATTACTTGTCTGTCTGGAGATGCACTTTTATGAATGTAGTTTGTATCGCTCTTTTTTAGCTCTTTTTACCATCATGTAAACTTTGATGCCTCATACCTTTTTTATTTATATCGTAAAAGATCATATTTGATGATTTTTATATATATCGACTTGACTGTTATGGGGTGGGGTGGGGTTGGGGGGTGGGAATCAATTTCTGACGCCTTTATGAACTTAAAAAGGGAAAAAAAGCAGCTGGTTTTGCAAGAGAATTTGCCAATGGTTTATAAAGAGTAGTGCCAGCCCCAAATGCCACCTCTGTTTCCTTGCAGGCTCTGTCAGTCACTTGGATTTAATTCACTAAAAATCTAGATTCCTCGATTCATTAGTGGATTGAAGCCACTGGAATAAACTCAAGAATCCAGCTCTCAAATGAAGGCTTCTTTACACTACCTTAGCAGTGACCAGACTTTTTGAAGAGGGAATCCATTGCAATATGCTCACTGTTACGGTTAGTTTACATTGCTAGAGTTGTGTATATAAAAATAAAGTCTGGCCTAAAGTTAATCAGTGATGTCTGTCCCAAGTAACTTTGAAGGAAAAAGGGGCATTCCATGCCTGCTGAGCTCTGGGACCCTCCGGGGATCAAGACCGCATAAGTGAAGCACATTGTAATTTCTGAAGAATAATTTTGCACAGACAGATTTTGCCCCTGGGGCAAATCCCACTCTAGATTGTTAAAATGAAATGTCTGAAAAATTTCCGTTAGGAGACTGCTGAATGTCTTGCCTGTAAGTTCCTGATGATACATTTGATATCTTTTATTAGCACAACTAATAAAAGATATCAGATTTACCCAAAGAACCTTGTCTGCCTATGTCCTTAGACCAACACAGCTACAACTGTCACCCCGATGATACGTTTAGCAGTGTAGCAAACCAAGCTGATGGAGGTGGAGGTTCATCTCCCATTGAGCTTGTGAGGAAACAAAGTGGCGTTTTGGTCTCGCTATGACGATTCTGTGCATTTCAGGTTGTTTGCTTGTTCTCCAGTTGACCTGAACAGTCTCTCCCAGTTGCTGTACGTTTTGGCAATTTGGGTGCTGTGTTTAAAAAAAAAAAAAAGAATACTTGGGTTAAAGGTGGTTGTAGATCATGAAAGCAGCTCCCTTATTTTGCTATAAAGTGATCACAAAACAAATTGATCAAGGGGAAAATTGGTACCCACTCAAGTGCCACAGTCTTTCATTTGAGCTGGGATAGCCTGTGTTGCTTCAGGATATGCTGTACCAGGAAAAACTCAAGCATTCAGAGCTGTACAGCAGATAGAACTTGTTCCCACTGATGGATGCTTATTTACTGCATGCTCTTTTAGGAGAAGGTGTTTGTATCTAAGTAGGGACTTTTCTGTGGCCACCACCCAGACACCTGCCCTTGGGAAAGAGAGGCTAAGCTGGGATTGTTCAGTGGAAACAAGATATCTAGTGAAGCTTAGTGGGATCTAAGCACCAAATTACTTCAGTCCCTTTGAAAGTCCTAACCTAGGTTAGGCAGAGAGTAGAGCAGGGTGACTGCTACAGTAATGTTGGGTTTCTTCTCGGATGGCATCTTGTGAGGTAGGTTGTTGCCTGCTAAAGATCATGCCTTTTGAACCGGTTAGTCTCTAGGAGGTCACCATGCCCTACCTTCTGCCTGATTATTTCACACCAACATGGATTACCCCATATATGTCCTCAGTTTGTACAAATCCTTAGCCTTGATTAAGAGCTAATCACACCAAGCGCTTCTGGAAGTCCCAGTTGGGAAGGGGAGACATGCCTGGGAAGCACTTCAGAGACTAAGGAAAAGATTCCAGAGTCGTAACATGATGATGGGGAGCAGGAAGAAACTATTTTAACCTGGGTTGTGCAGAAGACCTTGAACCAGTAGTTTATCTAATTATATATACCGACCGGGGGCTTGCAGTGCAAAGCCAGGCCAATGTATCGTTTTATTTACAATAAAATTATCATTTATATTAAAGTGTTTCTGCTGTCTAACCTGCATAGAATTCCTACAAGTAACCCAAATGGAAGTGGTGCCTTTGGTGAATGAGTAAAATGCTTCACGAGTGTTGGCCATGTGGCTGACCTTGTGCTTGAGGGAGTAGGCCCCCTGAGGACTTCCCTGAGAGGCAAAGGAAGAGACATCTTTCCTTGCAAAGCACTGAAAACAGGTGGCTTCTGAGGCCAGATGGATATGTGCCCTCTGGAAAAATCCATGCTATTGGACTTTGGGCTTGGGTTTAGCCCTTTCCTGTTCCCCTGTTCCTAAAAGCCTGGAAGAAGCAATGGGATGGGGCTGGAGTTTGGAGAGTGACTGATGTGGCCCCCATCTTCATTGTACCCAAGGGCTTTCCAAATATGAAAAAAACAAATAACCTTTCTGGCTTTCAGGAAAACAGCTCGGTCAGTTTTATAGGACATTTGTGTGAGAATCTGACCTAAAAAATGCCAGATCCAAGCCTGTTTTGCATGTACATTATGCCCTTCTCTACTGTAGTAGTGAGCGCTGTAACCCAAGCCTGGCTGTCATCAAATTCCTATCTGCTGTAGTACCGGCTGCTTGTATCATGGTTGTAGCGGAAGATTGTTTGTGGATGCAAGTTCCTGATTGGAGAGAGAGTGGATCCCTGAGGGGTTCAGACCGATTCCACTGAAAGCTCTGAAAACTAGGGCAGGTGTGACCTTGGCTAAAGAGAGACCGGGTGAAGACTGAATGCCAGGTCATGGTTACCTGTGCTACTTGGTAACTCAGCGGAAGCTCTTGGGGGAAGCAACCTAGAAAAGCCCAAATACATGGCATTTAGTGCAGTTTTAACCTATGAAGTAATCAGATGCGACCCATTCTAATCCAAGTATTAGGGCACAGTGGAGAGCTCCAGAATAGCTTTCTGTTTAATATGTATAACTGGCTTTTTAGAAAAGCAATCTGAAGAGGGGAACCAAGCTGTGGTTCTTCAGGCAAATGTCAAAAATTGAGAGTGCAGCTTTCAAGCCCACAGCCTCCTACTGTGAGGAGGAATCTGCAGTCTCATTTGAGTATACTGGAAATGTAGGGATGAGACCTGTAAAGCTGACTGGGGATTTAGGCGCAAGTGCCATAGAGATCAGTGCATCTAATTTTCATCTATTCTGTCCTGGGAAAGGGCAGAAATAGTGTTTGCCAAACCCTCGGAAGCCTCTACTCAAACACCTAATCAAAATTGCTGGTGCTATCCTGCCTTTTCCTGCAGCTCCTTGTATTCTGCTCAGGCATCTTTAGTCACTTGAACAGAGGCTGGGATGCAAGTTTCTTCCTTGGAGGCACTGGCTTCCCAAGCATGACCCCAGGCCCTGCTGTGGTTGACTTTTTCTCAGGCTACTCCCAGGGAGCACCTAGTTTCCATTTGAGTAAAATAGCAGTTTGCTGTTGCAAAGTGCAGCAGGATAAGAATAAATGGATTCACAGTCAGATCTAACAGAAAGCCTGAAGGATGAAACTCATATATGCCAAAAGTGCCATGCAGTCCCACAGCAGAGGAGAACCAGGCATCTAAAGCTGTTCCAGAGCAACCTGTCAGGCAACATGTGCTCTCTTAACCCTCATCAGGCAAGACAGCACCAGGAGTAAGGATCTGAGAGCATGGTGGTTCCTAGAGGACTTGACTGGAATACTGTTTTTGCCATTTCCAGGATCATATAGAGCCAGGGTGCCAAACATGGCCCATGGGCCAGATCTGGCCTGCAGAAACCTGTTATCTGGGCCTGGATACTGCCCCTAGGTATGAGTTGACCAGGACCAACCCCAAGGGCAGGGCCTGGAATGCACACCACATACAGCACCCATTCCAGCTGCTCTGAGAACTGTGACGTCCATCCCAGGTGCTCTGGGACATGATGCTTGCTCCAGCTAGTGCTGCTCACAGGTGCTGCTTTCAGCACAGGTCCCGAGCCATCTGGAGCAGGTGCTGTGTGCAATGCAGTCCCAGAACAGCCCTTAGGGGCACCGAGTGCCACACGCAGCCGGGACATGGTGTAATATAACCAGGGCAGGCGCTGTTACACATAGTACCTGCTCCAGCCAGTCTAGGATCTATGCTACATGCAGTGGCTGCTTTAGGATGTACACTGCATGCAGTGCAGATCCTGGAGCTTCCAAAGTAGGTGCCATGGGTGCTGGGCCCAGCATGGGGGCAGGGGGTCCAGGTTCTGCCGGCCCATTGGCTCAATCCTACCAATGGACCTGCCCCATGTTGCTCATCCAGCTTGTAGGGTCAGATGAGTTTGACACTACTGATACAGAGGAAAACTAGAGGCAGGCATGGCATAGGTGTGAGGTTGAGGGGAGATGAGAGGTGTGATCCCTAGTGCTACATGAAAAACTTAGCTCTGGGACAGCATCAGGTGTCTGGTTTCCTGGACTTGCAAATGGGAGAACCTGGAATCGCTTAGAGGCACAGCCGGTCTCCTCTGGTCTGCTGGGAAGAGGCTTCATCTGTTTCTGCCTTGACTCCACAGCTCCATTCTGTTTGGCCTAACGCATAGCACTGGCAGCTTTTTGCTATATTAGCCTGAGCTTCAAAATCTAGCATCATTGTCTCTGAGTTGACCTACAATGGCTTTATGATCATATACATTTGTCCCTTGCTTGCTGTTGTGCTCAGGGCTCTACAGAGGGAAGGAAACAATGAACTGTGGCTGGTGTTGGTTGAAGGCAACAGCAACAACTCAAAAAACACTAATAGAAGCATAACAGAAACACACATAAGAGACTGCCTTTGTGTGTGCTTGCCTGGTACTGGGAGTGCTGCTGCTTGTACAAGGTGTAAATGGAAGTGTTGAGGTGGGGGTGATTTTAGGCTGGAGTTTTCCTTTAAGTGTTAAGTGGTTTTGAGATTAATGCAAATGTCAGTATAAATCTATAAAGCGCTATATTATGCTGCCCCAGAATGACTGTTTATATTGGGACAGGAGCTCCTGAACCAGGAACTCTCAGTTTTCTGGATCCCAGAACTGTTTGGATGCATGTGTGTTGCACTATGTCCAGGAAATGTTGGCTTGCTTTCTCCTCATGTCACTTGCTATTAATGGTACTATGATCTTTGCCAGGTGCATTGTGTTTTATAAGGACTCAGTAATTAGGGATCTTGACAGCATAAACATGGAGTGGATTCTCATTCATTTTTTGCTCTAAACACTACGTGACTGAGGACTGGAGTGTGTTCATGTTCCACTTCTGGGCTTTTGTTTCTACGCTTGGGTTAGTTGTTCAAAGCCCTTTCATGGGGAAAAACTGAGGAGGCAGACATATGTAGTCTGTGCCAATAGATTCTTTGCTGTAGCTTGATGTGACTTTACCACTGGGTGGATGGAGTTATCCTGCTGTAGGGATATCATCCGTGGCTTTTTTACAATTGGCTTAAGGCCATTTAAGGTGGCTGCAAAGGCTTTGTTGATCCTGCCCCTCAGGTTTATGATGTGGAAGCTGAAGGTTTCCATTTGGGTTACAACACCCCCCCACTCCCCCACCTGTCTATGATGTGAGCTGACCTCCCAGGGCAAAAGTGCTGCTTGCAGAATTGTTCAGTTGTTTGATCCCTCTTGACAGGTGTAAGGGCCAGATGCCTCTCTGAGTGCTGCAGTGGGCCCCAGAGGTGGCATGTAGCAGGTGCACATGCACCCCCTAAGCGTGGCAGTCCACCCCCTACAAAAAGGCGCTGCTCACCACCCTGCCACTGACACTGCTGGTGGCATCTGTGGGCAGTCAG
>NW_017728943.1:3253501-3258922 GCF_001723895.1 Crocodylus porosus | reverse complement strand
CTCTGTGCTGCCGAGAGGGTCAGCCTCTAACCTATAACCATAATGCTGGTTCCCTCTCCCCAGGTGCAGCACCCTGCACTTGTCCTTGTTGAACCGCATCCTGTTCAGATCCGCCCATATGCTGTTGTCATTTCAACAACTCTCTATGGCTGCGAGACCTGGATGCTCAAGGCACTGGAAAAGCAAACTAAGACCTTTGAAATGTGGTTCTTTAGACGACTTCTACGCATACCCTACACTACACACAGAACAAATGAATCTGTGAAACATCAAATCAGGCAAGAAGTCGGCAAATACATACCCTTACTCCAAATCATAAAAAGAAGAAAGATGCAGTTGGTTGGATATGTAACAAGAAGGCCTGGCACCCTTACCAACACCATCCGTACTGTGAACGGACAAAGAGGAGGAGGAAAGCCTAGGACAAGCTGGACCATCCGCATCAAAGACTGGGTGGGATTAAAACTGACCGATTGTGCAAGGATGGCAAAAGACTGGGAAGAATGGAGGAAAGTTATTGCTACATCAGAGGTGCCCCAACTGTCGGTGCAGCCTCGCAACTGACTTGACTTGCTCTTCCCTCCAGGCTTTGTTCCCTCTAGCACAAACCGGGTGCAGCGCTCTGTCCTTTCACCCTCCTGAAAGACCTTTGACCACACAGTCATTGAAACTCAGCCGTGGCAATCCTTTGGGTGCAATGCTGCAGCATGCCCGCCAGGGGGAGCACAAAGCACCCTTTTCCCCCCTCTGACTACAGCTACAGTCATTCCCCTCCTCCCCCCACCCCTCTCACCCATTGACTACTTCAATTTACATTTTCACCGACTGGCTTTCTTGCATAGGTACCTGATTTGGATGAAAACAGCAGGGTTGGCAGCCCCTTCTGAGGGCACAAAGCCTGCCAAGTTTCAAGGAAATAGGGGTTTCTGTGCAAGTGGACCTCAAACTGCCGAAAGCCAAACTCATATCACTTGTGTGTGTTAAGGCAGAGCGGGTTGAACGGAGCCGGGACGGTAGCCCCTCATGCGGGCATGAGGCCTGCAGGTTTCAGGCAGAGCAGTGCAGGGGTTTCTGTGAAAGTGGACCTCAAGGGTCTGAAAGCAAATGAAAAAAGCAAACGGGCGTGGAGTGAGGAGGGTGGCATTCACTCCACCTGCACGTGGCACTTGGGGACGCCCAGCAGCGGGAGGTTCACCTTGAGGAACACCAGCTGCTCCACCAGAGCAGGATCCAAGGAGGTGCGGTGGGGTGTCACAACACCCCCAGCAATGCTGAACACCCTCTCACTTGGCACACTGGTCAGTGGACAGGACAGGTGTCCCCGGGGAATCATGGCCAAATCCTGCCCCACCTGGCTGCGGGTTGCCCAATAGGCCAAGAGGTCACAGTGCAGTGGGTCCACATCCTTGGTGAGATAAGTAGCCACCAAGGCCCCTGCGCTACCTGCCTGCTGGTGGGGTTTGATGCCTCTGGACCCCAACATTGAAGCCATGCCCTTGGCCCACATTGGCAGCAGCTGTGGTGGAGGAGATTGGCTCGTGCTTGGAGTGCTGAGACAGGAAAGTGGATCCACCTCTTCCGTGGACCCCCTTCTCTGCCCTTCTGCCCCCTACTCTGTTCCCCAGCACCTCTGTTCAGTGATCAAAGGTTTTGCTGCTGCAGACAGTCCCCTTCACCCTCAGGTTGCACATGCCCCTCGTCAGCACATGGACCGTACTGGACCGCAATGGATCCAGTCGTTTTTTGATGCCCTCCTTCAGCTGCTTCACCAGCGCCTGCATCTTTGGGGAAAGCAGCTTGCCCCAACCAGGAACATCGATCCCTTGGAACTTCTCCATTTTATTCTCAAGCTCCTTCACTACAGGAATCACCTGGTTAAGGGCAGCATCGCCCGCACTGAGGCTCTTGGTGGCCTCAAGGAACCACCAATATCTGGGAGATGGTATTTCACCTCAGCTCTGTTTTGGGGGCTGCTGATCCCAATCTCCCTGAGCAAGGCTATCTCATGGATGGCCTTCTGTTGCTCCGCCAGCCTCTCGAGCATTAGGTATATACAGTTCCACCGAATCTCCACATCCTGGATGTTTTTGTGCTGCAGGACGCTCAACTCTGTTTGTCACACAGCATCTTGTCCCCCTTGATGCTCCAATGGAAGTAGCCCACCACTTTCCTGCATTTGGGAATGAGCTGGCTGGTAGTGACGGCACCATCACTGGGAGCCCTGTCTGCCTCCAAGACATCCCTGACTATGAGGTGGAACTTGTGTGCCACACAGCAGATGCCAACAAAGTTGGCATCACACAATACCTTGACCATATTGGCCCCATTGTCAGTGACCATGAACCTGCGGGTGAGCTCGCCCTGCCCAATGAGCCACCCCTGCACCATATGGTTCATGGCCACCATGATCTCCCTTGCCGTGTGGTACCCATCCATTACCTTCACTTGGAGGAGAGCCCACCAATGGCCTGACTGGTTGCACCAGTGCCCTGTGAGGGAGAGGTAGGCATGATCTCCACCCCAGCTGCGCCAGATGTCTGAGGTGAAGTGTACTGTCACCTGCGGACCTGCCTTCTGCAGCTCCTCCCTCAAGTACTCCCTGCATATCTTACAGGGAGGGCACCACTGTCCTGCTGAAGGTGGTGCATGTGGGCACTTGGTACGATGGGACCACAGGTGCCAAGAGCCGCCTGAACCCTGGATGCTCAACTAAGGAAAAGGGCTGGCCATCCAGAGCAAGCATCTCCCCAGTGCTCTGGGTGACCTCACTTGCCTTGGGAATGTGCCCCACTTTGTCTCCACCTTTCCCCACTGCTCCAGGGTGGCCTGCCTCTGCTTCTTGGGGACAGGGGTTTTGGAGCGAGAGGGGGACTTCTTTTTGGGCCTGATCCCACTGGTGCCAGGCTGAGGAGGAACAAGGGCAAGGGGGTGCTGCCTCCTGAGGTGCAGCATCATCGCTGTGATGGCAAAGTGTTTCACCTCCTTGCCTGGCTGATCTGCCTTCATCAGTGCTGACAGGTAGCAAACCTGGGATCATCTTCCACCTCAAAATGATCCCACGCTATGCTACTTGCCCGCTTCTGGGTTGAGGGTGGGGATCCTGCCTTATCACCCTCATCACCAGGCAGGGACGCAACAACAGGAGGAGCTAAGCCACCTGCCCCCACAACCTCCTCCAAAGTGCCTTCCAGAAGTGACCTGGGTCTAGGGGAACTTTGAGGGGTGTGGAGCACAAACTCAGATTCCCCCTTACTCCCCTGAATTTCCTTTGCTATGGCCCTCAGCTGTGCTGCTTCCAGATCCAGCTCCTCCTCTGACTGCAAGGCTCACGCTGGGAACTGAAGTTGGAGAAGAGACGGTCATGCTGCTGCTGGTTGGTGGTGTTAGTGGTGGTGCAGGTGCAGGCACTGCTACCACCTCCTTGCTCCCACTAGCAGCAGAAGACTCATCGCTGTGAGCAAAGAGGGTGTGTCTATGTTTGGGGCAGAGGGGACTTGCAGCTCTCCCTCTGCCTCCTCTCCCTTCCCTGCCAGAAGACCTGGCACTTGCCTTTCCAGCATGCTTCATAATGTTCGGTGTGCTGCAAAATGTGCGTGTATGTAATATATGTTGTGCTTTCCTGCACAGTGATGACACTGTCAGGGCAAACACAGATTTCTTTTTGGAGGGAAAGAACCAAGACAGATTAACAAGATCAAATAGGATTTTGAGATAAGAATAAGTTGAAAGGAATGGATAGGGATAACAATAGGGACTGTAGGCAAGGGTAAGTAGGATAAGATTGGATACAACTTAAAAGAAGAGAGACTAGCTAGCAAGAGACTATATAGCAGGAGTGGGCAAAACACGGCTGCGGGCCGGATGCAGCCTGCCAGGCCATTCTATCTGGCCTGCGGGGTGCCTAAAAAATGTAGAAAATTAATATTTTTCTGCCTCTGGCTGCCTGTCATGTGGCCCTCGATGGCTTGCCAAAACTCAGTAAGCCTGAAATAATTGCCTGCCCTGCTATAGAGCAAGCCAGAGCCTTTCAGACGCTGCTGGTCCAAGAGACAGACAGCTCACAAAAGGCACAGATCAGTTTAGACACAGGTTTATATCTTGTTTTTACATCCCTCCCCCAGAGCACTGGGATTGGAAGGGAACTCAGAGAAAGATCACAGTCACTGGCCAGCTACAGATGTCAATATCAGAGCGGTCTTTCCCCGCCCCAGCCTTTTCCAAGTATGAAAGATCACCCCACCCCCCTCCCTCTTCGTTTCTGTTTGCTGCAAGCCTTCCAAATCTCCTCGAATCCATTTGGAGGTGTCCAATTCAATTCAGACCTTTTAATGTGATCCAGCCCACCAATTACCAGCCCATGGTCCTAGTCCATGTGGGTAGTAATGATGCAGCCAGGAGAAGCCCTGATCACCTGATGGCAGACTACCACGCTCTGGGGTGTGTGCTGAAGGAGACAAGTGCACAAGTGGTTTTCTCTTCTGTCTTACCAGTGAGCGGACGTGGAAGACGGCATGCAATGTGCATCGCGGAGACCAACTGGAGGCTTCGGGAATGGTGTCTCGAGGCGGGCTTTGGCTTCCTCGACAATGACCGGCACATCACAGCAAGAGAAATGCTCAGATAGGATGGGCTCCACCTTTCCCCTAAGCGTGTGTTTTCTTCTAGGTTGATGGATCTCCTCTGGTGGGCTTTACACTAGGCTCATTGGGGAAAGGGGTGGACAAGGGCGGAGGAAACACTGGACTGCCAAACCAAGTAACACCCACAAGAACAGCCCAGCCTAGGCGGACGAGTGGAACATATAGGCAGGTAAGCAACAGGGGCCAGGGCAATGCTGGAAGCAGGGGGCCAGTGCACACAGCCACAGGAGGCCTCAAATGCCTCTACACAAACTCTCGTAGTATGGGAAACAAGCAGGAGGAACTTACCCTCCTGCTAGCTGACACCAGCCCAGACATAGTGGGGCTCACTGAAACGTGGTGGGACACAACACACAACTGGGCGGTGAACATCAAGGGCTGTAGGCTGTACAGGAGGGACGGGACAGGGAGGAAAGGGGGGCGTGTGGCACTCTGCATTAAGGAGGAATACACATCCTCGTCAAGTAGCACCGGGTCAGAGGAGGGGCACACGGAAGTGCTCTGGGTTAGAATACAAGGCAGTTGAGGGGAAAGGGACTTAACGGTGGGGGTCTACTACAGACCACCCAACCAAGGGGAAGAGATATACCAGGAATTCTTAAGTCAGCTCACGGAGGTAGTTACATCAAAGGACGTGGTCATCATGGGTGACCTGAACTTTCCAGACATCTGCTGGGAAGAGCAGCCAGCCAGGTCTGACCGCTCACGTAGGTTCCTAGCCAAAGTGCAGGACCTCCATCTAACCCAGGAGGTGCACAGCCCCACCAGGGGAGATGCCTTG
>NW_017728943.1:3223881-3252424 GCF_001723895.1 Crocodylus porosus | reverse complement strand
GGCGGCTAGGGTCTGGAACCAACTTCCAAGAGAAGTGGTGCAGGCTCCTACCCTGGGGGTCTTTAAGAGGAGGCTAGATGTACACCTTGCTGGGGTTGTTTGACCCCAGTACTCTTTCCTGCCATGGCAGGGGTTGGACTTGATGATCTGCTCATGTCCCTTCTGACCCTACCAGCTATGAAACTATGAAATGGGTCTCCTGATCTGATTCGGATTCGGAGATTCAGCCTCTGAATCTCCATTGAATAAGCTACTGAAGCTTCACACAGCCCTAGTAGTCGGCAACAGAGATCAAGCATCCTCATGCACTGGGCTCTGGAGCCTGCCTTGCTCTACGAGCCAGAGGGAGGCAAGGAGTGGTGAACCCAAGCTCCACTGGAGCAGATTCCTGGTGGAGTTGCTATCAGCACTGGCAGTGAGACCCGGTGCGGCTAACTTGTGGATTTACCATGAAGCTGTTTGGCATCAGTCTAAAAGACCCAGCTCCCAGAGTCAGGTGACTGTGACCATCTCAGCTTCCATTTAGTATCAAAAGTTTCTAAACCTTGGGACTGTGGAGAAGTGCAGCCCACATGCAGCACGAAGGCTCAGAGACCAGAAGGCAAATGAGAAGTGCCCCAGGTTTGTTTACTGTTCTGCTCAGAGGAGCTAATTGCCACCTCAGGCCTCAATTTAAGTAACTGTCCAGCACTGGTTTGGGTTCAGCAGAAGGGGCAGTCGGCTCCCTTCATGTGGGACTGAGGTCTGTGGGAGTCCTGTGAGGTCAGAACATGGGCCGGCAGTGTGGGGATGCAGTTCCCACATCGGGAATGCCCTAAGCCTTAGGGCAGCAGTTCCCAAACTGTGGGTTGCAGCCCCAAATGGGATCACAACATCAGCAGACAGGGCTACAATAAACATGTCCCCTGAGATTCCTGTGCCCACGGTGCAGTGCGGGGCTGCAGCTGAACCAGACCAGCTCCGGGCAGGAGCTGCCTCTGTTGCTCAGTAGGTGAGACCTATTGTGGGAGGGAGTGCCACACCACTAGGGCCACCAAGGTGAGGCACAGCAGTGGTGGCAGCATGGAGTTGTGCCCACGCTGCTGCCAGGTGAGCAGGGGGCTCTTCAACTTGGCAGCCATGGTGGCTGCCCACTGGGCCATGGCGCCCCCAGGGGGAGGGCAGCAGAGCAGGGAGCCCCAAGCCTGGAGCAGGAAACCTGCCTCTTCCCTCTACGGTCTCCACTCTGGCAGTGCCATGCCATCAGTGTGGAGTGGGCAGCCTGCATCCTCCCTGCCATGAGCTCTGCTCTGGCAGTGTTGCCCACGGGGGAGGGATAGGGTAGGGGGGGGAAGCTGGGCTCTGCACTCCACTATGGCTGCAGCAGCTGTCGCTCAGGGGATGTGCACACTTCCTTTGGAAGTTACCGAGATCACACCCAGGCTCTGTGACAGTCACACAGCTAGCTTCTAATGCCCAAGGGAGCATCTCTGCATGGGCCAGCACTTCAGCTGAGAAGCAGAAGCAAAGGGGCAGCCTGCCTTTAAACTATTGGCTTTAAAAGTCTGCTGTGGTTTTCAGGCCTGGCTTTATGAGCTTTGGAGGCTCAAGGCTGGTGAACTGCTGACCCAGTCTGCATCTTGAATGAGTCTGTTTCCCGGTTTGTAAATTGTATGTGCAGCCGGGAGATGCGAGATCAGCTCATTTCTGCATAGTCAACAAAGCGCCCAGCTGCTTCATGTGCTGCACCCATTCCACAAAGCATGGGGGTTTCAGACTCCTCCAGGCACAAGGCCTCAGTACTGATCATTTCCCTCTCCCTAAATCCTGGGGCAAGGATCTAGCACTGGGATCCATTCCCATTCCAAGCACATACTTATGGGCTCCTGCTTGCTGCATCAGGAAGGGGAGTAAACAGCCAAAGTCTACAGCATGGCAGGCCATGGCTCGGCCTCTTCTCCCATCTCTCTCTAACCTGTACAGAGCTGCTATTCCCACCAGGTTTCAGGGATTTTTGCTGGCTATGTGTGGGCAGCACAGTAGGGGATCTACGAGGTTCATGGAGCATGGGGTTCACGGCTGTGGTGAAACAGAATCCCAGAGAAGGAGGAAAATAATTCCCCACCCTCCATGTTCTTGCCTTCAGCTTTTAAAAATGTAAGGCCCCTTAATTCAGAAATAGTTTCCTCACCCCTGCCCTCCCATCCCCCAATCCTTCTAATCTGATCAGGAGAGACTCAAAATCTCACTGTCCTCTTTCTGGGTACCCAAAGAGCAGCAACACGGAGAAGATGGGGAAGTGAAACATCAGAAATAGGAAGTGAAACTACTGTGTCTGCTCTGCTAAACGAGTTTCCCAGACAAAGACCTTTCCCCTCCCATCATCCCTCTTCCTGCCAGGGTCACAACACCCTTCCCATGGGGTCATAGGTGTCTTCATGCATCATTTTCCAATCCCTGCATGAAGATAATATCTCAAGGCAGCTTTGTCACTGGAAGAGGCCTGCTCCTAGGGGTTGGGCAAGGAAAGGGTAGCAGGTGGCTGGGCCCCAGGGAGGTGATATATATATGTTAGATTTTGATATCCCTTATCTCTCTCAGGTTGTTAACCTGATTTGAGCTAGGAGCCCAGGCAGCAGTCCATAGGAAAAGTGAAGCTCTTGGCCCACAGCGTTGGGAGTGCTCAGCTTTGTGTTACACCAGCCTCTAGTGGCCCCACTTGAGAGGATGGTACTGGGCACCCTCATAGTGCAACATGGTCCCAGTCTAGCAGCTGCCTGGGGTGGCTAGGAGTAATGCATCTGCCAGCTACACAAGAGGGCAGACTAGCTAACTCATGAGGGTCCTACCAGCCCCAGGTTGCACACCTCAAATAGACCAGGTGGATGGAGGCTGGGAGGTGAAAGGCAGGAAGAAGGGAAGTGACCTGGTCACGCACTCAGCAGAGTGCAGGGCATGTTTTTATTGCAAGCAGGAAGCATGAGTGGGGATGGGCAGGGATCCCCTGCATTGGCTTTACTTTAGGGCTGTGACAGACATGCAGGCCCCTGCCCTAACTTGTGGTACTTTACATAAAGTGCCATGAGTTAGAGTGACCCTCCCCCCCGACATTTGCCTGTTGGGTAGGGAGGGGCGGGGGGCAGGAGGCAGGAATTAAGCCTGCCTGCAGGAGAGGAGTGCCCCCACCCCAAATGCAAGGCAGATCAACTGTAGGGAACACAAGTTCTCTAAGACAGTCTGAAGTGGAGCATCTTCATCTCATCCATCATTTGATGAGGGTTAATTTGTTGTGTGTTCAGCCACTTTTAAAGCACTTTGCAGCCGTCCAGGCATATCATGGTATGGCTGTAGAGTGCTTTCAAGGGGCTGATTGCATGATAAATTTAACTTCTGTCTGCACTCTGGGTAGCACCTGCCATGCTCTGGCAGCATGGGCTGGCCTCCTGTGTACATGCCCACAGCCCCAGCTGGACCTGTGCAGCCTAGCTGCTGGCAACACCCAGACCAATGAAATTAGGATCATAGGAAAGTAGGGCTGGAAGGGATTTCACAAGATCATCTAGTCCAATCCCCTTCTCAAAACAGGGTCATCCTGCATGTGCCCACAAGGCCACGCTGCTCTAGGCCCTTGAATGGTGCTTCTCAGCTATGAGGGCTGGGCATCACTGTGATTCACACTGGTCCAGCTCCAAGGGGCTGTTTTCACTTGATTGTTCTCTCAGTAGTTGAGAAAGGAGCATCCCCCTTGGGTGTCTCAGCCTGTGTCCCAGGGCCCTTGTTGCTCTGATATAATTAGGGTAAAGCAGCCACCACTGGGTAGAACCTGCTGTTAGCCTCCAGGCAATGCCACGAATGTCATTCTTACACCTCAGCCACAGCAAGGCTGCAGTCAGTCCCCTCCTGCTGACAGACTCCCAGGACCAGGATACAAAGGGATGCCCTGGAAAGCAGCTGGTTCTTCCAGAGGCAGAAGCAACTCTAGGTCAATAGCAAGCCTCTGCCCACATTCTCCGATTCCCCCCTCTATCTGGAATACATCTGCGCCCCTATTATCATAGTATCTTCAGCCTCCAAGCCCTTAACCTGTCAAAGAGCCCCTGTAAGGGTCATGGGTACTCTCATCCCTATTTTCATAGGGGGAGAGCTGCACCCCCTGCTCCCTGGCTGTGGAGTGGGTGCAGCTTCCAGCTGGTGGGGGGTTGCATTGAGACAAGATATCTGCAAACTGTTGTGTTGCTGCCATTTCTCCTCACTCCCCCTACTCACCCACAGCTATGGTGTAGACATAGCTGAAAGCTGCCCATTGCCAGCACAGCTCCCCACTGGAAGCTACACTTGCACTGTAGCCCAGGGAAGGGAGAAGTGGTGGCAGCAGTGCAGATGCAGTTTGCAAATAGCTGGCCCAAGTGTGGCTTTTCACTAGAAGCTGCACCCACATTGCAGCTAGGAAGTTGTGAGCCAGGGAGAATGGCGGCAGTATGGGTGCAGCTCCCAGTTGCTTGGCCCTGGTATGGAGGCACATGCTACAGAAGCCATCCAGCCCGTGTCAGATCAGAGTTGAGAGAGCAGGGAGAAGTGGCAATGGGGCAGGTGCAGCTGGAAGCTGCCCAGCCCTGGCAGGCACAGGCACAGGCAAAGCCCTTTAGCTGCATGGCCTAGCTCCAATGGTTTTCTGGGTCATGTCTGTCCAACCCCCTAGGGAACAAGGCAGAGATGTGACTGATCTGAGGAGCAGCCCCTTGCAGGCTGTACCTAAGCAGCTAGACTCAGTTTCTCAAAGGTAGAGGTGCCTAATTCCCACTGGACTACAAAGGGATGAGGTGCCTAAACCTCTGTGAGGCCATCTGCATGGCAACAGGCTTTTCTCTGAAGCAAGAAGCCTCTGCAAGGAACAAACAACCCAGCTGGGCAGATGGACTCCCACGCTGGAGCCCCCTGTCTCCATGTTTGCCCTGGCATGGGCTCAGCATGCTCCCCAATGGCTGTGGGCTGCCTGGGCTCCTGGAGAAAGTTGAATACTCCATTCCCTGGAAAGTGGCTTGACATGAGGTTCAATCATGATTTGATCACTGGGGGCTTTCATGTAGCTGGTCCTCTCCTCTCACCTGTTTTATGCTGGACAGGGTGTTTAGCTGATGCTACCTGCCATGTGCAACAATTTGTATCATGAGCCTGGGGGGTCTCTCTCAGGTATCTCTGTGGAGATAGCATGGGGGCAGCAGGTGGGTGTGGAAGCTTGTCTCCCAACATGGGCCTGAGCCAGTCAGGGGAGCACTTTTCCCCCCAGGCGCAGTCAGTGACCCCTCTGTGCTAATAGGGAATCTCCATTGGCTCTTAGTAGTATGAGGCCTATGGCACAGCTGGGCCATGTTGATTCCAGGAAACAGGAAGCAGTGATACACACTCCCCATCTGCCAAGTGCTCACCAGATACCTCCTAGCTCCTGGCAGGAGGAGTGGTCTCCACCCCTAGAGAGGATGCCTTTCATGCACTGTTGCCCTGGACCTCCCAAGGCCAGCCTGCTATTGCTTGAATGGTTTATGGTATTTTCCCTGTGTCTGCCTGGGCTTCTTGGGGAAGTGCAGCTCCTGCAGCTGCCCTGTCTCCCCCGTAGCCGAATGAGCACCAAGGAGCTTGTTTGGCAGAGCTGAGGTTTTGTGGCTGGGCCCCCTCCCACATGGACAGTGTGTAGCCCAGGGCATGCATGGCACACAGCTTGCATCTACTCCAGCTCCCTCTGGCAGGCTGTGGTTACAGAGGAGCTGAAGAGCCTGCCACAGTCAGGACAGATGGGTCCTTCTTTGTCAGGGAGGGGAACACTGTGCATCCAGAGGCCTTGTGATCAGTTCCTGCTGCTGGTCCCACAGGGGCACAGCATCCTACAGACATACCCAGGGACCACTACCTGATAGGAACAGAATCATCTGCCCATAGTGACCCAGACCCTTTCTCTGTGCCCAGAATAACCCAGAGCAAAGACACATGCTGGGCTCTCCATATGCAGCAAAAGCCTTAAGTGGAGAGATCTTGGCAGCTCACTCTGGCCTAAACTCACCTGCAGTGTGGCTAGTGCCTCGCGTGTAGTGGGTATTCTTGCTTTACTGGGCCAAAGCCACTCACTGGTCTGCTCCTTGGGTTTGCTGGGACTTCATCCTCCCCCTCCCTTCCCCACCCCCCAGCCATCAGTGGAGCCCTTCAGTAGCATGGTGTCACATGCAGAAGGTAAGGGGAGCAGGCTGCATATCAGCTCATGTTCCCAGGATCGTTCAGCGTTCCAAGGACTCGCCTGTGTTGTGCTGTGCTGAAGGCTTTTGGACACATTGTGAGACCCAGCACTGACCAGGCAGAGCTGCCTACCTTGCTGACCGTGCCTGGGAGTTCCTTGACCTTCAAGAGCCTCCCCATGGCAGCCCTGGGGGAGCTGGGAGGTCATTCATTGCTATCACAGCTCAGTAGAGTACAGCACTTCACCCAGTAGTCAGGGGAGCCTCACAGCCTGCCCCATGAGCTAGACAGTCCCTAGGCCTTGGGAGGAAGCTGAGGCATGGAGAAGGCCAATGATATGCCCACAGGGATCTGCAGCTCATGCAGAAAATGGGGGTGGGGACCTAGCAAAATTCACTGCAGGAAGTGGTTTTGGGGCACTCCATGGGGCTGTGGCTTTCTCAGCTCCCCGAAGCTGATACAGGCTGAGATGTTCCTTGAGAGCAGCTCTTTGGACTTGTCTGAGGAGCCTCTGGGCTCTCTAGCTGAGCTGTGCTGAGAGGAGGGTCCATACTGCCTGATACGGTACTCCAGCCTCTCAGCCCTAATGTGGGGTAGGCCTGCAGCTGGTGCTCAGGCCCCCGTGTGGCCTATCCATACCTTCCCTGTCCTCCAGCCTCTGCTGTGGTCTGGACTCTGATGTCCTTTGTGTTTTCAGTGTGCTCTGGTCAGCAAGCACACCCGGAGCCATCCCTTGGCAAATGCATGTTCCATGTCCCCACTGTGTCATCTCCTCCATTTTCCCTACTCAGATTGCCTGGCTGCTGCTATGGAGGGAGCCCTTGGCAGAACCCACCCCCAGGCTTTGTGGCACTGGCAGTCTGAGGTGAGCAAGGGCTGCCAGCCCCTTGGGGGCTGCACTGGGACCTTGGATCTTACACAGGTGCCAGCTTAACCTGTTGCCTTAGTGAGGTGTGGTGGGCACTGAGGACGTCACCTCCATATTCTTCCCAAGGGAGACGGTCACCACTGCTACCTGCTGCGGTGCCCCTGAAAGCGATATGCAATGGGAAAGGCTCAGAACATTGTATTACAAAAATAATAAAAAGGGCGCAGAGCCGCCAGGTGAGGCTGGCTCCAACACAGGACGTACCCATCAAAAGGCAAATATAAAAACAGACAGAGCATGGCAAACAGTCGCAAGGCAAGAGCAGGGAAGCTGAACTGGTCCAGCTGAACTGAGCTGCTATAAACAAAGTGGGGGGCATGCCCTCCCCACATCGCCAGCAGGCAGACCAGAGGGTGGGACCAGGTGCTGGGTAGCCCCTTGACACTTGGTCTGGGAGCCCCAAGCCCCTCTCTTCTCCTGTGGCAGCAGACTCCTGTGAGGGGTTAACAGAGAGGCTCTCATGGGGAGGCATAGCCTGGTTTCAGCCCATGGATAAAAGGGCTTATGCCTGGGTGTTAGCAAGATACCCTTGGACCCCAGGCAGCCCTGCCCTTTTCCCATTTGGGCCCTTGCTCTGGAAGACCAGGCATATTCTGCATTGCAGTTTCAATGGCCCCAGACATAACATCTAGATCTTGCTACTAAAGTCTTCTCCAGCTCAGCAACATGGTGGAGCTGCTGGTCTTTGCCTGGGCACTGCCTCTCCCACCTCTGTTCCCAGCAGGCCCTGCCAGCACCCTTTACAGCAGCTCAGCTAGCCCCCAGTTCAGCTTTACTCTCAGTGTTGTCTCGGCTGGGCTCGAGGGAAAAGGAGCCAGGCCACATCACGCTGTCTTGGTCCCACTCTCCACCTCCTTGTGCACCCAGAGCTCCTTGTGTTGCTTGCGCCCGAAGCCCTCATCGTAGTTGCCTTTGCTCTTGAACAGCTGCTGGAAGTGGGGCTTGCAGTAGAACTCCCCGTGCAGCGCCGCGTAGCTGCCCAGGCTGCAAGGAAGGAGGCAGGGGTAAGCCGCCAGCCATGTGCTGGGGGGCGTGGGGAAGTATGGGGGGGGTGTCAGGGAGAGCCAGAGGGCTGCAGGGGCTGTCATGGCAAGTAGAATTATAAACTGAGAGTCCAGGATGAAGAAGTTCATAAAAGGGAGAATGTGAGGTGGAGGGGAGAGGATCTGAGAGGATTACTGGAGATGAGGTAAGGCAGGGGAAAGAGCTGTATAGTCTCTGCATTGCTACATGATGCTCTGGGTCTACCCCAGGTCTAAGAGAGGGTAAACACCTTAGTCACAACTGGTGGGGCAGGATAGGAAAACTTCCCCCACCCCCTTCCCTACTCCTGGTCTGGTATCCAGAGCTGCAAACTGGAGGTGCCACGAAGGCCCTTGCCAAATCATACCCTATAGGATAGGACTGGAGGAGCTGCAGTGCTTTGAGGAGTCCTGGAGGCCTCCCATTTCTTCACTGGACACCAAGTGTGAGCAAAGGGCTGTGGCTGGGGGTTCAGGCTGGGGGCGCATGGTCTGAATGGGTTTGGGGGGTGTGCTCAGCCTAGTGTCTTCCTCTGCAGTTCCCCTCCCCACCAGGCAGAGAAGACCTGCCACCCTGCCCACACACCTGAGCTTGGTATTGCAGTGCTTGCAGCAGAAACAGGCATTATGGAAAACAAATTTATCAGCCACCAGCCGCTCCATGGGGTAGACGGTCTTCTGGCAAGCCGTGCATGTCTCCTTCACCTGGGCCTTCAAGCTGAATGACTGGGCGGAAATGGAAACCAGAGAGAAGGCCATGAGAAGGGGCCAGACAACAGCAAGGAAACCAAGGCCTTTGCCCCCAGCCCAGCCCAGCCCTCCCGCCCAAGCAGGAGGATTACTGCACGTGTCCATCAGACCTAATGCTGGGGCACTGGTGTTGTGCAATGCAGCCCTCCCCCAGCCCACATCCAGGCCAGCATCTGGCCTTACAGCAGCATCTTCTGTGCAGATGTTCAGTTCCCCTCCCTGTGTCAGGGCACCTCTCCCTCCCTCCCCACTGGCCTCCCAGCAGCTGTTGGCCCCTGAGGCAGCGTACGAGTAGGAGACGGTTGCAAGTGTCATGGGTACCTTGGAGCGCTGCACTGTGCTGCCTCCTGAGCTGCTGTTGGCCTCCTGCAAGGGAGAAAAAAACAAATTAAAAAATGAGACATGCCCAACCCACAGCATAGGGATGCAGGGAAAAAGGATCTTGGGGCCAACCAGGAAGCAAAGGGATTAGACCCACTATAAGAAGGAGCCTTGAGATCCCTGACACTTCTTTTTCCCTGGACACACCTGCCAGATGGTCTGGGGTACTGAATCATGCTGTAGCTGGACCCTGTCCCAAAAGGCACAAAGGCCAGGACTGTCCATAGCTCAGCACCCAAGTCTGGGCTCAGGTTTTCTTTAGTCGGCACATTAGCTGATGCCCCCTGAGGCAGGCTACCAGTAGGAGATGGCTGCGACTGTCAGAGGTACCTTGGAGCACTGCATTGTGCTGCGGCAGAGCTGGTCTTTATTTAGCTACCTCACTGGCACTCAGCGGGCTGACAATCCTGGCTGCAGTGAGGGGATGGCAGGGCCCAAGGAGTCTTGGCCCATGACTCTCAGCTGTCAGATGGGCAGAAATATTCCCCACCCCACCCAGCCTATGAACTCCCAAGGGGATTTAGGCTAGGTGCTCACATTAGACTCTTTACCCACTTACCAGCTAATTGCAGCTCTCTTTCTCTTTCCCTCACCCTGCCTCCCCCCACAACACACACATACACACACACATATTCCCAGTCCATCTGACTGGGAACATTACACCAGAGGTTTTACCCTGACACCTCAGGAGACAGAACAAGCAAGAGCTGAGGGTGTGATGGGCATAGGCACCGCGTGACACAGGTTAAGCTGACACAGGCAGCAACATCCACCTCCTGTAAGCAGCAAGGTAATCAGTGGCTAGGTAGCTGGTTTGGGGGTGGAGTTGGCTCTTTTCTGGAGGCAATACCTAGGTGTCAGGTCCTTGTGTGCTGACTGCCCTGCATGCACCCACAGGTGCAAATTGCTCATAGCCACATAGAAGATGGACAAAAATGGGAGAAAGAAGGACACGTCACCCGCATTTTACAGAGGAGGAAACAAGCACCTGGACTTTAGGGAACATGCCCAGAGCTATGGAAGGAGTGTGGAGCAGGGCGGATCTCCTGGGTTCAGTGGCAGAGTCCTACCCACAAAGCAGCCAGCTGACCAGTCCCAGGGCAACCCCACAGTATTCAACCAACTAATTACACAGTGGATTTATTTGTTGTCACCTAAAGCTTAAGAAGAGCTCCTGGTCACAGTCGGTGCTCCTAAACTAGTATTCTCACCTCTGACAATCAAGGGATGGGATGATTATGCAGTTAGCAACCTGGCCCTGAGGACTGAGGCTGGGCCCAGGAAGCCAGGTATAATCACTGTAATAAACACACCAAGTATACAACAGCTGCTCCCATGCCCCTACCCCTGCCATATTAACTCCAGTGCCAGCTATTACCATCCCTGCACTGTACTGGGCAACCAAGCTGCAGGTGTCAGTGCACAAGGCCAGAGGTGCCCCTGCAATGACACAGGAGAGGGTGGTGCCAGCTAATGTCCCTGCTCGGGCTCATGCTAGGCCAACCTTAGTTGCACTCCTGATTCAAGGGCGCAGAGTGCATGCGGGGGTGAAAGTCCATCCTGGCCACTTGCCCTCCTGCCCTTAGGGTTTGTTGTTTTGCAGACTACTGCTCCCCTAGCCCTCCCCTGAACTCCAGGTTAGCCCATGGGCAAGGGCAGCAAAATAATTCACCCTTTCATTTCTGGATCCCTGCCCTGCACAATGTGCACACCTGTCCCAGTGAGACTTGCCTGTGCCTCATTGCAGGGGTTCGCACAGCAGCAAAGCCCTGCAACTGATGAACATGACAGGCCTTTGCCTGGAGACAAACAGAAAGGCTCACCAGTGCACAGCACCCAGGGGACCAGTGGGTTGGTGTTCCCCTCCCTACTCTCTCTGGCAGACATGTTTGCTGCTCTGTGCTTTTGTTATTCACCCCTTATGCTCCTCAGCACCACAGGAAATGCCTGAGTAACAGGCAAGATAAAAAAGCTTTCACAACTCCCTGCAGAAGAGGGAGGGGGAGGGGAAGACAAAGGACAAAGGTTTGGAAACATGCAGGGGTGCAAGGCAGCTCAGCTGGGGCATGTGCCATTCAAACACCCACCAAGGAGGCAGTGGTTCCAGTGCAGAGGGGAGCTGTGTGAGGTGCCCCCCCCTGTTGCTGCCTGCCCATCCTGTTGCTGCCTGCCAGCCCCCTAGGACTTACCAGGCCAGCAGCGCTGTTGGTCCTACTCCACAAAGCTGGCAGCCACTAGCAAATACCAGCTCTGGATTGCAGGCCTCTTTTTTATGCACACCATCCCTGCCCCAATGCTCTGTGTAAAGGAGTCTGCCAGAAGTGGTGCAGGTGTGTGTGCACCTGGGCCCTGCACTCCAGCGCACAGCCTCCCCTGACCTACATTTCAGCTGCATTGTCTCCCCCAGCTATGGATAGGACAGGGTCTAATGCTGCTCCACCTGCCTCGTTGCCTCCCCCCACGCCTCACTGCCTCCATCCCAGTCCGCAGTGACTCACTGCGGTGGCCCTGCACTGCAGCTGTCTGCTTGCATTGGTGCACCCTGGGTGCAAATCCCTGCCAGTCTGCCCTCACTGTGTCTGGGGTAACTGGCTGCACGCAGTCCCAGCCCCATGCAGAGAGCCAGGGCCAGCTGCTGAGGAACTAAAAGGCATGAGCAGGCATCTAGCCATGCCGTCCACTTAGCCCAAGCCTGGAGCATTGTCACTATCAGTCCATGTTTGTTCTGAGCTTGGTAGCTCCTGCCTCCCACCCAGGCATGATTCCTGCATCACCCGAGGCATTTTGCACTGCACTCCCTCAGCCTCCTCAGTCCTTCCAGTGCCTTGCTGGGACAAGAGTCATCTTGTCCTCAGCTCTCCAGAGCCACTTTCCCCTCCTCCTTCATCCTCATTTCCCAGCCCCATTTCATCTCTCTGTCTCTCCCTGCATCCCCTCCAACTATTTCTGTTTGGGAATTGTTTTGTATAAGAAGCCCACTGGAAACTCTCCTTTGACAAGCTGCCTCCTCAGATGTATCCCAGCTGCTCTCAGTGCCTGGCGGGATGCAGTGAAGACCAGCAGCTTCCTCACACTCATGTCAGCACAAGCCTGGAGTAACACACCAAGGTCAATGGAGGGACAGTGGTGGAAAGGAGAATAGAGGCCCCGGAGAAGGAGCTGGAGCCTCCCGCTTGGAAAGAAGCAGCAGCAGGGTTTAGAAATAAAGCAGCTCCTTCCTCGGGAGTTAACTCCACAGCAAAACTTCCACAGACTCCATGTCCCCGCGGCTGCTGGGAAAGGGGGCAGCTCTGTCCATCTATCTGCCTGGTCTCAGTGTGCTCAATAGCCGTGCTATAAAGCACTCTCTGCTTGGAGCCAAAATACACCTGTTTCTAGAGCAACAAGCCATCTCCCCCATCTCCCTTCACTTTTCAGCAGCCTTCTGCCTCAGATCAAGCCTGCGATCTCTCTAATATCTCATGCATCCTCCCTTGGGAAAGGACTATATCCTGTCCCAGTCAGGGATGTACTTGAGTTTTTTTCTGTCTCTAACTTCTTGGAGCCAAAATGATTCACATGCTCCTGACTGTGGTCACAGGCAGCTGTGGAAACACAAATAAAAAGTTAGCATAGCGAGAGGGGGGGGAAGCAGCCATATAGTTGAGGAGGCCACTGATTCAACCAGGCAGGTCAGGTCCATTTGTTTCCCCTGGAGAGAGTGCTCTGCCTACTGGTTCCTGCTCTACCCATGCCAAACTCAGAAATGCCACAGTGAGCTGTACTGCAAATGCCCCTTATGACAGCACCCCAACACGCCATAGCCAGAGATCTTGAGAGCAGCAATGAAGGCACCCTCTATGCAGAGCAAAAGCAGTTAGGTAGGTGGGGCATGCTGAGCTCCTGACATGCACCTCATATGTTGAGTTTGTGGGAAAAGATAGCCTTGAAATCACTTGGGCCTGGGTGAATCCCTCATTCAGACCTGACCCCAATTTCCTTCTAACTTAGCAGCTGTATCTACCAGATAACAGGGGCAGGCAATTATTTCGGGTGGAGGGCCGCTTACTGAGTTTTGGCAAGCCGTCAAGGGCCACATGACAGGCAGCCAGGGGCAGAGAAATATTAATTTTCTAACATTTTAGGGGCCCCGCGGGCCAGATAGAATGGCCTGGTGGGCTGTATCTGGCCCGTAGGCTGCATTTTGCCCACCCCCGATTTAACCCAAGCCGCTCTTTTCAGTGAAAGGGGCAGCAATGAACTTGTCGGTTAAGTCATGTAACATTGTTTCTTTCCCCTGATTGGATGACTGAAATATTTTAAACAAGAAAAATGGTGCTCTGAGCTACGGCATGATCATGTTGAGTGTGAAACTGTCTGGGGTAGTGAGTGTTTTCACACTCATGATGGAGTGAAAAGGACCAGCCCTCGTGTCATGGCAGGCTGTGTTCAACGCATCTGTTCTCAAAGATAATCTGCCTTTGCAACCCAGCACTCATCACATCAGCATGCAGCAAACATGGAACCTCAGCTCTAGACACCCACAGCTCTCTTAGCCAAGGTTGGCTCCCCACCCTTTATATACAGCCCAGCTGCTGCTGAAGATAAACCGAAGACATCTGTCTGAGCTATACCTATCAGAGCTTAACTGTTGGAGCAGCAATAATCATGGCTGATTACTCAACCTAAACACCACTTCCTGAAGTCAGAGCATGCACATTTCCCAGCGTTCGGTGCCCACTTTGTGCCCTTGAGAACAGAAGAGGGCATGCAGCCCCTGCAAGGCCTTCTGACTCTCCCTAATTGAGCCAGTGAATCCCAGGGGCAAGGAGGATACGTACATGGGTGGAGGTTGTGCTGGCAGGGGCTGTGGCCTGGAACATGGTTCCTTCCTCCTGCTTCTTTTGCTTAGTCCTAGGGTCAGAGGGTGTAGGTAAATGCTCTCTCGTTGCAGGGTCTGAGATGGACCCCAATGATACCTGAAAAGAAAGGTCAGCACAAGCACAGCTGTTAAACAGAGCTGCTCCCTCTCCCGATGCAAATCTCTCTGACCTCATGGGTTGCATATCAGGTGTCTCTGTGCTTGAAAATGACTGAGTACATTTGCTATTCTTGGGGGCAGGAGGTGGGAGCTTGATGTGACTGCTGGTTACAAGGGGAATTTCAGGCATTTTTAAACTGCCTGTCTCTGCTGGGAAACTGATATTTTAGCCCCGCCATGTCCCTTCCTGAGGACACCTTCCTCTTTCCCCATGGGTCAAGAGTGGGAGTTTCAATGGGATTTAAGCACCTAAATCCTACAGACTCCTTTGAAGATCTCAGCCTGAGCAGTGAGCTAAGCCTGCCCTGTGACAAGGAACTCACTGGCAGTGATGCAGGTCTGGAGGAATGGAGCTGTTCATCCAGGATCACTGATCAGTAGCAAGGGTAGGACTCCTGCATGTACCCTGGGCAGTGCAGTGGAGTTATGGGGCTTTCCTGCATGAAAGTATTCATCAAACTTAATAGGAGACTGCTGAAAAAACAAGTAAAGTAACACAATGGCTCCTGATAAGCAGCCTCCTAGTAAATGCATGGGGGCAACTACAAGACAATCGCCAAACTATCAACTGCAAAGATACTACTTCCAGGCTCCGGACCACAGCCACACAGCTGTGTTGCCCAGGCTAGGGCCAAAAGGGCACTAAACAGTTAAAAAGACCGTCTGGAGAGAAGTGGGGAGTAAGGCTGGAAGTGAACTGCTTGTGGGAAGAACAGTGTAATCCAGTGAGAACTAGGTCCCGGGATGGGGAGGCAGGCATGCGTACAGACGGCCTACTGCCTCGAGTTCTGTCTTCTCTGGAATTCTTTGGTTCCCAGTGAGCAAGCCTTTGCATGGGAATCAGGCTTTCTGCTCACTCAACACCGATCCTGAGGAGTCAAACTCCAGGCGCTGAATTCAGGCCTGCTGAGGAAATCGTGGGTAGTGCCTGGAGACAGGGCCAGGGGGAGAATCACATTTCCCCCCCAAACCAGGTGGCTGACTGAGACCCATCACTTGAGCTAAAGCATTCAGAGACCAGTAAAGGTCAGGGGTGCAGCCAGCCTGGGAACTGCAATGGTGGAGATGGTGGCTTATTGTAGCTCTGAGATGGAGGGCCACTTCTGGGCTTCAGTAGGAAGGTAGCAACCTTCTGTTTCTGTTGGGGCTGCTAATGCAAGTCTGGGTCAGACCAGCAGTTCCTTGCTACTGTCAAATGGCGACATGGAGTCTGGTGCAAAAAGAATTCAGTGGGCCTTGGTATAGCGCTAACAGCTATACAATCTCCTGTCACAAACCACCAGTATCATGACAAATGACACATGACTGTGAACCTGGACCTATTTATTGCCCCATCATTCTGGTATCGTTACTCCCTGGCAGCTTTTAATGCCCCATATGGCAGGGAAGGATGCTCTGCTTCCTCTCCACTTCCCCTCCTCCATTTTACAGATGGGGAAATGGAGGCACAGGGGAACTTAAATGACTTGTCCAGGACAGAGGGATGCTAGCTGATCTGGGACCTGAACCCAGGGCTCCTAAGTCCCCAGCTAGTGCCCCACCTACTGCAGGTGATCTAACTCTTTTTCATAGATTCACAGGAAAAAGACCTGAAAGGGAGATCATTTAATCCAACCCCTTGCTCAAGGCAGGATCATCCCGGACTAAACCATCCCAGTCAAGTGACTTGATTGTTGTCTGTAAATGTAGCAGGTGGGTAAATGCCAGGGAGAGAGAAAAAACATCTAAGCCTGGGTTTGGCAACCTATGGCCTGCAGGCCAAAATGTTTGCCTTGATTTTGGGTATCGGGCTCCCACCAGCTCCCACCAGCTGAGATTAGCAGTTGCTGCAGGGGCTCAGGCCTCTGAAAATCCGGCCTGAGAGGCCACAAGTAAGGCACCCAAAATCAGCGCTGGGCCCTAAGGTCTAGTCCCTCAGGAGAGCTGGGGTTGCCCCCTACTGCAGCCCCTCGCTCCGTGGCAGGGAGACCACAAGGCATTGCGACCTCCCTGCAGCACAGAAAGGTCCAAGGGCTGAGCAGGAAGGCTGTGCAGACACTCCAGCCCGTCGGGAAAAACCAGCTCAAATTTTACCTAAATCATTTCCCGTCTCCTCTGCGGTTTACTTGTTATTTCCTGCTCTGCTGAGCTGCGCGGCCGGTGTTACGCTTAGCCATGTGCTTGTGCTCACAACAAGCCATACATTGCCAGCCTGAGTCCAATCCCCAATGCTGCCACCCCTGAACTGGGGAGTTTGCAGTGCCAACCCCAGCTAAATGCCCCCCTGCAGCCCCCTCTAGGCCTCCCCTCTGGCCTGTGCAGGGGGAAGGGGCAGTCCAGGGCCCTCAAAGAATCACTCCCTTCCTTGGGCAACCATGGCCTCTGGTGGGGTGGGGGGGCAGGCAAACTGCCTCACTCGGCCTCCTTACACCCAGCAACCCTCCATGCCCTTAGCCAGAGAGAAGACCCAGGAGCTCTGGCCCTCAGTCCCCTTTCCTCAGCCCATCTTTCTCCTTCCCTGAGCCCATTCCCAGCATCCTGGATCCCTTGACCGATGTAGTCCAGCAGGATGCCACCTTGACTGAGGCCTCTAGGACCAATGATCCTGAAGTTATCACTAGTTTCCTTCCTGAGCAGAGCTGGTTGCACCTCTTCCTGGCCTAGAAACCCAGCGGGAGACAAAATGGCAACCCATGTCCCTTCCCAGCCCTGAAAACTGCTGGAGCAGGGGGTCACGCCATAAGGCGAGGGGAGGCCAGGACCTGTGGGCAAGCTAAGCTAGAAGGGGAGTCCTTGTGCGGGGAGAGGGCAGGCAGCCCTGGTGGCTCTCTCAAGGCCATCTGGGTAAGGCTGGACTTCCTAAGCAACTGCCTCAACCCTTCACTCCTCCTGCAACCTCATCACCACCTCATATAACCTGCCCCCACATCTCCATCCCTTTCCCCCCAGAACGTAACTAAGGCAGGGCAAGTGGGGCACCAGCCCCAGGCACCAACTATAAGGGGGTGCAAGGATCAAGCCCCCTGCCAGGAGTCTGCCACAGCAGGGGCAGCTGTAGGGGCTGCGCAGTGCAGTGCAGTGCCGCACCATGAGGTGTATCCCGGGGGGGGGAAGTGGGTCAAACAGAATGGTGCCCCCACACCCTGCCTGGGAGCTTTTGCTAGAGCAGGTACCGCTCTGCCCCCAACACACATCCATCTGCAGGGGAGGAGCAAACAGGGCACCGGTATCGGCTTCCAGGGACTGTTTCTGCCGGAGCTGACACTGCTCTAGCGGTAGTAGCAGGGCCTGAAGTTCCCTTGGCAGATAAGACTTCCCTTCCCCTCACCCTGCTCTGCGCTTAATGAGCTCTGGACGCCTCTGCCCTCCCAACTCACCTCCCTCTTCTGGCCCTACACAAAATACCCCTCTCAGGCCCTGCTCAGATACTTGTGACCCTACTTGACACCTCACAACCTTCAGCCCTCCCCAATACACAAATGGACGTGCCTCCAGTCAGCCTTCTCCTGGGATTTCTTATATCATCCAGGACTGGCATCCCTCATCTTGTGCCCTCCCCACCCTCCATGGCCCCCGGGCTCTCCTGCCACAGGCGGGCACCCGCTGCCCTGCTCGGGGTGCATACCCTGCTCAGAATGGCTCCCTCCTCGCAGAGTGCTCTCAGTACCCGTGGCGCAGAGAAAGGACCCCCAACACAGTAGCTCCACGTGGGTCTGAACAGAAGTTACTACACATCCTTCCTGCCAGAGGATGGGGAGGCCGCTCTGTTGTGTATTTATCCTCCCAACACCCTATAAGGCAGGACCAAGCCATTACATCACTTGCACAAAGGGTTCACAGCAAGGCCAAGTAACTAAGCTAGGTAACACAAGCAGCCTGTGACAGAACAGGAGACTTTCACATTTGAGGCCACATTTGGAGCCTACCGGACCATCCTTCCTTCCTAAACAACTCTTATCAGAAGCTTTGCATGTGCAGCAGCTGCCGAAGGAGATCAGCAGGGAGGAACTGAGCAACTGTGCCTGCCTAGCAGGCTGAACTGTCTGGCTGTGAAGTGTCCACAGGTTGGCTATGGCTCCCAGCATTGCAGCTCCAGCTCTGAAAGTGCTAAGAGCACACAGGTTTTGCAGCAATGGGAGGGGTGTTTGTAACCTGTCTAGACTGCAGCTTCTTCTACTACTGGCAGCCGCTACCACTGGGAGAGGCACAAAAAAGTTGCATTTGTGAGCATAGAGGTACTCTAGTGAGTTTTCACTGGCCTAAGAAGCGAGAAGAGGCGTCTCACAGAAGAACAGATGGGAAGGACCTGAGACCACAAGGTGGACAATGCCAGGATGGCATCCTGGCTGATGTCATGTGTGGGACCCCTCCTGCACTCCCATCTCTGCCCTGAAGCTGTTGCTGACTGGACACTGAGTCCAGATGGGTGGGTTCCTGAGCCATCGCTGACACAATACAGAATAAGGATAAATGCTCACATATAGGTTTCCATAGAAACAAAGCAGAGATCTTTCTATTCTTATTTGAATCACAGATGCAATTAGAGGCCCCCACCAAAATAAGAGCTCTGTAGCTCTAGGAGCTGTATAATGCCCTCAGGGAAAGATGGTCCCTGCTGCAAGCAGGGAGGCAGTGGGTGGGATGGGCACCAAGGACACAGACAGAATGGGTCATGCAGCATGGTGGGGTCTTCATGGCCTCTCAATACCTACCCCTTGTCTTCACCAGGGGCAGGCCATGCCCCCCAGGTCCTATTGGACTCATACACAGTTATGTGTGAAATGGTTACATGCTGGAGAGGAAGGAAGCAGGGCGTGGTCATTCAGATCACACCCAAGGGCTTGCTAAACCTAGGTTCAGTTCTGTACTCCTACTGCGTGCTTCCTGTCTAACCTTAGATGCCTCCTTCTGCCTCAGCTCCCCATGCAACATAGCAGAAGCAGAAGATAACACCATAGCCTTGGAAGGGCGGCGGTAGGGGGAGGCACGGATGACTGAGAGACTTTGATATGGAGGCAACACGAGCCAGAGCAGAACCGGGGTGAGAGGGGGAAGGATGAAGGGATGACAAACCAAAAAACCTGGGTCAGTCACCGCAAAACCTTGGGCAAATCCCTTTGCCTTCTTGGGCCTCACACTGCCCATCTAGAAGATAAGAGGAAAGGATATTGACCAGATGGTCCTGTTGAGTGAGAGCTATCTGTATATGTAAAGCACCATGAGATAGTTTGGGTGGTCTGAGAAGTGCTAAGTGTTGAACATTCGTGGACATTGTAGAAATGCTAAGTATATGTCAAGTATCAGTCAGTCCCCAGCTGACACTGCTAATCACAGCAAAGGAGCAACTTTATTCTTATCCTTTGAAGGTCCAGATGTAGTTCCTGGTGATACTCTGCCCCAGCTGTGCTTGGGAGATGGAGCGGTGTCACCAAGATCTCAGTGGGAGTCAATTCCATGGAGCCAGGAGTGTGTTCTGGTGAGCCAGCAGCAGCAGAGCCAGTCACTGCATGAGAGATCCCAGCTAAGGGAAGCATCTGGAGCTGGGCTTCTCAGTGCCCAGAGCTTCTTGTTAAAAAGGCAATGGCTTTGGGGCATTTTAATCCCACTGGAAGGAACTACATGTGTCACTGTTCTCAGTCAGCTGGGGCATCCTCTTAGGACAGGGGTTGTCAACAGGGTACACGTTGAAGGCCCCAGGGGATCTACAGCGGTGGTGCAGAGAAGCGGTGGTATTTGGGAAGTGTGGCGCAGTGCAGTGGCTACATGCTTCCCAAGTACCCCTGCTCCACCATGCCACTGCCGTGTACCTGGGAAGCATGCCACAAATACTTGGGAAGTGCGCTGCTGTGCCATCATTCACAGCCACTGCGTGCCGCTTGCCAACTGGATGCCGGGGGACCCCCCCACACACTTGTCCAGGTGGGTACAATCCAGGAGGGGTATCCACCAAAAGGGGATACCTTAAAAGAGGTCAAAAATGCCTGTCTTAAGACCACAGTAGCAAGGGAGCTGGTATGTTCTTTATATGGGTACCAGGAACACCTAGCCACCCAACTTTTGCCAGGGTTGTCAGAGTAGAATAAGACTGAGCATATCACATTGAATAACCTGCCCTCCCAGGGTTGTACACACAGGCACCCACTCACCCACACCCACGCAGCAGTTGGGAGGAAGGCAAGGTAACACCAGGATGGTGTGAAGGCAGCCTAGTACAACTTGTGTTACACTAGCTCACAACATTCACCAGCTGGGTTTGGCTAAAGGCCCAGTCAGTCCTGAGGCCACCTCCCCAAGACTTCAGCCTGAGCTGGAACCTCTCAATTTGCTTTTGTTTCTCTTTTTAAAAAAATCCACCGTCTCTCTACATGAAGACAAGGCATTTGCAGGGAGGGGGAAGGCTCAGCACTGAACGTCTTGCTGATATGAATGTGGGAAAGAGATGCTCTCTTTTAATACTGACGGAGGAACTTGACTGCTGTAAGAAAAGCAGCCTGAGCCATCAACCTGAGCTGTTCTGCCGGGCCACTTCTGAGCTGCTTCTCAGAGCCTTCTCCAGCACCCCCAATTCCTTCCTGCCTACTTTCCCACTCTAAATATAAAGAAAAAGGGCACAAAATGCTCACAAGGAAGGCCCCATGCATGCACATGCCCACACACACAAATAGAGTGTGGTTTGTCAGAAACTACTAAGCACTAAGCTGTTGTTTGGATTCTTCCTCAGAGGACATGAGCTGTCCTGTAATGGTTAACTTTACAGCCAAACTTGCTAGGACGGGAGCTGGGAGCTAATGGGTTTGCAGTATGCTTGTGGGGTGCAGTGGTACCTCTTGCCCTGGCAGCAGCAAGGCCTCTTCCTCCCTTCCTGAAGTTCTCTTCTCCCCAAATACTTGGCCCAACATCTCACTGAGTTGAAAGGCACCAGGTTTTGCAGCCCTGGAGAGGCCTCTGGCCAGCATGCCCTCCAAACACTACAGCACTTCCTGTTGGTATAGAGAGCAAAGCAAACTGCATAGAGCAGTAGGTCCCCACTCTGGCATATGGTTTCCATTAAGAGCCCTGTGAAGTGTGTTTACTGCTGGGATAATCATGCCTTTGCATCAGACTTTCCCATGGGCAAGGAGGCAAGGCTCATTTGTGCTGCTTCTGTCTAAAAGCGGAGCCATTTCCAAGGGCTCCTGGCCCCTCTCTCTAACTGTAGTTTCTGCATGTCTGAAATTAAGGCTGGCAAAAGGTGCCTGGTAGGTAAATTAGCACAGCCCTGGCAAGAGCAGGGGCAGTGTTGGAGCTTGACTTCTTTGCTCAGCGAGGTTCAGTCCTCTCCACCAGCGAACATGCCAGCATGGCCGGCTTGGGGTCTCAGTTTAACCACTGAACTTGGAAGGAGCAGCACCATTTATGCCCACACGTGCACACAGAGCCCCATAAATACAGGTCTCAGAGTTTCTCAGTGGCTTGCTCAACCCTTAGCCTCTGCTGTGACTGCCAATAAGAGACTGCTCATGTTGGAGACAGGTGTAACTATAAATTCTGGCACTCTGAGCAAAACTTTGGGTGGCAATGAGCACTCCCTTGTCACATCCGGAGCAGCCCATCTCTCTCCCCCCACTGCAGGAGCCCAGTTGGGAGTATCCCCGTGCCACAAAGCTTAGGAGTTGGGCACTGGGTCACAGCAGGAAGAGCTCTGCACTGTCCGACCCTAGAATCTGAGTTGGAACAGCCCAGCACAACCGGGTCATGAGAGGATTTTACCTACCCTGGGGACCTAACGACCCGCCCACTGCTCCTATTATGTCCCTGCACCCAGCTCCTATGGCCAGGCATCTCAGGGCTTTTCCAACTCGGCTTCTAGGGCTGGGCAGCAGAAGGCTGCTCCTGCTGTGTCCCACTATGCGGCTCTTACAGCTGGGCAGTGTGGGGCTTCACCAGCTTGGCTCCTATGGCCAGAAGAGGTGGGGCTGCACCAGATGCAGTAAAAACTCTGGGGGAAGGAGGCAGCATTCCAGCAGCCCCTCGAAGTCAGCACCCAGGGCTCGTGCCCCTCTTACCTCCACCTGGTTGGAGGTGTGGAGGCCTATATGTCAAGAAAGGCCTACCAAACTATTACACATCCTATTCTTTCCCTACACGACGCTCTCACCATTCCCCGTCCCCCCTTTGATAGCACCAACTTTGGGTCTTTTACTGACCTGGGCTAGTGAGAAACAACCATTTCCATTCTGATCCCATAAGCCATGCAATGCATGTTTTTCTTTTACAGCATTATCACCAGCACAAGCGTCCTTACAAGTGAGGCCCTGGCAGGGGCAGGCAGAGGGAGAAAGAGGGATGAGAAGTGCTTCACTGGGGGTTTCCCTAAGCAAATGCAGACACAACTCTTTCCTTGTGGCTATTCAAAATGTGGCCCACAGCTGTGACGGGGAGAAGAAGCTTAAGCTGGAAATAGCTTACATGTGTTGGTGATCCAAACTGGTACAGCAAGCATGAGACTGCACACTGGGCAAAACCCTACTCAGGAATGATTAGCTGTGGGGGCTGCTCTCTTGGGGCCAAGGTGGAAAGAGGAAGGATGGCCCAGTTGTTAGGGCCCCAATCTAGACCATGATCTCAAGTTCCTCTCTGCCAGTTTCCTGTGTGACCCTGAGAAAGTCACCTAGCCTTTGTGCCTCAGCCCCCCATTCTTTATAATGGGACTAACAGAGCTGGTGTGGCCAGGGGAGATACAAAGTACTCAGATATGGGGGGAAATGGGGACCAGATAAATAACTCCATGTAGGTGCTGCCCTGTACAACTTCCATTGAGGTCAAAGCCCTGCTGGATCAAGCCCTACAAGCAGCGGTGGCAGGAGAAAATATTCTCCTGGCGGTGTGGGGGGCAGTGCAGAGTGGTGCGAGGCCATCCCTCCCTCCTGTCGGGCCATTGTAGGGCTGACACGTGGTGGAGGTGCTGGGTGCCACACTGAGGCAGCAGAGAGTGGCAGTGGCACTGGAGCAGCAGAGCTGCATTTTGGCGAGCTAAGCCCCACTAGCCCAGGCCTTCCGCCACCTATGCCTACAAGGCAAGCATTAATAGGGTGCACACGTCCCTCAGTCCCTTCCCCGTTCTCCCAGATCCTGTGTCTAACACCTTTACCAGCTTATTCCTCTACTCCCTTTTTCACCTGCATCCCAGGGCCAAGCTGCCTCTTGAAAGATTGCCAGTGGGAGGAAATCTGCAGATGCAATGCTGAGGGATGCTGAAAAGAAATACTGTAGTTTTGAGGAGAAACAGGGCTGGCTTTGTCAGGAGCAACAATGCATGAACCACTCTAGAAATGGTTGAGGGGAAGGGTCCCACCCACCCATGGCATTATCCAGGGAGGCACCAGCCAGCAGTGGGAACTGAGATAGGTGACACTGTAGAGACACTGGGCACATGAGAGAGCTCAGGCCCAAAGCAACTGAATAAAAGGGTCTTAGAGCGCTTTGCAGGCCTTCAGGGGCGGTGGGAATGCTGCTGAGATTCCTTTGTGTTACAGTGGGGGAAACTGAGGCATGGAGCGGTCAGGATTTTTTTGCTGTCATTGATATTGCAGTAGGACCTAGCAGCCCCACTCCCAGATAATGGCTCCACTGTGGCAGGTGCTGTGCCAACCCATAATCACACCATGCCTGACCAAGGGAACTCACGATCGGTATGCCTGGAGGCTAGAGCGGGGAGAGAGACAGGGAGGAATGGGCTAGCAGCAGGAGAAACAGTCTTCTCACCTGGCCTCAGCCCAGTCCTGGTCAGCTGGCAGCGTGCTCGGGACCTGACCCAGATTTTGAGGGGCATAGAGTCAGCTGGAAGTTGATGACGCTAGGAGACTGGCACGGAGCAGGGTGACTCTATTTGTCATGCACAGCTGCAGAGCACCAGCAGTGAATCTGCTCTGAGCAGACAGATGGAGAGGTCAGGATAGGAGTCCTGACCCTGAAAATGGACCCATGTGAGGTTGGCCAGGTCTGAGCTTGCACCATGCCTATGCTGGCCCCCACCTGGAAAGCAAGGAGGTGCCCCAGGCCCACAGCTGAAGCAGTAGTTGAGACCCTTTGGAAACTGATGGATGTCAGAGGCCCCTCAAGGAGCGTCTGAGGCTCACACCAGAGACTACACTGTGAAAATGGCTGCTACTCACTGATTCTCATCAGGAGGAGTGGCTGAGGGCACTGCCAATCTGCCCATGCCACCTGGTGGCTGATGATAGTGGTGGGCCACACCCATGCATCCTAGTTATACTGGGGGAAATCCCTGCTCCACCTGCCCTATGCAGGGGTGGAAGAGGGATTTGGGGCAAAGTTCTCCCCTCACCACCCCCTCAGCCTGGCTCCCCACTGAGGGGCCACCATGCTCCTTCTGGCTGCATACCACTCCCCCTAGGCCCAGGGGCTCCCCTCCCTTCTTTGGCCGGAAGAGATCCTCAGAGAGCATTCAAGGACTCTCCATGCACTTTGGGGATGGAGGAGACTGCCCAGGGCTTGCTCCTTGGCTGAGTTGGTGGAGAAAGATTTCCGCTAAACAGCTGTTCCAGTCTGTAAGAGTCACTGCGGAGCAACCTGCCCCTGGCAAGGGCCCCTCTATGATTAAATGACACCAGTCACCCATAGGACCAGGACTGACTCGCTACACTCCAGATGGGCCCAATCCTGACACTTAAGTCAGTGAGGTTGTGGGTGCATGGCATTGATCAGAATCAGGCCCTGAATCTGTCACTGAGAGAATTTTACATCATCATGTGCCTAGGAGTATAAACTTTTTGCCACACCAGACAGCCGGTGCAGACAGAGTGCTTTATTCTGGCAATGGTCATTACCTGGACTCACTTCTGACCTGCACAGTGGCTTAGCCTATGCTCAGACAGGGAGATGAGGCTTAGGCCTGCAGCCTTACCAGCATTTTACAAGTACCTGCAGCCCAACTGTGCAGGCCTTTGTGATTTGGCTTGGTTCTCTCTACTGGACCTTCAGTCATTTTTTTGTCTTTTTGTAAGTTACAGAGTACTGAGTTTAAGTACATTTTTGTAAGGTGCATGAAGTTACCCATGCTTCTTTGCACCTTTAACTAGGACTCAACAATGGGTTGCTTATCTGGGAATTGACTTAGTTTATTAAAACATACTTAAAGATGCTGATCTCAGAGTTTCACTCTGAACAGGCTCTAATGAGAGATAGGTCTGATGTAGCAGAAATGCTGAGCACCCGTTCATCCCACCAGGAGCTGTGGGTGTTCAATACCTCAGAAAAGAGGCACACAGGCCAACATTTTCCACAGTGGTTAGTGGTTTGAAACTCAGAATGATTGCTTCCACCCTGAGACATTAATGGGGCCTGGTTTTCAGGACCGGAGCACCTGCCCGCTGTTAATGAGGAGGTGTCTTGGGTTGGGCACCCAAAAATCACGGTGTAACCATGGTCTGTAAATCCTGTAAAAGCCAGAAACTTCCTGTATACTCCTGCAAGAGCCAGTGACACTGGCAGACTGCAATGGCGATGGGGCTATCAGTGACACCCCCTTCAACCACTGCTGCTGGACATGTTTTAGCCCAATTCTCCTTTCAATATTCTCATAATCCACCTCCAACTGCCTTGCCTCTATAGGTTAATCTCCCCGAAGTGCTATCTCTCCATCCATACTAGTATATATCTCAATGAGAGCTTGCAAGAAACCACTGAGCTACCTGGAGGCATTCTAAGAGGGTCAGAGTTGCAGGGCAAATGGCTGAAGGGCTCAGCAATATCCCAGACCTCTCCAAAACTGTGCACAGTACCAGCACAGGCAAGGCTGGAACAAACTCAAATGACTTGGAATTGCCAGGCCATTTGGAGGCTGGGCATTAAGATCAACTTGGAAAAGTTTGGTGCAATGGAAACAAAATCACTCTACAAACTGGCACGATTCACCTGAGCTCCCCTTCATATTCTCTGCTCTACCCTCCTGGTAACCTCTGCATTATGGCTGCCACATCCTTCCCTTAACCTACAATTGAAATGCACCCATCTCTAGGGTGGAACCACTCAAGCTGTTACTAGTGCACAGCAACACTGTTAGTTATTCTCATATTTGCCAGTCCCAAACTTTTGCACAAATTGCATGGGGCATCTTTAGGGACATAGCATAAAACCACCAACGAGAATCAGAGGTGAAACTCCTCTCCTAACAAGTGTTACATGATCTTTTTCTAATTACCAAAAATGGGCAGGAGATTAGTTTTGGGTCCGATGAGAAAAATGTCACTGGTAGCAGCATGGCCCCCTGGTGTCACGCTGGGGAGAGGCAACTATTGGCTCAGAAAGAAGAGCAGCCCTTCCCAAGCCACACCAAGTGCTTTTTAGCAGCACTTAGTATTTCTTTGTAGGTCTTCTATTTAAACAGCCCTGCATGCCAGGACCCCGAAACCCCTCCAAGCCAGTGCCACAGTGTTTCTGTCACCTACACTAACAGGTTGCAGATAAAACCCTCAGAGCCATGCCTCAATCTCTCCGTCTGTCTGTAGATCAGTAACAGTATGACAGAGGTACCCCGTGTCTTTCCTAAAGTGAGCCTCGCCACTTATACATCCCATGGACAGACCCCTGATTTCTACCAGCTAATTGCCAGGCTGTATAGCTGTTAGTTTGATAGGTGATGCATCACCCTCAAGCCAAACCTCATAGACTGAAATGGGAGCCTATAAGTCATTTCATGTCAGTTCCAAGTGCCAGTTCAGGCTTTAAATGATCCATTTGGATTAAACCGTTGGATCAAAATGTTTTAGGTCTGGCTCCCACCTTGTTCACAGAGCACTGAGCTGTGACCAGGGAGGCATGGGTGCTATGCCTGGCTCTGCCACTGCTTCTTGGGTGGCCTTGGGGGAATCACTTTGCTCTGCATGCCAGATTCCTTATCTGTGAAATGGGGATAATGATAATGAACTCTGCAGTGCTGTGAGCGCCCTTCATGAAAAAGCTAGATATTTTCATTGTTATTTCTGCTCTCAGACCTGTAACGGTCTCCAAAGGAACATATACTTCCCATCACTGGAAAGGTTTGAAGCCAGGCTAGACAAAGCATTAGAAGACATGCAGTCAAGCAGAAGCCTGCATAAATTAGCTGTGGTCTAACACATCTCCTGGCATCTCCAGCCAGCCCATTCCTTACACGTCCAGCAGCATGGGGCAAAGAGCCACTGGAGAAGTTACAGCCCAGACAGGGTTGTGAAGATCAAAGAGATACAGTACGTCCCAGGTGTACTGAGCAGGACAGAGAATCCAGCCCCACTGTCCAGGCACCTCGCAGCTCTCTGAGCACAGAGGACACATCATTTCATTTTCACTAACCGCTGGGTGATGGCCTCTTACCTCATGAGCCCATGCAGGGAATACAAAGGCTCCCTGCTTAGTCCCAGTAGCCTTGCTACCTCTGAGGGCTAATGGAATTCAAGTCCCATCACCTCCCTCCTGGTTGACCCTGCATCCTTAAGGAGCTGCCCAGGGCCAAGAACAGACTCGCTGGTGTCTCATTCATTCTGAAAACACCAGCTCCCAGGGCTACCCATTCAATTCTCCTCCCACTGCCTCCTGCCACAGCAAAAGTTATGGGCACATTCTCCCAGTGTTCTGCCTACCGACTGGACCTCCTGGTTGGGATCCACAGGGGGCTATGGGGACCAGCTCCCATCACCCCTCCCTGCTGTTAGCTCTTGTGCAATTCTCCCTTTTCCCAGCTCGGGGTCTCCTCTGTGTTGGCATCTGCCTGTTCTCTGCATCCCTTTCTCCCTTGGCGTCTCCTCTCTCCCGATGGCTCCGCACCTTCCACTCTCACCCTCAGTCTGTTTCTTTCACTTTCTCTCAGCAGGGCTGGGACTAGACAAAATTAACAGTAATAATGCTTCCACTTCCCCGTCAAATCCCCCACCCCCTCCCCCAAACCTCACAAAGCAAAGCCAGCAGCATTGTCTCCTTTATGGTACATGGTGCGCTCAGCACCAAGCCCTGCTCTTCTGGTATCGAACTAGGACTCACCGCGCTCCAGGGCTCCTCACGGGAACACTGGGTAAAAGGGCTCCTTCCCCTTCAGGGTCTGTCTGTCTGTCCCTCTGCCTGGTGGAGATGATTTTTTTTGTGCTGCAGCCTGAGCTGGAGCGCTTCCTGTGCCGCCTTGTCCTTTCATCACCAGCTGCTGCCTGTGATTGGCTCACTGCTTCTTACAGTCAAGTCTCCTTTGTGTGAAGCAACCTACAGCCCGACCTCCCCCAGCCCCTGGAG
>NW_017728943.1:3160600-3223781 GCF_001723895.1 Crocodylus porosus | reverse complement strand
TTGCCAGCCCTCTCAAATCAAAGTTGCTTCCCTGACCCGTGTGTATTGGGAGCATCACCCAAGGAAACAGGCATGGGGCACACGCCAGGGGAACATGCCCCCATTTTCCCTCTCACTCACTAACACAGATGCCAGCAGTTACTCGCTGTCCTTGGCATTTCCCCAGTCTGCCTGCTGTTCTCCTTCATGACATTATGGGGCTGGGCTGGGCTACCCATAGCCATAGTGTTGGGGTGACCCTTAACACGTACACAGGCCCAAATTCAGCCTGCTCAGAACAATGCACCTCCCAACTCCCTCTCTTAGCTCTGCTCCCACACAGACTTTCCATGTTCCTGGAGGATGTCGGGAAATAAGATTCCCAAAGCTCAGGAGACCTAGACGATCCCACACTCGCACCAAAGCATTGTCCCCAAGGAACCCCTTCTCCTCAGGGAACAGGAGAGATGCTCCCTTCCTCAGGCTCTGAGAAGGTGCCTGTAACACACCTCCCCTCCCACAGTCAGCAGAAAGAGGAGGGGGACAGGATCCCTCTCTCCTGTGCTTCCTCAGCTCTTGAGGAGCTGAAATAACTGCGACAATTTGGGGATCCATATGCAGCTTATGATTCTGAGTTTCTGCATAGCCTGTGGTCTTTTGTATTATGACCTTCTTTCCTTTTGCACTACCTCATGTTCTTGTGCTCCAACGACAGGGAGAGGTGCCTATCTGCCTACCCATGAATAGGTTGATCCTTAAAGACCATGGGCAGCTTAACAGATCTTGCGTGGCAAAACCAAAAGAGAAATGTAATCTCAGATAAAGTCCATTGCTTCCACCTTCTCTGCAGAAGGGTGGAAATCTGAAGGAACTGAGTTGCCCTAGAAACTGGACAAAAAACCCATCCCGTGCAGTGCTAGAATCTAAAAATTCAGAGGGATTCATGGGCTGGAGAGAGGATAAAAGGGGTATGTTTCATACCAATCAGGTCCTTCTGGAACCACCTGAAGATGAGGGAAGCTGGCTGAAATGAGGGAAGAGAGGAAGAAACTCCATAATTCAAACGAGAAGCCAGGTGCTGGATGAGGAAATTGGGACTCTGACCAATTCCCAAAGATTGCTCAGGAGCAGGGGGAAAATGGAAGGAAAACCCATGAGGATCATAATGCAATAATGACACCACAGAAACAGTTCCTCGCTAGGATCCTTCATAAATTTGCAAAGCAAATTCCCCCATAATTCCCCTGGATAGAACTGAACAAAGCATGAATTTCAAAGTAGACTTTGGAGGTGAGTACAGCCAAGTCACAGCTGGTGTTTATAAAGTGATTAGCGATCAGCATACCAAAGGACAAACAAGCATATTAAAATAAAAGCTGAGTTTCCTCCCTAAAACAGATACAAAACGTAGCAGGGAGACACTGATACTTCCCCATGAAGTCAGCCACCACTTAAAACAGCTTGAAACCATGCCCCAGGATGCCAGAAGGGCTTGCAACTATAGAAGACCTAATGAGTAAGTGATATGTCTACTTCATTTTGTTCTGTATTCTCAAAGAATTCATGGAGGTGTTTCCTGGATTAGGATATCACAGCAATGTACTCTGTCCCTAGATTTCCACTGTATTGCTAAAAATACATGTGGCATGTAAAGAACATCACCACTGATGAGAAGTAAAAGCTGAATGTGTTTGGACTGTAAAATCAGATACATCGAAGCAAATACAGACGCAAATGCCTTGGTTAACTGGATGTCACTGTATCAGCCATCTGAAAGTGCGAGAGTGGGCGAGCTTTGCATAATACACAGTGCCCTTGCAGGTGGTAACAAGTGTAAGAAGAGAGCTCAAGAAGGCCCTGGGAGAGAAGTTGAAGATTACAACAGAACTACAAAACATGATGCAAAGAACCCCAGAAATCAGATAAGATTCTTGGTAGCCCCTGGTGCAAGCCTGGTGTAAAATTACCAGAAACTGAAAAAGATACCATTCTAAGCCTCTTGCTGGTGGACAACTCATTTTTTTAATTGAACAGTTGCAAAACATACCGAGTAATTAGCAATAACACATTACAAACTGTGGTTTGCTCACTATGAGATTTCCCATAAGAGATAAGAAAGGGGCCTAGAATTTCCAAGGGATCATTTCAGGGATTCTCTGGGATGTACTGGTTCAAGTACATTATGTCAAGGTCTGAGCTTAAAGCCTAATAGATCAGCAGGAAAGTCAGTAAAAACAGCAAAAGACTTGAGATGACATCCTGGCTTCATCCTGGATCCTTCATTGCTTTAATGGGGCTGGGATTTCCTTTTTGACTTAAAAATAAGAAGCAGTGGATAGAGAGCGGGTCAGTCCTTAACACTGTTTTAATATCACAACACACCTCAAAATGCTTTTTGGGGCATAAGTTCAGAAACTCATGGGCAGAACATCAAATAAAATATCAACATCTAAGTGCTCTAAGTCAAAGGCAATTAACCTGAAGGAGTTAAAATCAACATGTACCTCAGCGTGTAGAACAGAAAAAATAATGCCTAGCAGCTGAGGTCATGGGAAGTTGGACTGAAATGTTGGCTTTCATAGAGAAGGTGTCCTGTAACCTGCAGAGGTACAACTGGACCATCACCCAGAGGATAAGTCATAATAACCACAGTTAGGGACAATCCTACAGGAAAAACAGAAACCAGCTACAAAATTAGGAGGTTGGCTCTATCCATGGTGCTTATCTGGCCCTATAACCCTTCCATCTGAGCACATCACTAACACACTTATGCATACAATCCCCTGGGAGATAAGGCAGTAATAATATCCCCATTTCTCAAAATGGAGACTGAGGTACAGAGAGGCTAAGTGACTTGCCCAAGGTCACACTGGGAGCCTGTGGCAGTGAAGGGAATTAAACCTAGAGCTCCGAAGTGCCAGGGTTGTGTCCTTGCCCCTTGGCCGCCTTTCCTATCCCTGGCCTCTCTTCCATGAAGACAATCAGGATGTATGTGACACTGGGCGTTGAGAAAGGAGACACCTCCTCCACCCTCTCACTGCCCATGCAAAAGATGAGAAGCAGCAACACACCTTCCCCACGGTGTGACATCACCCTCTTCCCTCCTCCCCCCCACGCCATCTTGTAGGGGGGAGACCTTTGCAGAAGGAACCCGATGAAAAAAATGCAGTGTGTCTGTTCAGAGACCCCCTGCTGCTAGTGGCAGCAGATGCTGATGGTCATCCAGCAGGAGCCAGATGAAGGAGTCCAGGAGCAGCATCCTCCAGACAGGGTCTCTGCTGCCCTTCACTGTGGGTCAGCATTTCCACCTGTGCAAGACAGGGTGCAAACTGCTTTGCACTCCTTTGACATTGGTGGAAATGACAGCACAAGGTGCAGGCAAATCAGTCTTTTCTCCCAGACAGGGGATGCCGGGCAGGCCCAGCACTATGTCCCATGCCCCTGGGCAATTCAGGGCATGGGACCCACCCTCCTAGCCTCAGCATGACCCATTCCTCCATAGCAGTCCTCACAGCATCCAGTTACACTCCAGACAGACACTCAGCTCTGCTACTTGTTGCTATGGTGATAAGCAAGGGGCCGACTAGTGCAGGCTGGAACAGCAGAGCCTGGAGAAGGTTGGGGGAATGGAGGGGCAGGGGGATACACCCTGCTTCCCCTGACACATGCACCTGCCTACCTTCACTGCCTCCTCCAGCCCCACAAAAAACTCCGAGCTGAGGGCCACCTGACAAGTATGCAGCTGCGGGGAGATCTCCCTGCTGCTAAGAGTCCCTGAGTCTCCAACGCTTTGATGTCCATTTCCCAGCTGCTCCTGGCACCTTATGTGGCCCCAACACTTCTCTCCACGTTGGGGTTTTCCAGCACTAAAATGAGAGGGTTAACGAACATTTCAGAGCTGCAGCTGAAAGATGACTGAAGCAGAGAGGTGCTTGCGCAGCTGAGAGCTGTGTGCTAAGGCACCAAGTCCTCTGCAATCAGTGGGGTTGATGGAAATAGGATTTTCCAAAAGTGGTTTATCAAAAGAAAACCCTGCGGGGCTGCAGGGGACAGCGCTGTGCCAGGGCCCGCTGGGGGCAGCCCCGACTCTGGCCGCGTTTGAACGTCTGTCTCCTCGCAGCCTCCCAGCTGGGCCTGCCCCCGGGACCAGGCCGCATCCTGCGGGCGGGTGCTGGTTCCCCCTGCTCCCGCTAGGGGGCGCCCACGCCCAGCCCCGCCCCGCCCCGGGCCACCCCTCCTCCCTGCCGCGCGGGGGCGCTGCACCGGTGGCCGCTTCCGCCAGCCAGCCCGGCGGCCCCTCTCTTCGCCCCGGCCGGGAAGATGGCGGACGAGGCTCCGGTCTGCAGCTTCATGTTCCGGCGCCGCGGGCCAGCGGCCGGCAGGGGGCGGCGCAAGCGGCCGGGCAGCGACCAGGAGGCTGGTGAGGGGCCGCGGCCGGGACCACTCCCTGCGCCGGTCTCTGGCTGCGGGCCCACTCCAGGACGAGGGTGTTCGGACTGTCCCACTGCAGGCGGGGGGAGGAGGGGGGCGTTCCTAAGCTGTGCCATTATCACGGGCGGTGCGGACCATACCATCTCAACCGAGGGGTGGTGCGTTCTGGGCTGCGCCATTGCTACGGGGTGGGGATTCTGGGCTGTACCATTGTCCCCGGGGCCGTCCTCGCTTGAAGACAGGTGGTTCTGGGACATCCCATTCTCACTGTGGGGGGGTCTGGACTGAGCCACTGAGCGCAGGGCAGGGTGGGGACCCGAGCCGGGCTGGGAGCAGGTGATGCCTGGCGGTGACACTTCCTGAGCCTGGGACAGCAGGGCAGCCCCCAGGCCTCGGGCTTGCTTGACACCTGACAGCCACTTTGCCCACAGGGAGCAGCAGCGATGAGGGCAGCGCGGTGGTGCGCAAGGAGCGGCGCCGGGATGCCCCCAACCCCATGGTCCAGAAGGTAACAGCGCCCCCTGTGGAGGTGCAGGCGTGGGGCATCTTGCCAGCTGGCCCAGCCCCACCCAGGATTGTGAAAAGCCCCAGGGAAGAGCTCGGCATCGGCATCGCGGCAGCCGGGGGCTCCTCCCTCACGCACAGGCAGGAGCTGACACCAGCCGGCTTGCCCTGGCCCTCGCTGCTGCCGTCTGCAGCCACTGCTCCCCACCCTCACGTGGCTTGTCTTGCAGTCTGCAGACATCTGAGGGAGCAGAGGCCTCAGCTGGGGCTGTGCCGCTGTGCAGGTGGGGAGCCACGCACAGTAGCTGCAGGCCTTGGGTGCCTCATGTGACCCCAAATGGCCTGGTTTGGTGCAGGGCAGATGCCGCAGCTGCGGTCGTGACAGAGAACTCGGTTCACATGTGCGGGTGACGTTAGCCCCTGGATCGCTGCACTGGCTGTGGTGGGAAGTAGATAGAGGGACGCGCACGACTTTGGCTTTGCAAGTGCACCCCTTGGATCTGAAGCAAGCCTGTCATTTGTTCCTGTGATGGAACAAGCGGGATGGGCCGGGGTTGAGGGTTCGGGCACTGCGACCGTGTTGCCTCTTGCTCGCTGGTCTATGAACTCCCTCCTCCTACCACCAGCAGCTGATGGTGGCATGTGGCTTAGGAAGGGCACTGGGGGCTGCACAAAGGTTTTCCTTCCTTTCTTCCATATTTCGGCCTTTCTTGTTCAGAACCACCCTTGGGCATCATTAGGAGCCTGAGTCGGTTTTCAGGCAGCGTTGGTCTACTGCAGCTTTACATCTCATGCCTTTGTGTCCTCAAGGAGGCCACCCTTCTAGCAGCTCATCTTAGATGTAAGGGTGTCCTTATACTGGGCCAAACAGTAATGCCATTAGACATGTCATACTGCTCTGTGTCCACTTCCGTGTCCCCAGACCAGGTGCATTGTAGTCTGAACTGCTGTATTTGCAGTATCTGCGTACTCCGAGAGTTGTGAGCCTGAGTTGTAGGCACTATTGTGCAAAGGTCTTTCACTTGAGAGAAAGGTCCTATGTATGTATGTGGTATGCAAGTGTGATCTTGGCATCTGTAGCCAGAATGCTTCCCTTTCCCACCGTTGTGCTGCTTGCTGCCTTTTCAGAGTTTAGTGGTAGTTTAGTGATTTGTGCAGAGCCTGATCCCGATGAGACCCGAGTGCCCGAAGTTTCATTACTTTGCCTCCCTGGGCTGTAGTTCTGTCTGTAGCCAGCATGGAGTCAGCTCATTAGGGATGGCCTCCCCCATGGTGGAGGGCCTCTTGTGTCTGGATGTTGTGTTCTGTTTCCCAATATTAGATTTTCAGTGTCTTTCTCTCCCCCTGCAGACCCAGAGAAGCGTAAAGGAGAAGACCTCATTCGGGTCGAACAGCAGTAGCGATGAGGAGCCATCGCAGGGTGTCGGAGTCACTTACAAATCAACACGATCAGCGGTGAGGAGAGTACATTGCTTACGTTTGAAGGGGACATGGCTGTAGGTTCAGTAGGGCCCAAAGGAGCTAGCTGGTCACTTCGTCTGCCCTCTGGCAAAGTATAAAAATGGGCATCCTCAGGATAGCTAATGGAGACATTCTTGCCCTGAATGGGAATTTTGGTTGCTTTATCCTGGTCCTATGCCCTGGTTTTATGGCTCTGTTGAGCACTTCTCTTGTGCGTTTGCCTCTCCAAGGGCTTTCCCAGCCTTGCAGGGCCAGAGTGTCTGATAGCCTTTAATGGAGTCATCCTTGTGATGGTCCTGTGAGGCAGGGCAGGATTTACACAGGGGAAGCTGAGGCCCTTCCAGGATGAGTGACTTGCCCAAGATCACACAAGAGGTTGGCAACGGACCAGGAGCTTGGAGCCAGGTGACCTGAGTCGGAAGCTAGTGAGTGCCCTTGCCCCTCCAGGCAACTCCTCCTTTTTGAGCCCTTTGCAAGGGGCGATGGTAATTTTATTCCTGTTCTACTAATGGGGAAACTGAGGCACAGAGAGACAAAGTAACTCTCCGAGGATTGTGTAACCAGTTGTTGGAAGAATGGGAAACAGAACCTAGGCATCCTCCAGTGACCTAATCATGCAACTGAAAACAGGGTGGTGGAGAGGTTGCAAGTCCTTACATTAGACACAACTCTTCCCAAATGCCTAATGAAACGTAAAGCTTTCTGTGATGTTGGAAATCCAAACAGCTGTATTTTGTTTCACTGTCTGGCCTTGAGTGCACCATGTGGCGCAGAGAGAGATCAGTTTGATCTGGGTTAAATAACACCAGGAGGTGATTGTAAGGGCCTCTTCAGTGTCCTTATTGTTTCTGTGTTGAGGCTGGCTTCAGAATATGGTGGTAGGAGGAAAGGCCCATGGGGCTCATACTGCACAGATCCCCTCCCCTGTGCTTCTGTTTCCTCATCTGAAAACAGGGACGATGCTGCCTCTCCCGAGAGGGCATGACACTGTTAGTTCATGTCTTTCTAGTTCATTGTAACTTGTATCACAACAGCCTGATATTGTAATTATCCCCCACTGCAACTGGCAGGCTGGAGGCTGTTGCAGTGCGTCACTCACACTTGGGAACAGCGGGGGAGGTGCAGGAGGAGAATGTGGATATTGGGCTCTGGAGAGTTTTCAGCAGATAAATATAGAGCCGGGTCTATTTTGAATGAAGGCTGGGTAGTGCTTCTGTGGGTGTCCTTATACTGAATCCCTGTAACCATGGGGCTGTTTGTAACAGACTGACAAAGCCAGAGTTTACATTATATTAGGAAAGAAGCTAAACAAAATGGGTGTATTAATGAAATCAAGTGCAAGAACCCTGCCACCAGGGTAGAAACCCAGACACAACTAATTACCTGTGGGCCTTGGTACAAAGAGATCTGCCCCTAGTGTCCATTCCCAACTCTGCCTGAGGTCTGAGGCAGAATAGCTCAAATACTTCCCCACCTTAGAGGATAACATTCATTACTGATCACAAGGCTCTGGAAAGGTGTCAGAGATAAGACCTGAAATGATTTGTAGACCAAAGGTGACGGCCATCAGGGTCATCTACTGAGGGATGGTGCAAAAAGCATCCCAATGTCACCGGTGGAGAGTGAACTAGATAGTGCCCATGTCTTTATCCCTGACTTCAGTTTCTCACCTTTATCCTTTCCTCCTTGTCTGTAGGACCTGAGTCCTTGTGCAGCCCAGGGACCTTCTGAACTGTGACGTGTCTTTTGCTTTTCAGAAACCTGTCGGCCCAGAAGACATGGGTGCCACAGCGATATATGAACTAGACACTGAAAAGGAGAAAGATGCCCAGTCCATCTTTGAGCGCAGCCAGAAAATCCAGGAGGTCAGTCAACCATATTCAGGGCAGGAGGGGGCCTGTCTGTCTCTGTTTGGTAATACCCTGTTCCTGGGGTCTGTGTCACTACTGTAGGGCATGAGTGTTAGGGAAGCTTGCTAAGAGAGAATGGGCTTCAGACTCCCGTGGACCTGAATGCTTCAGAGTGAAAAGCAGACTGGCCACAAAGGCTTGCTTGGTAGGTTACACTGTGAGAGAGGCGTAAGGCTGGAAGTGCTGTAAAGTGGGATGGACATGCCTTGGTGGAGCTGATGGATATAAGGCAGAGGTAGCAGGCATCTTCGTTGAGCAGGTGTGGGAAAGGAGGTCAGGACTGAGATGTGTTGGCAGAGCTGTGTTGTGTGGCTAGCTTTCCTCCATTTCCTACGAGCACCAAAGGTCCCCACAAAACCTGGAATGTCAGGGTGGGGGAAGCTTGTTGTTCTCTGACTTAGGCCAAGTACAGATCTGTTTCCTAGGTTCCAGTGAGCACCACTTGGCTTCGCTGGCCTTGTCCAGTGCTCTGGCTGTAGGGGGGAGCTGGGGAAGCAGATCTGGGTGGGAGTCCACTTTCCCAGCTGATCCTCTGCCTGTGTTCTTGCTCTCCCTATCTCTAGGAATTACGAGGGAAGGAAGACGATAAAATTTACCGAGGGATTAATAACTATCAGAAGTATGTGAAGCCCAAGGACACGTCTATGGGAAATGCCTCTTCAGGGATGGTCAGGTGGGTGCCAGTTGACCCTCTCACTGATTTTTACATGACTCAGCACCTCTGCAGTCACAGCAGTGCTTGGAGAAGCCCGTGTTCCTGCTGCCCATGTATCCATCCTGGGGACAGAGGTCCTTAGTCCCAGAGCTGCCAGTGTTGCCCCTCTCACTAGTGCCACCCTTGTTTTGCAGTAAATTTGGTTTCCCAGCTGGATTCTAACTAGTCAGCATCTCTGACAGGTCATGGCTTCCTTCTCCTTCTAAGCACTCTTCAACCTTTCAGGAAAGGGCCGATCCGTGCACCAGAGCACCTGAGGGCCACAGTGAGATGGGACTACCAGCCTGACATCTGTAAAGACTACAAGGAGACTGGCTTCTGTGGCTTTGGAGGTGAGGGGCTCATCCTTTGTCCCAGCCCTGCTGCCATGTCCCGAGATCCAGTCAGTCACCTGGCCCCAAGCTGCTCACATCTGCCCTACATTGACTGTCCTTCCACTGGGTAGTCCCTGCACACACCAAGCCTGGGGTGAATTTTTCCAAGGGCAGAATCCTTAGAAGACTTTGATCACGAACATGGAGGGGGTGTCACTGAGCAGCTCCAACTGTTGGCTCTGTAACCGTTCCCCTCTGTGGCAGGGAAAGATGTGAGTGAGAGGCTGAGCAGAACATCAGCCTCAGTGGTGTTCAGCCAACCTATGGCTTTGTTTCACCACAAGGCTGGTGAGATCCACCTGTTGAGTGCGATGCTAATGTACACTCCAGACCAGAAGGTGGGTGGGTGGCAGAGCTCAATGGGCAGGCTCCAGCTGTTGTGCCTCTGTGCCCACTGTTGAAGGAGGAGGTTGCACACAAATATAGTGTCTCGTCCCAGGAGCATGACATCTATTTTTTTAAATCCATTTGTAAAAGGAAACAACTGGAGAGGGCATTAACCCTTTGTCTACTGTTCTGCAGACAGTTGCAAATTCCTGCACGACCGCTCGGACTACAAACATGGCTGGCAGATCGAACGGGAGCTAGATGAGGGGCGTTATGGAGTCAACGGTATGGTACAGCCCTCCCTCCTTGCTGATAACTCTTTCTCCACCTAAATTTTGTTGGTACCATGTTAGCAAAGTCTTGTGGAATTCCCCTCCCCGCTTCCGCATCCCTCCTGCTGCCATGTGGCTCAGAGCATGTCCATAGCTGTGGCTTGAGCCCATGGACCTTGTGGTGCTTGTGATCCCTTGCGCAGGAGAAGAGTCCAGGATTCTGCATGCAGCTGCTGGGCATGGAGCCGAACCATTCAGCAGCAGTGAGGCTGGGGAGAGCTGGAAAAATAGAATGGAGGCTTCACTGTTTATAGCAGTGAGTGGGAAGAACCTGCTTTGGTGAGATGAGCAGCAAGCATGTTAGCTAATGAGAACTAATTATATCTCATTCCCACACAAGCTGCTGACATCAGAGACACCCAGATGCCAGAGCTCTATTGTTTACTGCATAAAACATCCCACCTGCTACATAGCCCATGTGCTCAGTAATTCATGGTGCAGGCATAGGCTGGTTTTAGGGCTCAGTTGCTGTTGCCTCCATCTGGGTAATAGTTTTTCTTGTGCAGATGAAGAGAACTACGAGGTGAGCAGTGATGACGACGACATGCCCTTCAAGTGTTTCATCTGCAGAGGCTCCTTCAAGAACCCTGTGATGACCAAGTGAGTGGGCCTATCTCTGCTCCTGGGGCAAACACCCAAGGCTCTGGCTTTTGGGTTACCCAGTCTGTTTGTCACTAGCTGTCATGGCAAATGTGGCCAGCATCCACTAAAATTAGGCACACCTATGCAGCCTGCCCTTCTTTTCAGTGCCTACCAGACCCTACGCTGGTGTTTCTGTTGGGGTAATGGTGGGGAAAGAGGTGAATTTAATGGCATCAGGAGGTCAGATTGGGTGTTCCTGACATGGGCTCAGAATCTAGTCTGGATGTCCCCACACTGTTGGAGTTACTCCCCTGTGAGCCCCACAAGCACCTATCCTAGAAAAGCCAGGCTGAGGGCATTTCCTGAGATGTAGCAGCAAGGAGTGCCTTCATCTCGGCAAGACTTCCAGGAGCACCATGGATGTGCCCAAAAGCACCCTCCCACCCAGGGTACCAGACCCATTGTGGTAACTGCAGTTACCATGCTCTGGCAGCTTCCCCCTGCTTTGTGATTTTTTGCTTATTAAGCAACAATCTCCCTGTTTGGTAAATGGGGAACCTGAGGCATGGATTACTGAAGAGATTTCTCAAGGACAAAGAGGGGAGGTGGTGGCAGAGCTGAGGATCCAAAAGTCCTGGCTCCCAGCCCTTTGCCCAACCATCAACCCCAGAATCGCAGACTGGGAGAGCTATGTGCCTATGCTGGCAGCCTGTCAGGATTTAGTCAGGCCTCACTAGTGGGTGTTTCATGGCATTCTAAAGCCTCAACCAGTTTAGGAATGGCCTAGCTGACAGCTAGGACACCTAGGTTCAGTTCCCAGCTTTCTCATATTTCCCCACTTCCTAGCTACTTGTTCCTAGTTCCTCTGCTGGGTCTGTACAAGAGCTGCACTCAGGCCAGCATTGTTGGGGAAGTTTGTGCTTTTACAGGTACAGAGAATGCTTGCAGCTCAGCTCACATTGAAGTCTATAGCTCCCACAGGAATAAGCAGGGTCACACCCTTCCTCTCTATGCACCTTGTGGGGATGGAGACTCTGGGCCTAACTCCTGTTACAATTCCCTGAGGGCCATTCACTCCACCCCTTCTTCCTTCCCTGCAGGTGCAGGCACTACTTCTGTGAGGGCTGCGCCCTGCAGCACTACCACAAATCCAAACGCTGCTATGTGTGCGACAAGCAAACCAATGGCGTCTTTAATCCAGCCAAAGGTACCACTGCCTCCACTCTTACCCTACTTGCAGTGTTACTGTAGAGTCTGGAGGTGTCGATAGCTTCTCTCCACTGCTTGAGCCAGCTTGGCCTGGCACCATCCCACTCTCTTAAGCCAAACAGTTCCACAAATACAGATGTCCTGGCATTTAAAGCTCTTAGCTGGATATAGAACAGCCCTTTACACCAATCTCCATGGGCTCCCTGCTCCACCCAAGGAGTTGGAAAAGCCTGTCTCTATGTAAGCACTGAGAGCTGCCCACCCTGCCGCAGCATGCAGCTGAGCAAAGCCAGATGGGACCCCAGCCTGGAGGGCCTGGATCATTATTTGCTGAAGGTCACTCACTGGCTGGGATGAGCTAGCTGAGTAGTACAACCCAAGGCAGCTGCTAGGTTGGACCTGGAGCATTTACAGGTTCGGTGGGCCTGGGCATTCAAATAGTAAATTGGTATAGCAAACGCATTTCCCTCTGTCTGTTGAGGCTTCCACCCTCAGGTTCCTGATACAGTGCCCACCTCTTGCACTCCCCAGTGAGCACCTAATGAACCTGTCACTGCAGCAGTGTGCCTGGGTCAGTTTCTTGCAGGCATCAGCCCCATGTCCTGCTGCTGGCTCCTGCAGTGAAGCTAACCAGGGAGCACTCTGCCTCGCCCTGACTCTAGCTGTCTTTTCAGAGCTCATAGCGAAGTTGGAAAAGCACAAGGACAAGGAGTCAGATCACTCGGAGCCTGGTGATGAGCCGGAATAGCACAACCCTCGCTTCCCTCCCCTACCCCCCCACAACAGTTTTTGTAACTCTCAAATAAAGGTTTGTAGAAAAAGCCCCACTCATCTTGGCTTTTGCCTTGAGGAGACTTTCAGCCACATTAGCAACCAGCCAGGGGTCACCAGGAAACCATTCACTGAGCTGCCACATTAACTTCTTTAGCTACCAAGTCCCCAAGAGAAGCTGGACTCTTCTGTCAGCAGTGCATAAAGGTATGAGCCTGAACAGGTGAGTCAGTGACTTTGTGCATGTCTGTTTAGACTTGAGCACTTCTAGAGCAACAGTCAGCTATCCAGCTGCAGTGGGGACTCAGAGTGCCCTTGACACTGGTGGTGTAAATAAGTCGTCTTCTTCAGGAGGGAAGGGTGGGTGAGAGTTGTGACATTATCCTCACTCACTCCATATGACACTTTCGGAAAAAGGTAACCGTTTCACCTCCACAGTCCTGAGCAAGTCACTCACTTTCTATACCTCCTCTTTTTGATAAAACTTATTCTTAAACCCTCCATACTGCTAGGCATGTATGTTGAGAGAAGGATATAGTTTCAGCCTTTCCCATCAGTCCAATTTAGTTAGCTTTAGTAATTGTAGGAGCTATGTCCTGTATTATTTTCATGTCCTCCTGGTTGGACAGAAAAAAATCATGCACAGTGACTTACTGCTGACTGAATAATTTCTTTATATAGTATTTTTTCCAGTCCTAGTTTTTAAATGTTAAAACTATGTGCTTTAAATAGTGAATGAGAAGCAAAAATGACAGAAAAGTTATCTTCAGGTAGACACGCATGCTATAGGTCCAAACAGGAGAAGCTTTAGATCAAATGTGTTTTTTTGGAAATAAGAGCTGAGCTATCCCAACGTGTCTTAACTGTGAAAGTGATTTCATCACGAAGCAGGATAATTTTCCAGACGCAAAAGGTTATTTCTGGCATCTACTAAGTAAGCAGTTTGTATTTCTTGTTGCTATTTTCATTCCCCTAGATACCGTTTTTTTAATGCAAGTTCTAGAACTGTCTTCTCTACAAACCTGTCAGCTTCAAGCTAGTCTCTTTGCCAGAAGGTCCAACAATGGAAAGTTCTGGGACTGGTCACTAACCTACTGCAGTTACAACAGGCTGTTTCCACTCTATGAAGAAACAGCCCCTTTATTCTATGCAGCCCCAAACCTTGCTTACTTCCTTTTTTATACTTTGACCCTTGCAGACGTCACTGGTTAAACTAGGCCAGTTCACAGGATTACAGCCCTGTAATGACCCAAAGCACACATTTTCACTGCGTGGTGCTCTTTGCTCTCTAACAACACACAACAGATACCTTCAAAGGAACACTACAGATTTGAGACCCACCTGCCTGGCTCCAGCTGGGCCAGAAATTTTTTCCTCCTGGCCACACAGGATACTAAGTTATTAGTTTCAAACCCAGGACTGAATGAGTTGATCAAGAATCAGAACTTCAAAGGGACTCCTACCTGAAGAGGTAAAGCTGGAGGCACCATAGCTCTCCTCAGCCAAAAATAGGCAAAGACAGGAGCTTCCCCCAAATATGCTGAAAGTTTTACCTCGTTTCTCTGTTTGCCATGTGCCTTTAGGTGACAAGAAAAAGGCTATGTTTTGAAGCAGCTTTTTTTGGATTGCCGATCACAGGCCCAAGACAATGGATGAACTTGCTAACTGGTTAGGCCTGTCAAAATGACCAATCATCCATTGCCCCAGTCCAAGAATGGTTGAAACATAAGCTTCTGACCTTGAGAGGGGTGAAAGAAGCATGCACTTGGGAGGGACAAACTGTGGGCATCTAAAAATGCAGTAACATTTGGGTCATGGGTAAATCATTACATTCTGCACCTTACAAGTGGATTTATTTCCAATCCTAAACAGTGCTGTGGGGTTAATGGCATTTTTCAGTTACCAAATTCACTGTCCAGTAGCCAAAAAGTATAAGGATAAGAAATGCATAAAGCATTTTCCATAGCTGAAAACTAGGACAGTTTAACTAGACCAGTGATTCTCAACATTTTAGGCTCAAGGCACCCGTCACAAAATGCCAATGCTTAGATTTCACTTTTTTGACTACAGAAAAATAACAGAACTACTGTTGCAAGTAACTCAGAAAGCCCACAACAGGTCGTAATCAGTTTGACAAGGAATCCCTAGTTGAAAGCTCTGGACTTATCTTGTGAAGTATGTGTGCACACCTAATGGCATGGCACCCTTGAAAGGATCTCAAGGTATCCTAGGATGTTATAATTCTGGTTGAGAATGACTGAACTAGACCAATGTTGTGTATAATGCCAACATCTACCCACTACCACCAGCTGCATTCATTGCTATACCAGATAAACATGTTTGATGGATTAAGGCCAGTAAGGGCATGTCATCCTCTAGTCCAGCCATACAGGAGGGCAAGGACCCTCTCCACCATTTGCAGATGTAAAAAATAAATAAATAAAGTGGGAACTTCAGAAATACTTATTTTATTCGTTTTGGCAACAAAACTAGAGTTACAAACTTTATTTGGGTTCAAGTACATCTTATAAACACAAAAAGAACCTGTTGCCAGCACCACTGCTCCTATCAACCTTGCATACAGGACTGGATTCTCAGTGCTTTATTAGAGAGGAGAAAGGTCTTCAAGGTCTGGGGGTCCTCAGAAAGGTTGAACTAGAGGCCTCGCTCACAGTTCAGAAAATGTGAATACCTCAGTGAAGGGGAGAGCTGCCACAGCAGAGGCCTGTCACTAGCAGGGTACAGACCTCTGCAGCAAGGGGAGCTATACGAGCAGTTCAGTATGGTTCTGAGAATGTGCGTTATGCAGGACTCAGAGGCAAAGGTGACGAACTGATGTTTGGCAGAAGAGAACTCTGCACAGGCTGGCTAGACAGCAGGAGCCAGGGGAAAGGCGGATTCAGCCAAAAGACTCCTCAAACTTACCTTTCTCCTCTCCCTGGGGACACAGCCCTGCCAGAGGATAGGCTCAGCCAGGTAGTACCTTTCTTTAAGAACTGGGGCTGCTGCAGATCCAAAGCTTCAAATACATACATCATACTTAAAAAAATATTCACCTTGGGGACCCTGCAGCACTGCTCTGCATGTGCTGTGCTGAGAGAGGCAGGTCCGTCCCAGAAGCCCAAGTACCCTCTGCTCAGCTGCTTGGAGCACTCAGCACCATGTAAAAAGGGTCTTGTTTTTAAAAAAATAAATATCTGTCAGTCTCCGGCAGCGCAGAGAAATGCCGACCTCTAAACAAGCCTGCAACAGTAGGGCACACCTTTCTCCAGTCTCTCATGTCCCCCCTGCTCCCACCTCCCCCCAACCTAGAGTAGCAGTTAAGTATGCTAGTGCCCTCCCCACAAGTCACCCTGTGACAGCAGTACTGTAACAATCTGGCTGTCTAGAGGAAAGTGCCCAGATCTAAAAACTACACCTTTTTCCCCTCTCTGCATTTCTCTTTAAGGCACGCTTACTAACGAGAGCTCTGTACATCTTGACTAATGGGCACTAGGACGTCAGTGATCTCTAAAGCAACACGTGCATGGAGAGGGCAGCAAAGGAGGACACCAACTCAAGCTGACTCTAACAAACAAAACTATGAAAGCAACCAATACTTGGTACTCAGGGAGGTTCCTGGTATCATGCATTTGCCATGGAAACATTTGGCCTTTCCTTGGAATGGATGGTCATTTCCAGCTACCTCCTGGCCCCTTGTTTCCAGGCTCTGCTCCCCAAGTAAATGACAGCTCAAGTTCCTTCCCAAGGACCTGTAAACTCTTCTGCTTGTAACATTCATCACTGATTTTCTTTTTTTGAAAGGGGTCAATACGTTACTATGTCCAGCAAGCTCCTTCAAATGTTTCAGAGCCACACATTTCCCACGTAGCATTAGAACTCCCAGTCCTCCACCTCCAGCTGTTCCAGGCTAGATACCAATCCAAAAATGCCACTGGGATCCTGTTGTCGTGTACCTTCAAAGTTGGTGATTGGTGTGACTGGGCGTAAGAGTTCAGGAAGCGCTTCAGAAGCACGCCGCTTGATCTGGGGCAGGAAGGAGGGTTAAAATTTGGTTTGAGCCCTTCTCACATGCGCAGATGTAACGGCAGTATTAATGCTCAGATGTCATATGCGATGCCACAACACAAATTGGGCTAGCCACAGAACAGCATGCTACCAGCAGAAGTCAGCTGGTTTAACCCATTCTCTTGCTGGCTGGGTTAGGACAGCTGCAGGGCCTGGCACTGTGCCCCCAGTGTGGGTTAAACTTCAAATCATTGTAGCCAATTCCCTGCTAATTCAAAAACAGTGCTAATGGCTCTCCACTTCTGGGCAGACCCACTAGATTAATGCAGTGCCTTGTATTTGTGTGCGTGTGTGTGTCGGGGGTGGGGGTGTTGGTTGATCATTAGTACCCTGCTCCCTCCTTTGCTGATGCCAAAGGCTAAGTGCAGTCAGCGGGGCTTATTAGAAAAAGTGAAGGGGGAAAAGAGAAATTCAGCAAGATTTTTCCAGTTATAACTACTATCCCCAAACACAGATGCCAGCCCACTATTTTAAACTCATCATTTTCAGACTATAGTAGCTTTGCAAAAGCTCCCCACCTAAAGGGGACTTTCACAGATGAGTGGTTCTAGAGGCACAGTCAATAGAAGCATTCTTCTCCCACCAGAGTGGGAGCAGCAAAGCCATAGCACGAGGGCCATCATGGAAAGACCAATGCACTTGACAGGGAGATTAAATGAACCACTTTACCTGCTTGAAATAAGAATGATTCAGCAGGGTGCTTGCGCTTGGCCTGTATAAGAGAGAATCAAAACAGTGAGTCAACGTATGAAAACAAAGTGTGATACACATAAGTGACATGCTGCCCTTTTAATGCTTTCCTGATGGCCTTGTAACACTTTACAAACACCAAGGAAACTGAGGCAGAGTGGGGAATGACTTAATCAATGTCCCAAAAAGGGACTCCTGGGATAAAACCCATGGCTCCCAACCACTAGCACATTAGAATCTGCCTTACAAGAGGGGAAGGTGATAGTCAGAATGGAGTTCCTGCTTTTGCTTGAAGAGAAGACAACCCTGATTATAAGACGATCCCCCAGTAATTAAACTCCATACATGGAAAATGTATAAATTTGTTATAAATTTCCATGTACAGAATTTAATTATTGGAGGTTTGCCTTGAATTTGTTCACCTCCCACTGCTACAGCAGGGAAAATAAATCTGGGGAGGACCAGGTAACCCCCTTTACTCTGCTTAACCCCTACCCCTCACTTTTTCCCCTGGCAGCCCCTTCCCCCTCTTCTTACTGTCAGACCCTTCTCTCCCTGAGTACATGGAATTGAGGAGCAAATCTGAAAACAGTAACCCTGAAATTAACTAACAGGGCTGTCACAATTCGCATATAGTACCCATGCATGTAGTTCATCCACAATTGATGCATATTACATTTTTTTTAAACTGCTGCAAGTTTTAGCACAGGTACCCCATAAAAGCACTTCTGAGCAGCATTTGGGCACCTACTTACATGTACTACAAACTATGCATGATACTAGTCCAAAACCCAAGGGTCATGATTTACTGTATAGTTCATTAGGCTGGGTCTGAGTCAACAGCAATTCAAGCCCTGGTGACTGCACAGCTCAGCACTGCTCAGTATATGTGTGTACTCCAGATACCCCTCTCAGAGGATCCATCTGCTAATAATCCCACTCAGGACTGGAACCAGGTGTTCTCGTCACAAGTCCTGGGATGCTTCAAAAAAATTATATGTAGATGAGGTGCAGAGCACCCTGGTGCAGCTTCACTGCATGGAGGGTGGGGCCACTCTAATTATATGCAACAGGCTGAGAGAAGACGGATGACAGTTTGGGGTGAACTGTTTGGGACCCCACTTGGTGATGTCTGCTAGGTATTTAAGGCTGGTGAAGAAACAGGAATAATTGGAAATGGGAAAGAAAAGCACAGTTCAGCTGTGGGAGTGATGAGGAAGTAAAAATGTATGCAATGTTAGGGCTCATCATGATTTGAAAGAGTCCGTGCTGAGGGGGACTGTGCTTAATGGGCACTGCTATATGTCTTATTCAAATGGCCTGCACCAACCAATCTTTGTGGTAGATTCCCATCAGCACGATTGCCCAATGTGTTTTATAGTTATGCTCAGCATTTGTTGCATTTAAATTGATTTCATAATTTCCAGTGCTGAGCACATGCTGCTTTTCATAGCAGTTTAATGATAAATTAGGGCTGTTTGCAAATATTAAACCACCCCACCTAAAAACCTTTTAGTTGTACTTTACCTGAAGCAGCAGTGCATTACTTTGACCCGGCTCTGCAGCATCTGTATAGATTGGGCGCTTCAGTGGGGCTTTCTGGTGCTTTTGACTGAAGCCGATTCAATCAGTTATTAGATAAAACTGCCTAAAAAGCCCCACTAAAGCACCCGATCTATACAGGCACTGAGTGAGCTGGGTCCAATTAACATGCTGCCTCTTCTGGACATGTACTGGGCTCACTGCAGGGGTGTGCGAGTTTAAAATAAAGTGCCATTGGCAGTGGGGGGTGGTTGTTTTGGGGTTTTTTATATCTGCATGCAGCTAATGTATTTAGTGAGATTTCCTTGTATGCAATTATGAGATGAGGGGTTGCCCCCCACCCATGCCAACTGGGGGAATGGGAATTGTATTCAAGTAAATCGGGTATTCCCTGGATGGGAATGGGATTCATGGCTCCTCAAGACAGCAATCAATTAACTGCATCACATTGTGTGATAACTGAATAACAATTATTTTGCTGTAAACTCCCCTTTCCTCAACAGCAAGACAAGTTATATATTCACACACATGCCCACACAACACCCCCCGCAAAAAAACAAAAAACTCCCACTAGCAAATTCTGAAGGGCATTATGGTTAAAGTATCTTGTAATAAAACCAGAGGACTGCAGGAGGTTGTAAGCTCACTGCAAGAAGAAATACAATTCTATATCTGCTTTTCAGGTATCCAGGGTATAGCTATATTAGAGGCAAAAGGAATCAGAACTTGTGGTAGGGGTGGTATCTTTTATTAGACCAACTAGATTTTTGCAAAAACAATTCTTTATTTGTAAGCTTTCAGGCATAAGCACTCTTTTTCAGGCATATGAGAAAAGATTGTAAAAGTTCTCCTAGGTAGAAATGAAAGTTCATATTTTATGGGAGAGTTGAAGGTGTGGTAAAATCTCCTGTTTGGAACAGTTCATTTTATGCAGATTAAGCTCAGAGAAAAGTTGGAATAGTCTGTTTACCTTGAAGTTGTTTGGTGGCAAGCAGGATGTAGAATCATATTTCCTTCTGGTTCTGCTGTTTCATATTTCACAGAGGAGTAAAAAGATGGAACTCTCTTCCGGGCAGGAATTTTTGCGTGTTGAGGTATCTCAGAGCTCTGTGATAATGCAAATTACCTCAGACAAAGGCAGGAGTATTTGTTCAAGGTAATTTGCATTATCACAGAGCCCAGAGATATCTCACATTAAAAATTCCTGCCCAAAAGAGTATTTCATCTTTTTACTCTTCTGTGAAATATGAAACATCAGAACCAGAAGGAAATATGATTCTACATCCTGCTTGCCACCTAACAACTCCAAGCTAAACAGGCTATTCCAACTTTTCTCTGAGCCTAATATCTACATAAAACGAACTGTTCCAAACAGGGTATCTGCTTTCCAGCATTCATTCATGACAATCACAAGACAAGCTGTACTGTTGTCAACTGGGAGTACGCATACCCCTAGGGGTACTTGGGAAGGTCCTAGGGGGTACATGCAGGCAAGCGGGGACAGAGTACCACCACCCATCACCTTGCACCGCCACCTCCTGGGGGAGGGGGGAGGCTCATATGCGGTGGCTGCCACCACCATTCACCACCCCGCACTGCCAGTGCTGCACACTGCCCCATGCCGCCACCGTGCGCCGCCTTCCAACAGCTGGTCACACACGTGGCTCTGCAGGCTGGTGACGGGTGGGATGCGACTGGCTGGGTGTAAGGCCTGTCAGCAGCCCACAGAGCTGTACGTGCAACTGGCTGTGAGAAAGTGGGGCATGGCGGGTGGTGGCGGCAGCGTGCAAGCCCCCCCCGCCCTGCGTCTGATCACTGCCACCAAAAGGGGTACTCTTCTTTAAAAAGGTTGAAAACCCCTGGGCTAGACAACAGAAGTGCTCCTATTGGTGAAAACAAAGCCAAAAGTGTCCATTGGAGACTGGAAGTCCCAACTCCTGGCTTAGCTTCCCAGCATACACCAAAGATCTGGGGTGTGGTGGCCAAGGTATTTAACTTTTGCCTCAGTTTCTCCAGCTGTAAAACACTACCATCTAAGAAGGAGGTTGTGAGGCAGTTAGGAACTTCAAAATGCTATGAGATCTCTAAAGGGAAGTCCCACTGAAGTACTACAGTACTGCTTTCAGGCAACATATGTAGAACTATCTGCACAGCTCTTTTGCTGTACATACATGGTACAATTTAATGCAGTTTGCTTTTCAATGATCACTTAATTAAATACCACTGTAGACCCAACTCAGAAACCTTGATTAAGCAACCTCAGTATCAGAGAGAGCCGAAAGTTAAAATAACCAGGCCCCAAATGGTGTTTAACAGCATGCCTGTGACCACAGACTCCTATTACAGCTGTACCTGAAATCTGGGTTACGCTGCAGACACTGCTCTACAAAGTTATGGAAATGAGGTGAAAAAGTCCGAAGATAAGGATGCAGCGTCGACTCTCCATTGGAGGCCCTCACGTTGCTAACAGCCATGCCTTCACCAATCCCTGAGTTAGCACCTGAGCGGGATGGTTTCATAGTTAGCTCATCAGCAGGAATCGTGGTGGTGTCCAGCAGACATGGAACTGTCCCATTCAGCTTCTCCAAGAGCATCTGAAAGGAAAAGGATGAAAAAAGTGCTACATGCACAATACAGACAACAGAAGAGCACAGTAAGAGAGCTGGCAGGTCCCACTAGGATAAATTCAATTGTCATGTTAATATACAAAAATAATCAACTGTGGTGTACTACAAGCAGTCCATGACCAGAAAACATCATGCTTTCATGCAGCCCTACTCTTTATGCAAGACAGATTCTAGCATTCTTCAGTGGCTAATCTAATGGATTGCTACAATCAGAATGTGGTAGGCCCAATGCTGTTCTCACATGAGGTCTGATCCCACAAGTCATAGCGTACAACTCCACAGTGCAGCTTCTGGACCCTTGAAGGAGTCTTACTTGATGGAAATCAGAGAGGCAGGCAACTTTTGTATGCACATTTATAACCTGTAAAGGTTAGATATCCAGTTTGACAGTTCAAAGAAGGCAGACGTTGCATAGGGGGGAAAAAATCAGAGCCTTTGCTGTACTATTAGGATTCTCCTGATTTGGGAAAATTGCTCATGGAACTTCTGTTGGATCCTCAGTCCCTCAGCAGCATTTGGACACCTTTATTTTGCCAGCAAGGTTTCATGAAGTGGCTAGATATAAGAAAAAGTCAGCTTGCACTAACAGTGAGGAGAGACTAGAACAGGTAGAAACAATGCCTCCCAAATTCTCCTTAAACCTTCACATCCCAAGACTCCAGCAATACCACTTCTGTAGGAATGTTCTGAACAATGCTTTCATTACTAGAGCAATGATGTAACTTCAGCCACACAGGACAGCTCAGAAGTATGCATCTTTCTAAGCTGGTAGAGGTTACACATTCCAACTAATTTCTACACTGCAAGAGCAACCCATGTGCACAACACCATCTGTGTACAGAGAGGTGTCAAACAGTCAATTGAGTTCTCTAGCTTGAATTTCCTAGTAGATATTTCTATTCCATCTTTCCAGGTGAGTCCCTGATTTCTGGAAGAATTCAAGCGCTTGCCCACACGAAAAAAAAAAAAAAAAGACAGACATCACTGAGATGCCGCCCACAGTCAGTCTGCAAGCCAGGATTGTTTTACACTAAATGGGATTTTCCTGATTCTCCTGAAAACAGTGGAAGACTTGCTACCAACTCTGGTGGGAGAAGCTCACATCTAGTATTTGAGGAAGGGATCAACTTTAATTCCCTGTCTCATGAACAGTGTGTTATACTGGACTCCCAGCTTCAACAGAAACCCACGTGGTACATCTGTTCAGATGTATCCTTCTATTCAGGGAAGAAAGGAGCCCCAAGAGGAGAAATAAAAGTGGGGGCTTAATGTGCATTTGACAAACCAATTAGTAACAAGTCCAAACCCAGAGTATTTTTAAAGAATCTCTATACTTTAGAACACTTAAGACTGGACTGGGAAGAGAGCACTAAAAATAACATTAGGGAATAATCCTATACTAGCAAAGAGATAACCTCATAGGTCTCTGTCTAAGAAAGTATGTGAAGACATTTAGAGATGTTCAGGCTGGCAAAGTCATCAGTTTAACAGCAATGCTATCTAATAAGAAAGAAAAAGAACCAAAACAGAGGTAAGAAAAGACACAGTATACTTAACCATCTTGTAATCTGTTCAGAGACCCAGAGCTAATGGTCTTAACTTGGTGAAAAAGGGCCATTGTATGTTAATGACCTCACAAGGTCAGAATTTGTGTTTTACGTCTCCTCCCGCTGATGCTACTAGCTTGGCTCCTTGTAGAGAACTACAAGAACAGCACAGAATCTATTTTCCTGGCTGCATAGCATGCAGTTAAATTGCTGGGCTCAAAGGAGAACAGAAGCCATACAGAGAACAGAAGTAAACCCTACCTGAGTAGGAGGCATATCTTTAAATGGGACATGTCCATTTGCCAGTTCACAGGCTGTTATCCCCACGCTATAAATGTCAGATTTTGCATCATAGCCTTGGAGATTCTAGGAAAGAGAGGCAGAATTAGATACAGATTCAGGTAACTGTTACACGTAGCCTTGTGAGAATCTGATCAGCTACCAATGAGGAAGAGCTAAAACTGGTGAAATCAAATATTCTAGACTTCAACAGGGGAATTCTATCTTTTTATACTACAAGACAACAGATTTGAATTTAAAAAAGGTGAACAATCAGTTTGTTTCTTCCATGGAGGCAGGAGGAGAACAGCTCAGGGGTTAGGGCACTAGTTTGTCACTTGGGAAACACAGGATCATTCAATTCCCTACTCCACCATTATCTTCCATGTCAGCATGAGGAAGCTGCTTAACCCCTCTTTGCCTTGTTTCTCCACCTGTAAAATGGATAAAACACATTGCTACTGTATAGATTTAGTATATTCAGGGTTGTGAGGTGCTAACACATTTTAGTCCTGGGGAAGCCTGCAAATACCCAAGATGAACCTATCTAGCTACACATACCTAGGTGCTACTTACAGCATTCTCTTTCTAGCTTTTGGAAACACCACCAGAAACCTGAACACTGCCTAGCAGGCAAAGATCCTACCAATGTCATTACAAAGACCCTCTCACAGGCTCATTTTAATCCAATTAACACTCACCTCCCCCCTGCCACACTGCTGTTTTTAATTATTTTTAAGAAAAGGTGCAAGCAGGAAAAGATCGATAGAAGGAAAAGTGACACTAGAAGTTTCTAAGATGTCAGTTTAACTTTCTGAAGCAACATCAGTGGCTCTGAGCAGTCAGAGATTGTCATCACTGAACCATGTCCCAGAACTACACAAACACAGCAAGATTACAAATGCCGTGTACAAGCAGATTAAAATATAACCTTTAAACAGCTGATTCTGCTAAGGTGGCAACACAAACACTGCAGGTGAAGGTCCTGACCTGGCATCCAAGATTCCAGTCAGGTTCAGGAAGGAAGTCTGCCTTCATTGCTTTCTCTGCCAACCCTGGGGGACCAACTGGAAGAGACAGAGTCTGTCTTTAAAACTCTTCTGGCCAGTTACCAAAGGGAACCACAACACATGAAGTCCCACAGAATGTAAAGATATTCATGTAAGCAGTTCATAAACCTCAGGATGAGTGTTGTCAGACCTGCGCAGCCACCGTTAGGGGCTCTCCCATGAGGTAAGAAAGGCCATGGGGAGAAGTTTGGTTTTTGCAGATGGCTGCAAGCACCATGTTCTATTAAGGAGAATAAGTTTGGCTATGCAAGTGCCCAAGAGCCCAGTTCTCTTACTATGAAACTGAGTAATTTGCATTGAAACCTATAGCAGGGGAAAGAAAGCAAATTCCAAGGAAGTCTGATGCATCTCTTCCAACAATCATGGTTATGTGGTCACATGTTCTTCCAAGGCTACAAATTTAGCTTGAAAATAAATTTGTGCGTCTTGTCTGGAACTGTTTTCCATCAAGACAAGACTGAGAAAGAGGAAGAAAATGACTGACCAAAGGTCTTCGAACATACCTGCTGTAAAACTTCAGGGCTGAGCCAGGGAAGAACCTTGATGCTGTACTTGGGGAAATCATGAACAACTTTGAGTCGTTGCCCATGGTTGATCATACTCAGGTTACTTCGCAAGCCAGAGAGATACACCTTTCCATCCACAGAGATGAGGATATGGCTGGCTTTCACACTCCTTAAGGCAAGAAAGTCAAAGATTACTTACCCTAGAAGGAATTTCAAGTCCTCATGGCATCCCTCTATGTGCATTCTATATAGGAGCTAAGGAGGGAATAATCTGAAGCCCAGATATGTCGCTGGTCCATTTATCAAATACCCAACAGTTGGGAGCCTTCTACAATCCGCTTTAGAAACTTACTTCCACTATACACAATAGTTTGGGAGGAATTTGGGCGGGGGGAGCAGGCAACAAACAGAATAAGTGGCTGCAGGCACTGGTTTTGGATGACAGATCAGAACAGCCCAATAATATCAAGCGCTTATGCATAAAAATGTCTTCAATTCCTTTAAAGAAAAAAACAGCCAAAAACAGGCATGTTTTTACCATTATTTGAATAAAGCTAGAAGTGAAAGCGAGTCTATGGAAAGACTGAAGCTCTAATTTACTCGGTGTTTCACTGACTGAAGGTATGGAAGATAACTACCCCAACAGCATCCAAGAGCAACATAGTAAGCAGCAATGAAAGAAGGGAAGAATTTGACCCTTAACAGCCACCTATGAATATTGCGTAGTATTACAATAAAGCCAGTAGACACATGGACCCGATTCCCTATGCCTCCATATGCCGAGACCTCAATATGCCAGCAGCAGGTGGCTACACTGTCACATGCCCCCTGTCATTTCCATAGGAAGAAACGGATTTAAATTTATACTTTGGGTTCTGGAGAAATTACTACATTCCTTAATTATACTCTCTTCCTGTCACAGTCCTCTCATAGCCCCTAACAACTTCCTTGACAAAGGATTACAGCTGTTTTCTGCTGTCACAACTTCCCTTTTCTCATCTTTATACCTCAGAGGCCCTGGCAAAGACCTAAATCTGGACATACATTACTAATGCACTTTACCCCAGGTTCAACCTTTGGTTTAACTTTTTAAAAAGTAATAGTTTTACAATAAAGAAAAGTGCAGGCCTAAAGGTCCTGGACACTGTAACTATCAGGGCAAACTCCTCATTTTCCCTCAATCCCAACTCCCTCTGCAGCTATTAGCATAGTTTTCTTAACTGTAAAGATTGACCAGGATGCCTCTTACCATGAATTCCTTTGGTGGTTTCTTTGCAAGCTGGACACCTGTCTCCAGGAAAATGAACTGAGATAGACAACTCATTTCACAGTCTATCAAACAGCTGTCAGATTAAGCAATGCTCAAGCACTACCACCCTAGGCTGAACCAGGCAGCTCAAACGAGAAAGGCATCATAATCTATTAACAGTCCCATGAGCTACCCAGTTCCCTCTGAATTAATGTCATTTGCAAGACTTTGCAGCAGATTCTACACAGAGTAGAAGAGGCGATTTCCTTTTTACCTGTGTACATAACCCATATGGTGAATATAGTCAAGGGCTTTCAGAACTCCTTGGAGGATATAAGCAATAGCCAGTTCACACATTCCATCTGTAAAATGGGTACAGATTAAATCCTTTGCAGAACCTAGAAAGAAACCAAGAAATGTTTTTGATGGAGCAGAAAGAACTGATGATGTCACCTCCTAAAATAAAGGTCTTTTCCCAAAACCACTAGCTGACCCTGTCAAATAATACAAGTGTCCCTTCTCCACTTACCATAGGCCATGAAGGGTGTCACTACCCATAGCTCATCAGCAGCTATGAAGGTTGCTTTGTATGGCACAATGTTGGGATGGCTGAAGAGCTTGGACACATGAAGTTCACCCTAAAAGCAAAAAAGATACTTAGAATAAGAGCACAGTTAAATAACTAACTGTAGAGATCCAGAGTATAGAACATCTGCGTTCTGGACATTTAAAATAGACTGTGTTGGCCAAACTATGGGGCCAACACAAAAGTCTCTGACCCTTTAATCATAGATGGTGGTGGTGGGGGCTACATTTGCATTTCAAAGTGAGTCTGGTGAAAACAAGGAACCATCAGACAAACATCCCAAGGCATGGAATCAAACACCAGATGAAAAAAGTATGCCACTGTCATGGCACCAAAGGTGGAGAAGGGGGTGCAGATTGCCTATAAAAACCCAGGCAAAAATAAGGTCTGTGAGACTGCCCCCAGCAGCTAAACCTACTGTGAACCCGCCCCCCCAAACAAAACAAAACAAAAAAAAACTTCTGAATGCCTGGTTGAAGACTGTCCCTGGGACTATGGAAAACTTACGCAGTTGCTGCTGTGTCCTAAATTAGGCTAAGTTGTACGTTCTAAATTGTGTGTTGTTGCTGTGTCTTAGCTTAGGTGAAGATTTTCTGTTGTTCTTTAGTCATATGCGTGAAATTGCACATCGCTGTCCTCAATAAACACTCTCTTCACAGAACAGACTATTTTTGTCCAAGCATTTGAAAACTTCAGTGTCATCACCTAAAGTCTAATATTAAGTCTAGAAGCAAGCGAGGCTTTAAAATTCTTTCATCAGATGATTATCCTGAACCTTCTCAAAAGAAATCCTTATTTTCTTTTGCAGAGAGGAGAGGTTTGACAGCTGGAATAATTTCTCACTAGAGTTGGACTGTCCTGGTTTGGTATCTGCAAATGGGTATTACTAACTTAGCACTGGACTCAGGAGTGCTCATTGACAATCCCAGCTTCCCAACTCAAGGAACATAGAGATGTTTTTGATGTATTTAAAAAAAAGCAGCATCTCCTTTCTGTCAAGATCCATGTCTCTATTTACTAGAGAAGGATAAACAAATTATGGCATGAGATCTCCTGAATTTGAAGACTTATCCACTAACTCTCTGCTTTGAAACTAAATTCATAGGATGAGCTTCTAGCAGTTCAGCATGGAAAGTTCATTCCTGCAAGCGAGGGATAATTCCTCCAAAAGCAAACGGATTCAATAAAAAGTCTCAATTTCAGCCAGGACAATCCCCCTACAATAATAATCTGTTTCTGTAGTGTCTTGTATCTTAGATCTCAAATTGTTTCAATATAAATGAAAGATGCTGCACAAAGTTACCTGCAAGAATGTCACCATCTCATTAGTGCAGGCCTCCAGGTTAATCCTTCTGACTGTCACATAGTCTCCTGTTGGTTTATACCTAGCTAGATTTACAATCATCAGATCCTCAAAGCCTTGGCCTGGAAGAGAAAGAGAAAGAAAAATTAATTCCATGAGCACCAAAATAACATTGTTGCTTGAACTTCACTGCTGGAGAGTTTCCATTAATACTACTTCTTCAGCAGTAATGCTCACACCCTCTCTCACCTGAACAACTGTTTACAAATTTGTGGAATAACAAGTTGTTACAATAAAACATAAGCTTTCATTTAAAGTACACCACCTATAAACATGTGTTCCCAACTCTTCTGAGAAGTGGGGCATTACTTTACCGTTTTGCAGATTAAAAAACAACTGAGGCAAAGGGGGTAGTGAAGTGACTTGCAGAGTGTCACCCATAAAGCAAATGGCTGGGCTAGAAAAAAGACTCAAGAGTCCCATCTAGTGCCCTTTCATTTTAAGTTCAGGACCATACAACCTTCTCACATCCTGTTCTTCCTTTAGATTCAACTGTAAGGCTTTCAAGACGGGAAGTGATTTTACAATTAATAATACAACTAAGACAGAAAAAAACATTTCAGAAAACAAGAAGTCAGAAAAGGAACATCCAGCTTCCTTTGAGGAAGGATCCTTGAAACTTGAAAATTCTTTCCTTAGAAACATTACCTATAATGGTGAGCAACTCATAACAGTTGCTATCTGGTGAAAAGCTGCTCATGGCGTCCCTTTTGGGGGAAGATGCTATCGACTCTGAGCTCGCTTCATTGGTCTAGAAAAACAAGAGAAAAGTCAGCGAGAGAAACAAAGGTCATCTAGAAGAGCAGCTATGATGCATGTTAATGCACATGTTTATAGTATTTGGACATATATGTGTATTAATGAAGGGAATTTGGAAGTAAAAGCAGAACTGTATCTTCTCAGATATTTTTTCAATCCAGGAAATGTCTCATTTCATAAGGTCCAGACATCTGCATCCCATTGCATATAACCAAACAAGGTAATTTCCTATTTACTGTAAAAAAGTTCCCCCCAAAAAGATTTTAACAAAGCCAATCACTGCTGTGCATGACAGCCTTACCCCTGTCCCTTCAGAACAATACGGTTTCTCCCATCTTTTACAAGTTTTTAATACTACCAGCCATCTGCCTCTGCACAGCCAATCAAATGAAATCCTGTTTGTAGCACTCTTTCTGCATACTGGCAAGAAGCTTTTCCTGTACAATGCAGAGGCTTCTGCTTTTCAGCTGCTTATCTGTTCAAGTGCTCTCTGTGGTAAGACAAACACACAGCTGAAATCTTGTATTTGCAGGAAATGATGAACCAACTTTGCTCCAGACATGTAGATCAGGCACAAACAAAAAAAGAAGGTCTAAATAAGAGCAAGAGTTTAGCTGCAGCCAAGAGCTAGTCCAAATGAACACGGCAGCCACACTCCCAAGCCTATCAGATTCTATTCACTATACCTAACAGAGCTTTCTGCTATATCTACATGCACCAGTAGAAAAGACAAATGTTCCCCTCTGTTCATGCTCAGTCATGCTTAAAACTCATTTCAACCAAGCTCTGCAATTTCATAGAGGCATTATAGTCTGAGCTGTGTTATAGGAGTCTGTCACAAAAATTGACAAATGATTTGAAGCACAAAAAGAGGTCTCAAGTTTTGGCCATGCCGAAAGCCCAGCTGCATTCCAATTTTCCTGGGTGGGGTTTCCAGAAAAGCAAGAGGAGCCTTTTCCCATTGTTTAGGCATGTTACGTTATTTCTTGCAGGGTTATTTCATCCCTCAGTTTTTGTTCTAATTAGAAGTGTGACACACTTGGGCCCTGGATTTGTTCTCTCTGTGACCAAAAGGTCAAATACATTTATGTTGCTAGGTGCGGATAAAGAAGACGAATTCATCTTAAAACTGCCAGAAATATTAAACATGCCCTGACACCTCAGAACACTAGACTCTTTCTAATTCACTCATGTCCAGCTGCAAATTTGCTATAAAAGACATTTTCTGAATCTCTCACAGTCTAGCAGAGGAGTGAATCTGAAAATATACACTTATTTTGATCACTGAAGGAGAAATGTTATTTTACAGTTGTGTGACATCACAAGGGGCCATTGTACCTATAACCCCACTGAAGATTTAGTTAGGTTTCTTTAATCACAAACTACTTAATACAAAATGTTATTCTACCTCCTCATCACTGTTTTAAAGCATTCTTGATACTAGTATTAAATAGCTGCTTCATTAAGTAGCAACTGATAAAAAACATTAAAATGGGCTCAAAACAACTGTCAAACCACTGTTCCTAAGGACCAAATCAAGCTTGATATTTAAAGAGCTAAACTGCTGACACCACTTATGCACAGTAGGATGGGAGGTCCTTTAAAACACTGAAGCTGAACCTGGCAAATTACTTTAAAATGTATAAAACAGGAGGACAATGCATAGATAAAGCAACATAAGTCAGTCCTGACCCAAAGTGCTCTCCTGTATTTAGTCCCCAATGCATGTCCTCCTAGATCTACAAGACCACCTCCAAACTGGCATGTAACACATCATTTATTGAGATGCTAGGTTTAGTATTATGAAAGCATCTATACTTGGAGCAGCAGCTCACAGAACACAATCAACTCTGGAGATTTTAACTCACAATTCTACTTAAGCTCCAGAGCTTTTGTTATTTCAATGCTGGCTCTCCTGAGAATAGCACTACAGCTTGTAGCAAACTGATGGAAGCTTTTTCAATACATTAAATGTCCACTGGGAATTGGGTTTATCCCAGATTTATTTTCATTGGTGGCTTAAATCAGCTTTAGACTGATGTTTGCAGAGATGGAAGTCTTATGGACAAATGAGACACCAACAGAGAGCTTCTGAGACTGCCCAATGAGGCGGACTCCTTCCAAAGTTGCTCACAATGTAATAGCTTTTGGCAAGCTAACTTTTCTCTTTGATGATTATATTAAACATGTGAATACAGGATCCCAATTTCTCTACCACAATTAAAGCAAAGTGAACCAAGATAAAATTTCTAGTTCCCTTAAGTGGAAAGAACCAGTTTAACAGAGGAAAAGGATGTCCGCTGAAGCACTACCTTCTTGGAGAAATGGTAAGGCCTCAGATTCTAATATTAAGAACATGAGAAAATAGGTCCTATAAAATGTTTCTATGCAGATTTTGCAATTTATATACTTGCTAGAGATCAGACTCTGGACCACCAATCATACTGAGATGATACTTCCAAGTACTGATAAGCTCACAGTGACTATCGATTGCAGAACAGGCAGCTTCACGTCAGCTATTCTAACAGCAAACATTTCAAAGGTTAAATGTACATTCCAGACAAAAATTGGAGTGGAGCAGATTTTTATTTCAAAGTCAGAGTAAAGATCTCAGCTGTGAATGTTTACTTGCTGTCACAAATCAACCCTGAAGAAAATAACAAAACAGTGGTGGCACACTATTCATGCCCACAGTTCCAGAGCAGATGATTGTTTCTGCTCAACTGATTAACACTGAAAAGTCACAATGGCTGTGTACCCATGTTCATATCATCTGGGAGAATTTGGGGAGAATTGGCAAAGCACCCTTTGATGCTGAAGGACTCTGCTGTGGCTTCTCTCAGGAGAGAATGTGTTAAAGATATTTACTTTCCTGAGAGTGAATGAAACCTAGTTGTTCCCAGGTTAGTTGTCCTGGGGGAATCATTTTTGCTCTGGGAGAATAATCCCGAACCTCTGTACATTTGTGGTTTCTCCTGCCTCTTCCAGGAGAAATTCAGTGTCTGAATGTGGCCAATAGCCACGGTATTAATTTTCAGAGTTAACATTCCACACGAAACAGAGGGAACAACATAAAACTCACCTGAAGCAATTTGTTCAGTCAACCCGCAGATTCAGGAAGGATAAGGATCTGCCTCATAAGAGATTGGCAGTTTCATTTACATTTAAGTTCTTTAAATTTAGAATAAAAGTAAGATGACCATTATGAAGGTGGTAATATCATACTGTCATACTACTCAGCCTGATACTTGCTGGGTAATTGGATAAGCTTGTCTCAATGTCCGTCACAAGCAGTCTATCAAATCTAGGATCTGCTAAAGGAAGTTAACCATTATCTGTATATTTTTTTAAAAGCAATGATAACTATAGTGTTAAAGCAAATGGTGTAATATGATTAGCTGTTGATTATTTGAATCTTGAAAAATTAAAATGGGATTTAAAAAAATTCTTATCCTAGATATTTGAGGCACTACTTCAGCAATGAATGCTCCAGAGCAACAGAGCAAGTGTTACTCTTTAGATGCTGCAGAATTACTAATGCTGGAGATGGGAAAGTTTTATTACACCACTGAGTCAGTCTCCTGTCCTTGGCCACTAAAATATAAACAAACCTTGGTTCAGTACTGGCATGCAACTTTCCATTCTTCTTCTGAATACAAGTGATTCTAGAGATATCTTGGGTAAGAAGCAGGTGGAGGCTCACCTGGCTCAGGGCATTACAATGCAGTGAGACCTGAGCTAGTTGTGTGTGTCCTCAAGCAGAAGCAACATAACTGTGCCCATACAATGCTGTGCCCCAGCTAATTAAGTCTGAAGAGCAGAAGGGCTTTAGTTCAAATGCACTGCCCTACTAATGCAGCTATATTACTTCTGGGTCACGACTAGTGTGTAGACAGCTTTGGTATCTCTGCACAGTGCTGCCTTTAATGTGTAATACACACTCCAAGAGTCAAGACACCAGGGTTGTGGTCCCAGCCATGTAACTGAATGTGTGACCTTGAGCAAGGCATGCTGTGCCTCATTTTCTCCCAGCTGTAAAACAAGGGTAGTAACCAATCTGTGAGGAGAAGACACAAGGCCTATTGTAACCCTCAGTAAGAGGCCCTACAGTATTGTACCAGATCATTCTAATGACATGCAGAGAAATATCAACTAGGATGTCTCAGCCATGATTGGAGGCTAATGATTACAATCTTTTGTGCCAGTTACAAACCTGTCATTTGGCTGTGAATTGAAGGCTGCCATTCTTATCTGCAGACTTCCATTAAAGATTTCTACCAATTCTGATTTGCAGTTATTGCCCTGTTCACTATAATTTTCAGCATTTCCAATCACTCCTGTCAACAGCAGGATTAACAGGAAAGGCATACAGGCAGATGGAAACCTCTAAAGCAGAAAGGCACCACCAAGGAAATGAAAACTGAAGGCTTGAAAAGCAGCATTATTGGAGCAATGACAGCTGGTATGCAATCTGTAAGTGGTTTGCTTTAATAAAAGCCACCCCAGATATGACACAAGCCAACAAAACAGATGCAAAAAGATGAAATAAGTTTATTCTATTATTTTCAAGTATATTGCTCAGGCTGTTTCAGTTGAAATGGAAAAGACTATCAGCACCCTTTTAGAAACAGTCTAGTATGTCAGAAAATTTCATTCACCTCTGTAGAAACATTAAGAGTTTGAAAGCTTTAAAAATAACTAGATATTAATGCAAAAGGGACTCTAATGAAATGTTAAACATTGTACAAGAATAAAAATATTAACATGACATTAAACTGAAATGTTAATTTATGAAATACTGCAAAAAAGTTTCCTAAGGTTTTCACACAGGACATATTTTGGTGTACAGTTAAAAGTCATGAAAGCTGGAAGATAAAGCCATGCCTTATTAGCTTTATAAAATGTGATCTTCATTAACAGTTGGAATCTCAGGCTTTCTGTTTAGGATTTAACTTGACTTTCATTTAAGAAAATTATTTTTGAAAGGGAAATTGCTCTGTTATCAATGCCATGAAGAAACCAGAGCTGTGCAACTCCAGTAAGGAGTTGAATTTGCCAATCAAATTCATTTGGATTACATTTGGGGTTTGTTGCCATAGTAAAACAGAATATTTTGGTACTTGTTGTTTTCACTTAAGTGTCTCATGCTCACTTTTGACTCAAGTTACAATAATTTCCTTTCCCTAAGTAAATACTGCCCTGCTTCCATAGCTACCCAAATAGAAAAGTTATTTTGGTGCTTTTTTCAATGCAAAAAACTTCAGCACCAACACTACAAAGATGTCTAAGTACCCACTAATGTCTTCCATTTAGAGAGACAAATTACGCACAATGGATGCATTTTGTCTCCAGACTAATCTAAACAAAAATTTGCAACAACCTAACAAAAGACATCACTGTAAAACAATGAGTTTAAACTGAGGCTATATCATCTGGAAACACCAAATCCAATATAACCCTGACTTTTACCTGTTTAGTCTGCACAAGTAAAATTGTAGGCACAAGCTAAATTGTTACACAAGTTTGAGCTTAAAGTTATTATTATCAGAATTATCACTTATTTAATACCAATTTAAACGCTAAGACAACCTCTGTGGCCAGGACTACAAGAACTAGACTAGTCCAAGCTGTCCTGTTTTGGCTATATCATATGTGTGGTTTGTATTTCATGGCACCACAGGATATTTAATCTTTAAGAATGTGAAACATTCTATGCCAAATGCAGCACCAGTTAAAGGCATGAAACTGGTAATGTGGGCTCTGAAGCAAGTCAGACAGATAGCAATCACAATGGAATTTTGCAAGGTAAAGCCCCTTTAAAACTGAAGATGATCCAATTCTGTTTTTTAATGCTGGGCCCTCTTTTGGTGAATTGGTAGAAAGCAAAGAAAGGAAATTATAGTCAAAGTGTTCAGAAGTAGGTACCAATTTTGAATGTTCAACCTGAAACACAGCCCATTTTCAAACATTCAGTACACAGAGAGCTTCAAATGATTTCAGGTAAATAGGAGCTACAGGTGCTTGGTGCTTTTCAGAAACAAATGCAAGACAACTTAAGTGTAGTATACAGAAGCAGTAAACAATTTGAAAACATGAGCTTTGGAGAATAAATTTTAGAATTATGACTGAACCACCACACGCAAGCATTTCAAAACCACACACCAAAATCTGCTTTCCAGCGTGAAACCTGTTTCCACAAATGTAGTCTAAATCTACAGATGACATAAATAAGGTAAAAAGAAAAATCAAGCTTCCACAAGGAAATATCTCCATGCAATGAAACACAGCACCACAGCCTGCAAGAAAAATCACTTACTTTTCTCCGAGAGTCACCCAGAGGCTGCTCTGGATTAAAGAAATTAATCGTTCACCATGTTTTCTTCAACAGATATGTAAATAACCCAAAAGTAAGCTTTTGGTACTAGGCACACACAGGTAAACACTCCCAGACAGAAAATTTTAAATTTACAATTAAATTTGCAATGGCGAGTTACAAACAGTATGAAAAATATCAAGAATGGTACAGGTAGAAATGTAATCAAAGAGCACAGAAATTAAACAGATTCAAACAGCCTCATCAGTCATACTTTTTTTTTTTTTAATTTCTGATCTTTAATCTATTTTTAAAAGAAGATGATATGGATGTATTTACATATCTAGGGGGGAAATTTACTTAAATAATCTCAGAATGTTTAACGACACATACAAGGAAGATGCAGAAAATGGAGAAATATTTTGCAGAATTCCACATCTCCTAAAGTACCAAAAAATCTTATTTGAACCTTCTTAGGCTACTTCTAACAGTGTTGCTAGGCAGCAAGGGGCTTAAGTAAAATGCAGTAGTTCCACTCTCAACCCAAGTACAATTCACATTAAAATCAGATGGAATTACATTATTTATACTAGGGTTAAGAGCTTCTCAGAAGAAGGGTTCTAAATCAGATTTTTTATACTGTGGCAGATATTTTACAAGTTATTTCTTCTAAGAAGCATTGGTAAGTCAGGAAAAAAAAAAACCCTGGAAATAGTCCAGGCCTCATCATCAGCAAAGATGTACTAGCTACAGTCAGGTTCTAAAACAATTTTGGTAGCTTAACATACTACTGAGCAGTGTAACCAATCTGGTTTTGATGCCTAGAGTTGGCAGGAATATTTTTCAAAAGCTATGCTAAGGACTTCTGTTAAATGGTATTGGTTTGTAACCATGGTGAAAGTGGACACAGCCTAATAACATCTGATAGAAAAATGTGTTTCAATGTAGTTACGAAGCCAAACATGGAAAGATCATATCTGTTCAATTTATAAGTAAAATGGATTTTTTCTCCACCCCAGATATTTTCCTTCCATTGCTTACATCACCTACCAGATGGTCTATGACCAGAATTCAGCTGCCAATTGTGATAATGAGGTATGAGGCAGAACAGAACCCAGCTCACTGTGTGGCAGCTCTACTGGGAAGTTGTACAGTTTAACATTTGCTTTTGCTTGCAAATTTAACAAGCTGCAAGTAACTTTTTCAGACTCAAAATCTGCATTTAACATAGAGAACAGGTTATTCAGACAATGTTATGAAACATTAATTGAAAGGCCACGAGACCTGCACTACAACAGGCTGTAAATCAACTCCTGTACATAATATGACAAATTATTTCCTTCTAAATTCACTTTTGTAAGCCAATCTGAAAATTTAGTACTACCAATTGATCTGTTCATTTATGTGGCAGTTGGACATTAATTTACACCAGATAGGTACCTTCACATTCAAAACAAACAAGATTTCTATTGAAGGATCTAAAAAACAAAACAAAACAGTACTTACCTCCAAACAACTCCAACTCTCTTAAGCCCTCAACAATGAACTTTTCGGACACCCACCTCTAGAGAAGAAAACCCCAAAGCCAGTTAATTATTTTCTCTAGATACATTCAACAGCTTTTTTTTTTTTCAATATCACCCAAGACAGAATGATACCAATGACTTTTAACTATTCTAACACTTGCACAGTACAAAGAGGAGCTCATCGATCACTTGAGATATCCCCCTCCTCCTTCCTCTTCCAATCTGCCATAACCAACTACTTCTGTTTCAAATGGCAAACATTCCCATATCTGTATAATGGCATACACCCACAGGCAGCACACAACCAACTTCTTCTGGATAATGTAAGATTCCAGAGCAGTTAGTACAGGAAAAACTTTGTTAGTTCAATATCAGATAGTTTAAAGTATTGGATCATTCAAAGCTACTGTCACTCACAGCTGAAAAGATATGTTTTTGTATACTTTATGATATAGAAAATTTGAAATATGGCTATCTTGTAATTTGAAGCCATTTTCTGGTCCCTTGGACCATAAACTCTTGGAAACAGTTTGGTGGGATTGGGGCAGTTTGGCATGATAAGGGGTTAGCGCCAGTGAGTCTGCTGGGGGAGAGGGAGGAGGACAGTTTGGTGGAATTGGGGATGGCAGATTTGCAGATGGTGCCGGCACTTAGACTGACCAGAGAAAACATGTCCCTCAATCATTGCTGTTGTTTTACAATAGGAACTCCTTGGGCTACATACTATAAAATATGCTTAATTAGTCACTGGGATAGTGCCTCAGTTATTATCAGTTACTAATGTCTGCATACAGGTAAACTAAGTCTGTATGTACTGACAGTAATTTGGATAATTTGAACCCTTTTATACTGACTTTGAAATGTTTTGGTCCCCTGCATTTCAAATTCATGAGGTTCAAGATACTCTGCAGGATTTAAATTCCTTACTCCCTGCAAAGATGAGGGTCTATGAAGTAGCCAGAGATATACAGAGCTGCAGAAAAGTTGACCAGGAGTCCTGAGTGTTCCAACTCTTTCCTGCTGTTTTATTTCAAAAGGCATCACTTTTTGATCAACTGTGATAGACCACTTGTGGTGCTCCAGCAGAGCAGAGAAACAGTGTTCTTTAGAACACCAGCCACAGCAAACAGCTCATCCTTAATTCAGCAACCCACTGTGAATTAAGTGGGTTTTGAATTACTTGGATACAAAAGATTCAGATTTTACTGTACCTTCATATCACTCAGTCAGGAAGCTCTACACTAGCAAATAAGGCCAAATACACTCTTAGGCCAAAAAACATGCTATACTTCATACTTCTATTCTTGCAGAACATTCTAGTGGTCATAAACGTTGCGATGTGTTTAGATGCCGACTGCCTTGAAGAGGTCTATTTTTATCAGTTAAACTAAATATTAAGAGTAAAAGTACACATGCTAATGAAGCGTTAGCTTCTTCCAAAAGAACATTTTTAAACAATGTTTAAAACTCAGGGTAGCAGTTAGACTGATGGGCACGTTGCTCTGATCTTTCAGTTCAACTCCATAAAGGTTAAAAAAAAATTAAATTTATATTTAAGATTCAGTTCCCTACCTGCAGTATTGGTGTTTTATATTAAAAAATACATTAAGTCATTTTCCATGTAATTTATTTTCAAGTTTTAATTTTATGTGCTGTCTGATTTTTAAGCACTAGAACAAAGCTGTACTGTTCCAACCATGAAAAAAGGAACATTTAAGTTAAATATAAAACTTCTATATGAATTTTAAGTTTAGAACAATAGCCAAAATATATGTGCTAAGGCCAACCAAAAGCATGTTTTCAAAGAGAAAAGAAGTAGAAGACTAATATTTCTGCAATTTTTTCTCAATTATAAGCGATTATAAAGCCACAACTGTACAACAGCAAAAACAGTATAACTTCATTATAACAAACTGCCATGGACTCAAGAGAAGAATTCATTAAGAGGGTGTTTGCTATAATAAAGTTAATGAAAAAAATTGGTTCTTGCTGTTGGGATTGTTAAAGGGAGGATTTGCTATAAAAACGGTTCCTTGTAATAAGGTTCTACTGAATGACCAATACTTGAAGAGAATGAATGCTTATTATTATATTATACAAGCACATTATAAGCACATACAGTACCTTGCTCAGAGATCAATAGATTCTAGAAGTACTTCTCCCTCTGCAGGTAGGCACTTTAAAAAATACACTTAAAAATCTAGCTTTCTGGTTATAAGTTTCAGGTAATAAGAACCCTGAAGGCCTTGTGTCCAAATGGCACTCGAGTCAATAGGGCTCAATCTCAGGCCCCATTCCTGCAACCATTTCATGTACGGAAGTGAACAATTTATATAAACGCAGTGCTATTTGGAATAAAACTAGAAGGCATATAACACTCACCCTAATTCGTTCTGGTTTACTTACAAGAAAAGACATGGAATCCAGATTTGTAATACTCCAAATTTGTGAAATTAAAAATGTCCTGAAAATAGGAAAAAGAGAAAACAGTTATTTCAGGAGGACTTGAGGGGGGGAGGGCGGGAATGTATCACCTTCACTTTGAATCTTCGCAGTGCAACAGAGGGGTGAAACATGAGACCTGCCAGAGCAACCCCAGTGGCTCGTCATAGCTCTCTATGACAACCACTTTATTAAAAGGATGGAAAAACATGTTGAGCAACTCCTGTATCTGCAATGCACACCAAATCACAGTAACTGAGTCTATGATCCAGTTTCTCTACTTGCAAAGATGCTGAGGACTCGCATCCGATCACGGCAAATCCCATTCGTGAAAGTCCCCCATTTGGAACCATAACTTGCAAGTGGCCCTCAAAAGTTTGAGTTGCGCATCCCTGCAGCCTGAATTACTACCCCATTCACATGTCCAGGTATACCTAGGACACTCTTATCAGTTGTTGGAAAATTAAAACATAGTTGTTTCAGGTGAATTTGTTTCCAACATGTAGCAGCAAATTTTGAAAAACAGTATTTATGAACCTAAACAACCTATCAAATATCTTCTATCACACAGTTATTACCATGCAATGCAGACTGATGCCCAGCAAGTTCCTCAGGGAAAAGATGTTCATTGCATGTCTGCACAGTATCTAGCACAGTGGTTCTCAACCTTTTTAAAATCAAGGAATCCCTTGTTAGACCCAAGGCCCCTTTGGAAGTGCCAGCAATGTAGCTTTCACTTGGTTTTTGACTACCGAGAAATAATAGGACAATTTTGCTATTGCATGAACTCAAAAAGACCTCAACAGATCAGAATGTCTCTGACACTAAAGAAGCCTATTCAAAAATACTTGGGCTTCTGTGGTGAATCATGTGTTAGGTGTGCAAACACTTACAGTGCTAATCCTGTGCATCACCCTTAAAAGGATCCTGCAGCATCCTAGGGTGCCACAGTTCCCTGGCTGCACAACGCTGACCTAGCATTATGGGCTCGAACCAGGTCCAGCCCTGCAAACCTTCAGTAATCATGTCTTTAAACCATGGGGTCTCACTCGATAGACTCAAGGCAGCCCTCAAAAAATGCCAATGTTGTTTTTGCTCTTTTCTTGCCTACAGAAAAAGAAGAGAGCAGCTTTTCCATTGCAAAGAACTCAGAAAGACCCCTCAGAGATGTGAAAGCTTGTCTGGCGAATCAGGTTTGAGACGCCAACTGCCCTTGACAGACAACTGGTAGCGGGTACACAGGAGTGCTCATGCTCCACTCCCGACAGGGCCAGTGCCAGTGCCTCCCGCAGCCCGGACGACTGATGTGGATGCCTTGGGAAGGGCAGGTGCGACTCCCTGACAAGACCACCACAGCTGGCAGCTTCTGCAGGTGCTTGGCACCCAGTCTGTCAGTGGCTTCTGCAGGTAACCCGCCGATTCAGGAGGCGCCGTGGCCCAGAGGATCTCCCGGCCGCGCAGGGGGCCTGGCTCCTAGTCGAGAAGCACGGCTCTGACCCCCTGGCAGCACGACCATTTGGGGCACAGCCATTTGGAAGGCGGAGGCGGGCGGGAAATGGGAGCACTGGGCGGAGAGCCCGCCGTGCTACTCAGGCACGGCCCTGGGCTCCTGTCGCTTCCCACGGGCGGGCGCTGCTGCCAGCGCGGCTGGGCCGGGGACACGGGCCGTTCCCGGCTCCCGGCGAGGGGGGCGCACTCAATGTTGCGGAGAAGCGGCCGCGAGGGCCGGGTCCGGCGCCGGCACCACCACCGCTCCGGGCCTGGGCAGGGAGTGGGGCAGGGCCCAGCCGCGAGAAGCCCCGGCGCGCGGACTCACTCGCTCGCTCCTCAGGCTCCAGGCGCCGGTTCCCGGGACGCGGCAGCACTTCGTAGGCAGCGTGATGACGCCACTACGCGACGCGCGCGTGACGGCCGCGGTGACCTCTGCGCGGGGCGGGGCTCAGCGGGTCTGAAATAGGAAATGATCGGTTGGGAAACATCGTCTTTGCGGACAGCGTGCGGTGTGCGATCAAGTCGTCTTTATTTCACGTTGCTCGCTGGAACTCGCCCGTGGGCGACAACTGGCTCATCAACGTTGAAATGTGACTTTGGAGTCTCAGGCCAGCAGAGACACCCCTCCCCCCCCATGTCGGACGAAGAGGTGGGCTGCACCCAAAAGCTTGCCAAAAATTTGTTTCCCCTCCTACCGCCTCAGCTGGTCTAATAAAAGAGATCACATCTACTCCAAAGCCCTGGCCTGCCTGTGTCCTTAGACCAACACAGCTATGACCAAAAACCCAGTCTTTATTTTGAAGACATACAAAAAACTAGAACTCTTGGTTCCAAAATGATACCTGTTATTAGACCAACTGGGAAATTTTAAGAAAACGGGCCTTTTCTGCAAGCTTTTGGGATCAAAGCCCCTTCGTGATGAGAACGAGTCAGGAGCAAGCCCAAACGTCAGTTAAGACGTCCTGAGAGTGACATGGGTGATGCACGCGCTGCATCAATGAGCTGCCTCAAAATTATCCGTGCATTTTGAACGTTTGTACGATTATTGATTGCATGTTGTACAAGAGTTGAAACTATTGTACAAACACGATAATTATTGTACACCTGGCAACACTGGTCTCCGCAGGGGAGAATTTGCAGGCCAGGCAGGCGCTGTTTAACGTGAGCAAAGAGAGCCTGGAGGAGAATAACAGCACATCCCGGGCCTAAGCCAGACAGCCCTTGGGGCCAAGAGGATCTCCTAGCCAAGCAGGGGGGCCTGGCACCTGGTCAAGAAGCGCTGCCCTGACCCCGAGCTAGACAACCCCTGGGGGCAGTTTTGCCATCCTGCATTCTCCTGCCGGCTGTGGTTGTGTGTCAAGTCTCACACCTTTCTCTCAGAGCCACCAGGGGCACCTCCATCATCACAAAGCACATAAACAGCAGACAATTTTACACCATTACAGTGATTTCCATTGAAGGACCTCAAAGCAGTATTTAAAACTTCAGTTACCTACTTCACTAGTTTAATTCACGCTCAGCATCATAATGGTCATGCCAAGGCAAAGTTCAGTAACGTGTTCAGGTCAAACAGGCCGTGCCCAAGGCCAGAACCTGCATCACTAGTAACAGTCCATCACTACAAATCTCCCTGTTATATTGGACAGCTTCATAAAGGGCTGCACCTTTCCTCTAAAAGTCCCAGAGCAGTGGTTCTCAAACTTTTTTTTTCCACAAACCACTTGAAAATTGTTGAGGATCTCAGCTAAACTTTTTTTTGTTCTACAAATCAAAGCACATAACTCATATTTTAATATCTGTTCTCTTACAAGTACAGATATTCTCAATTGTTCCGCAACCTTTCTGCAGACCACCCGAATGGAGCTTGCGGACCAGTGGTGGCCCCCAGACCACAGTTTGAGAACCTCTGTCCTAGAGGATGCACGAGTCAGTATAAGAGGCAAGGACTGCAGTGGGTGGCATGTTTTATTTGACCAACTGCATGGCTGGGGTATGCTTACACAAGCTTTCGAATGCAATGCAATTCTGCTGAATGCAGATCTGATCTGATGACAAATGCAATGCATCCAGCAGCTTTTCTAAGTCCACATGTGGCTGGTCCAATAAAAAGGTATAAGTCACAATAATCCTTGCCACTCACAATTCCTAGACTATCATGGCTGCATTATTCCAACACTACCAACTCAACACAAAGCATGTTAGAGGAAAAGAAAAATGGGAAAGCCAGCTCAACAATGCAAATGTAATGGAAGATAACCGCATGCGATTCACAAGCCATCAACTTACTATAGCTCTCTCCTCCAAGTACAGGTTTAGTACATTAGAGAAATGCTCTCAGTCACTAGGGTAATGTGAGGAACCTCCCCAAGATTTTATAAGCATCCAGTAGGTCAAATAATAATAATTTGGTTTTACACCTTAGTCGCAAACAGTTCAATTCCTTTAGTACAACAGTCACATAGCATTTTTAATATTGTTGGTAGTAAGATCATCTCTCGCTGATATTAATGGGGAAAAAAAACTAATTTCAGATCACATATCATTCTTCTACACTGTTCTTGCAATCAGACTTATGTAAGTTTATTAGAAAGGCATAGTTTGCAGACTTACACTTCCAGAAGTAGCTAAGAACTATTATTCCTACAAGGAAGAATGGTCCAAGGCAGTCAATGGTTCCACAGGGCTACGCCGGAATAAATGATAATGTTGCCTCACACAGTTGAGATGGATGTTGAAAATACACCGGAATTCCAAAAGCTAAGAAACCAAATCTTTCGCTTTTCTGTCCATTCACAGAAGGGGCCACTTGCCATGGACTTGGAAACTAAAACACATAAAGAGGCTATGTAACACACCAAGAAATGCAGACAAGTTCATACAGCTTCTGATGTCATTTGCTGGAGGGGAAGGGTTGGTGGGGGGTGGGGAATGGAATCTCCTCTCCATTTCTTTTTCCTCTATAGATAAGGAAAATTGTGCCTGGATGTGGAGGGAACAGACCCATGGATTCAGGGGCATAGATCAATCTTGGAAAAATGAATGGGACTTTACATGGGTGACAGGGATAGATACTGATAGAATTAAAGGTGGAGTCAAATTTTCACTGAGATTCATCTCCTGACTCTTGCATCCAAGTTCTCAGTTGTGAGCCCGAAGATCAGTTTCATAGTGGCAGGAAGCTCTCAACTTTAACTGAACCCAAAAGCTTCTCTGAAACCCAACACTGCCCTACAGTTGAAATGCTCCAACACTTTTAAATTTAATGCATTTGGAAGACTGGAGTATTGGCTTATGCTATTTTTTTTTCTTTAAGTATTCTGTTCTATTGCCAAACTACTCTCAAAATTCTGAAAATCTCTGCAAGGCATACAAGAAGTGTTAATTATTCTCCACCCCCGTTAATATTTTAATACTGAAATGGAAGATAAATAACGAGCCTCCATTGAGACTCATCTTTCACCTAGAAATATTAATACTTTGTTGTACGATTTTAGCACCGTTAGCTATCTGAGAATGGGTTGTTAACTTACACCAGGGTGGGCAATTGTTTTGGCTGGCAAATCACTTAACTAGTTTTAGTGAGATGTGGAGGGCCACACACAAAATCTTTCAGAAGATATTTTAACAAATTATAGATAAAAACCCATATGGCTAAAAATAAAACGTCTACTATATTTTAATTTTATTCAACAATATTTTTATCCTGATTTATGCTTTTTGAGCAGTGCATATAGAGATGATTGCATGATAGCTCAAAATAAAGGCTTACCTTTGTATATGGGCTGTGGAGGTGGCGAGTGTGTGGGGTACCCACATGCTAGATCTGGAAAGCCAGCCAGCCAGGGATGGAGGGAGGGATGGTGAGACAGGGGACACATGCAGCAGAGCTTTCCCAGGCGGTGCAGTGCAGATGCAGTCCATCTCCCCCCCACATCCAGCCCACAGTACTCTGCACGGGGCAAGCTTTGCCCTCTCCCACTGAGGGCACTGTGCCAGCATACACAGCTTCCTGGTAGGGCTGTTCCTGCTGCAGCTGCCCAGCTTCTCTTCCTCCGTTTTGCCCCTGCTGCACCGCTTCAGGCAGCAGGTAATGCAGGGAACTGGTGATGGCCATGGCAGTTGTGCTGGTGGCCCCAGTCACCCCAGCTGCATGCAGCCAGCTCCTGCCCCAGTGCACAGGGCTCCAACTCGCAGCCACCTTCTACCCACTCTGCCTGCCCTGCACAATGAGCAGCCACCTGCAGGTGACTGAGTGAAAGCAGCCCCACCAGGAAGCTGTGCACACTGGTCAGGGCTATCGGGCTATCAGCAGGTATCAGGCAGAGGCAGGTGCAGGCTGGAACACAGCACAGGATGCCCTGGGTGGGAACAGGCAGAACTCAGCCCCATGCGGTATGCCACAGGGCATGGGTCAGACGCAATCAACTAGCAGACCAGATCTGGCCCACAGGCTATATTTTGACCACTCCTGACTTATGTTCTGTATTCTAGAATCCCATTTTCCTCTACCTCTAAAGACAGATGAATAGAAAATGTTCCTTAAAAGAAAGAGCTGACATCTAGTGTTGGGACGGTGACATTTCATCTATACCAAGTGAGGATTATGAAATCATTTGAAACAAGTTGGCTCTCTTCTTACTAAGAGAGAATGATAATCATATGGCAATTTCCATCCCAAATGAGATGCACTCCTATGTTGCTAGGCTGACAAACACAACAATTTCTGTTAGAAGGCAACACTCTTGCAACACAAAGTAGTTAGGCTGGAGAAGAGTGGAGAAAAAAAATACAACTATAGCAAGTTTTTTTAATATTGATTTTTTTTTTTAAATGCAAGGGCTGTAATACGAGATGGTGAAAAGGAATGAGTCCAAAGTCAAGGCAGTTGGAATGTTTCAGTTATATTTTACTCTCCATAGGTAGTTCATATGAATGTTCATATTACAAAATTAGCTGCCATGGCCCAAAAGTTTATGGGACTTCAGGAAAGCTTTCCATTTATTGAAAAGAGCACAAATTAATGGTATTTTCTTTAAAAGAACTTTGTGAAATACTATATTAAATCTCATTCTTCAAAGCTAAGTAATGCTAAAATAGTTAAATTCCACATAAATCTTATGTTAATTTTTGGCTTAAATTATTTTTCACCAATTATTATAAAATTAATATATTTGCATGTATCATATTACAGATTTCTGCATTCAGATTAGTGTGAAGAAGCGTCTCATGCTGCAACAAAAAGTCTTTTAGCACATGCTGTTTCAACAGCAAGTCTTTGTTATTGCCTTCAGAACAAGTTTTGCACATAAAGCATTAAACAAGAAATGCAAAAGACAAAGATTATCCCCTCACAAAACTAGAAAGTGTCCCTTACAAGCAACAATAAAATGCCTTCTAGATAGGAAGCATTTATAAAATGCAAAAGCTTCGACAGACAGCTAAGTGCTTGCACAGGTGTGTCTATTCCCCCCAACAAATCTGAAAATACAGAAGTAAACAGGCTTTTCAACAGATGAAAAAGATGCTTATCTTCTATAGAGTTTTTCCTTGCTTGGTAGAAGGGGAAATTGCACAGATATTTCACTGAGAATCTAGCTTCTGGGTGAACATTAAATAGGCAGCAGCTGCTCAGACCAGGAGGAAAATACTTAAGAAGTGACTTTGTAAAGTTTAAAATATTTATGAAAATCTAAATGAAGCTGTCAGCTCACCATGCACTCACTTCATAAGAAACACGCTTACAAGTACAGAATTCACATTGTATTAAGCTTGCAGCATTCAGAACTACAAGAAAGAAACAGTGCTCCTGTATGCCACTCCCTGATACATAACGGATGTACAGCTTTTGTCTATGCCAATCAAGCCTACAGATTATGAAATACTGTTTCAGTGCCTTTTGTTTGTCAAAAAATGATTTTTCTAAAACTATGCTTGGTTTATATCCCTGAAATATTCATACCATATATAGGCTCTAAGTTTTGCACCTTTTTAAGTAAGCTTGATGCAGGCAAGCATATAAATACACACTAAACAATGTTTACTGTGCAATTTACTAGTCATATGGGGATCTATGTTTTCCTCACCCTAAACTTAAAAGAAAACTGCCCCCCACCCCTAAATAGAAACAAAGTCTAATAATCAAAGCGCTGATATGTTACGCTGGCACAAATGACTAGTTTTACAAACTTTGCTTTTTTGTTTTGTTTTGTTTTTTTAACGAAACCCAGAACAATCGCAAAAAGTTCAAGGGATATTGCAAGTTGTTTTTTTTTTTTTGAATAGATAGAAGTGGCAAACCAATTCAACCATCTGACAGAAAACTGCAGACAGAAAACCTTCTATATACATCTGTATGTGGCTGTGATACCCAGATTTTTAATTAATGCTGATGCAAGATTTTTCTCTTTTAATGGCTAGTAGCTTTTGAAGATTATGAAGTTATCTAGTTCCTTGTATGCTGTGAATTAAAGTTCCCCAGACTGGATTCACATGGCTTTCACTTTGATTTGCTTCATCTTCATCTGTTTCTTCTCAAGCTTCTTCTGCTCACGCCGCAAGGCAGCTTCCTATATAGGAAAGGATACACAGGCTTGAATAAACATCCATATCCCCACTAAAGGAGCAAGCTGAGCTTCTGAAAAGGTCAAGATAGCTGGGCAAACTCGGATGTTGTTCTCAGGGTGCAATCTCTTCTGTACAACAAACAAGGCTAATAGGAGGATACAAACCCACTCTGGGAGACAAGTTAATAAATAATTAGCAAATGAATAACAAAAATCTGTCTCCATGCCCAAATTATATCTTTAGGCTAACCAGAGATCACATGCAGATTCTGGGAACCTAACAAGCAAGCCTGATAACAAATGGAAGAAAATTGGTGTCAGTGTCTTTAACAGTTCAAAAAAATCCATTTTACCTCCAGGCGACGCTGCTTTTCTGGATCCTCCTCGTTCATGATTCGCTCCTTTTCGGCCCGTTTCTTCTCCTCTCGGCGGGACTGGGCAGCCTCCTGCCTTTGCACATGAGTCAATTTAAGGAAATTCTCTTCTACTCGGGCCCTGTTCTTATCAGCTTTCTGTTTACCCTTTTCACCAGAAGACAAACAAAACAATACTTAGAAATGTTTGGTACTTCAGATAATTTTCCAGCAAGGAAGGAGGGTCTGAAATAGCTACAAAGCCTCAAAATTCCTCAATTTAAATGACAGTTTTACTTTGAAAACTTCTCAAAATGACACCTTGAGATTTTTACATATCATCTTCAGATAAAACCTTCTTAGTGCACAGGTAAGGAGATTTTTCACTCTTATGTCAGCTTCATTAACTTAGATCAGAATCCAAATCAAACCATGTTCTTCCTTTATCATAATCAGCAACAAAAGTTCTACAAGTGAAGTTAGGCCCACAACAAAATATACAGAACCACTGCACAAGTATATGGCGGAAACATCCATCTCCATTTTATACAAGAAGGAGGAGTACCCTGGTTCTATCTTCTGCCATTTGAAAGACAGAAGATTCAAGAATAGGATTAGATTCTGCAGAGATTTACGCATGTTTATTTGCATGCACTAGGAATAGTTTTGCTAAATTTCATGATTTTGTTTTAAAATGCATTAAAATCAAGCACAGAAGTGTTTGGGGATTGGGATTATTCCATTTAAAGGGTAGCATTTCAGGAAAGAGTTCTCTCTCTCGCTCTCTCTCAAGTATATGAGCAAAATGGATTCAATTTACCTTTAGTTAGCGTTTACAGAATAACAATAAAACATTAACACTAAAGAATTTGGTGATAGACATGAAAGACATTTTTCAGTTCGAAGACAGAAACTTTACATTTGATGTCATCCTGCCACTGAAATATTGCCATCAATCAAGTAGTGAGAAACATGTCAAATTGCTTAACCGCACACAGCAGCATTTTAGGATAGAAAGTATAAAAGCTCCTTTTTATTAGATTGGTCCGGGGTTTTCCAACTCATTTTGTGTCGTGCGCTGGATCCAGCCAAGGGCAGAAGATAGTTTCAGCCCAGTACATGCAACAGTTCCAGCTCTGACCCATACCACAGCAGCTGCTCTAGCTCTGGGCCTTGACACAGCTCCAGCATGAGGCAACAGCTGAGAAGATAGGACTGTGGCAGCGGCAACAGGTGAAACTGCTGAATGACAACCCAAGCAGTATTAACCCTTGCTAGCCCTCCTATATCTGATCACCACGTCCACCAGGCCCAAGGGCCCTGGATTTTGAAGCAGGCTACTCCCCACACTTTCCAGTGGCCCACTGGTAGCCCTGCAGGTTGAATAGAGTAGTACTGCATGCTGGATCTGGCCTGTGAGCTGTATGTTTGACACTCCTGCTCTAAAAAGGAAATTAAGAATACCAAATATGACTCCTCAGTATCAAATATGACCCCATATTAAAATAAAGCATAATATAACTGTAATAGTTCCATTTCTAATGTAAGGCTCCTAACCTTACAAAATTTACCATGGCATCTTTTATTTTAATCAGTTTTATACCTTATGTGAAAGTAACAGACAGCAGCAGATAACTTACTTCTCTGTTTAGACGGAACTTTTTTGCTTTGTCGATAGAGTAAATAACCATATTCATCAGAGGCAGCAAAGCCTCCATATCCTTTGGGGAAGTGTTGCCTGAACCAGGCACTGAAAAGCAAAAACATTTTCTCCAGATTAATTCAAAAGTGTTGGCAAGGCTTCTGCTACTTAATTAGCATGTTCTTTACACATTTGCATCAGCAGGCTGAGCAACCTGCAAGAAAGATGCACTAATTCTCCTCTGAAAAGGAAGTAACTAACAGAACAAGATGTTTATTTTAAAGTAGAGATTAAATTCAGATTCTTCAGATGATTACAGGCAGTATTTCTCTCTTATGTTCCATCAATACTGAATACTGGTTGGGTGCACATTTTCAAATGGGTATCAAATTCCTGCTTTGATGAGTGCAGAATAGAAATTAAAGGCCAAGTTTTGCCCAGCGCTCCAAGCGAAGTCAACTGTAGTTGTGCATAGACACCAAAAGGAAGAATTTAGTCTTTGTTGAATACAAACTAAAATCCCATGTAGTTTGTGTTGCTTAATTTAAAAGGGGTTAATCACACAGATGTGCATATACTTAGTACAGGCTGCAGAACATGGTACCACCTGCTTGTCTTTGCTGCAACAGTGCTCCTCAGTGCTGCCTGCAGATGACCACTGTGAGACTGATCCATTCAAGCTTTGACCTGTGTTTTTTGGTAATTTCAGGATTAAGTGCTACTTCTGCTGGTGCCTGATCTGGATATCTGCTTACAAGGAGGGGACAGAAAACTAAGAACTGATTCCAGACAGGTCACAAAACTGCCATTGACTGTAACAACTATTGGTCGGGATCTACTTAAATTCATGAATTTGCAGAAACGACAAAATCTGCAATTGTCCATGAAACCAACAAAAATAAAATGCTGGCTCCCCAGTGGTCATTGCTGCCTGTCAGTCTTCCTGGGGAGGGAAGGTGCTGGCTTGTGGGGAGGAAAGAAGGGCATCCAGCAGCCAAGATGGCGGCTACCTCCTTCCCTGGTCTTGGGGCCTCTCCGCCAATCAGAAGCGAGAGGTGGGGCTGCCAGGAAATGCTCATGAAATCAGCTCTTCATGCCGCAGCCAAGCTATGAAAATTCCTTTGTCTGGCTGTAAATTAAGCAGGTCCCTAGTCATTGGGCCTAGATAAGAAGAAGCAAGACACCATATAGCCCATGGTCCGGTCCTCATGTAGAATACCGCACTTAGTTTACTTTTTACGCTATTTTGCTACAATGAATTTTAAATTCCCAGCCATCCTGTTTGTCTCAAAGGTAGCATAGCTTGGTCATTATCAGATTTGCACAGATAAGGTATCAGAAAAATCTCTTACCATTGAATGTAAACAACAGTGTCTTTTTAGTGTCGGGCAGTTTTAAAGGCTGACCCTCCCTGGTTAAAAGAAGGGAAAGAAAGGAATGCCCAGAATAAGTAAACAGGATACAAACGTAAGAAACAGACAACATGCCTGACTACTCCAAAACCAACTGATATTTGCAAACTAGTAACATAAAAGTGATTTCCCCCCCACCTCCATCTTCTAATTTACTAGGGTTACCATATGTCCAAGTTTTCCCAGACATGTTCTCTTTTTGGGTCCTTCCATCTGCATCTGGGCATTTTTTTTTTAAATAGGAAAAAATATCTGGGATTTTGCTGTACTTATCATCAACGTTTTTCCTGGCACTTCCTGGTTTGCCTGACCAAGGAGCTGCTTGGGACTGGGGGAGGAGGGGAAAGAGAGGAGGGACAACTGAAGGCAGGGAGCATCACGTGCACCTAAACACTCACACACATACATGCAGCTGCACATAAATGCAGCTGCACACAGGTAAGTCTATGGAGAGCAGGGGTTAGAGGGCCAGGACCCGGGGGGGGGGGAGAAAGAGAGAGAGAGAGAGAAAGACAGAGAGAGAGTGTGAGTGTGTGAGTGAGTGAGTGAGTGTATGTGCACGCGGGGGGAAGGCAGGCAGGAAAATGGGTGCCTGCCAGCACTTGGGGAAGACGTCCGGGAGCCAGGGCTGCAGCAGGGTGGGGGAGGCACCTGCCCCTCCAGAGGGGAAAGAGGGCAGGGCAGCACTTAGGAGGCAGCAGGGAGCTGCATGGCCAGGCTGGCAGCACCAGGGCTAGTGCTCTTCCTCACAGGGGCCTAGCAGGTCACAAGTGAGAGGCACTGGCAGGGCTGGGGCAGCGGCAGCTCAGGTGTGAGGGGCACCAGGGGGTGTTGGGGTACTGTTGGTTGGAGTGCATGGGGCTCTGGCAGTGCCAGGGAGCTGCAGGTTGAGACTGAGGGGCAGCATCAGGGACAGGGACACTGCAGGTTGAGAGTGAGAGGCACCAGCATAGTCCAGGGACTGGGGTACTGTGGATTGGAAGCAAGGGGGGAGGACCAGGGGTCTGCAGGTCAGGAGTGAGGAGCAAAAGCAGGATTGGGAGGGGCTGTGGATTGGGAGTGAGAGGTGATGGCAAGGACAGGGCACTGGCATGTGGCTCCTTTAGTCACATACCAACCCCCCACACAGGTGTCCTCTTTTATTAAACTGGAGATATAGTAACCCTAAATTTACACCAACTTGCCACACAGCTCCTCTGAGGCTCAGTGTGTTAAGTAAAGCATCAAGAATGGCAAAAATGCACACGCAGAACAACCCAGTTGCTGACTAGAGGAGAAATTACATCCCCTCCAGCAACAGTGCAGCTTTTTCCTCCTCTTCTCTGTACGAGTAAGAGGACTCATGTGTGTTAACGAAGAAATTCAGTTTTACAATTTTATTTGCCATGTTCCACGGGTCAAACCACGATCTAACATGGAACAATGGAAGTGCCAAAAAATTAAAAGCAAACAATTTATATGAAATTCAAGATTTGTTTACCAATTTAGTCGCAGAATCTGATTTTTACTCAGGTTACTCCTTTAGAACCTTCTCCTCTGAGGAAGCCCCAGTGCCACCCTCCATAAAAATGTTATTCTCTGCGTATTTCCCATGACCCTTTGTTTTCTGTGAACAATAGGAATTTTGTTGCATCAGGCTAACTTTGAATGGTCAGCCCGAGAGCAAAATTTGTTAATTAAACATGAATCCTCAGGTGTAACAGAAAACAAGTCCATAAATTCTGCAGGATACTTGGGAGCCTACTGATGTCAATATTATGCACATTTGTAGTTTTATACTTGGATCAGATAAGTATTTTTCCTCATCTTTGAGTATTAAATAGATCTCATAAGCTAGGGATGCCAAACCATCTGCCCCCATGGACCAGATAAGGTTCACTGGATCAGTTTGCAGGCCGGATCTGGACTTACCCCCCTGTGCCACATGCACTGACCGTGACACTACGTCCAGCCCACATGCCACCACACACAGCACATGCTGGACCTGCTCCTCAGCTTGTACTATACACAGCATGTGGGCTGGACACAGTAAAACATGCAGCACAGGAGGCAGTAGCACAGCCATCCACTATGGTGTGCTGCCCAGCTGCAAAGCCACAGCCTCCCCTTGCCCCTGCGGACAGGGGCTGAACTGGGACTGTGGACCTCTACTATGCCCAGATCCTGCCATGGGGAGGGAGGTGCCACTCCCTCCCCCCTCCCTCAGAGGTCAGTTGGAGCTTTCCCATGGGCGGGAGGGGGAAGACTGCAGTATAGGGTGCCAACATGAAACACTGCGTGCACCAGCATGCTGGCTCATGCTGCGTGCGCTATCCTGCCAGGTCCAGGACAGTGTACACAGTGTGCAGTGCCCCACCATATTAGCTCAGATCAGGCCTCAGGCCACCTGTTTTCAGAGCCAGCAGGCAGTGTCAGTCCAGTGGAGTGCTGTATGCAGCCCACACCAGACCCCCGTGTTACATGCAGTGCTGGGTCCAGCCTGTGTGCTGCATGTAGCACAAGCCATAAAAGTGCCTACACGCTGCACACAGCAGGCAATCAGGGCCAGCGTGCCCCCACAGGTTGGTTCATATGGTTCCACAGACCATTTGTTTGACACCCCTGCCATAAGCGATTCCCAGTACATTGGGCTTATTAAATGATGTAGCATTCACTTCAGATAAAGGAATATACTGCCTCTTGGCACTTCTGATGATCATTAAGAAAAATAGGCTTGAAATAATGGGAAAAAATCATGAGAGTCTGTGAATTTTCAAAACAAGAAAGTGAGGACCACAGGGGACAAAAATGGCCACAATACAAATCAAGCACAGAATAATTAAAAGAACATGGTTAAGAAATTGGGGAAATGATGATAGGTTTTATGAAAGCTGCTGATCTTGATGAACTAAATGATGCAATTCACGCACACAGAGCACATGCTTAGTCATGGTTTTTCAGCTATTAATATAGTTTGTCACTTGCATTTTCAGGCTCTCCATTCCTTCTTTACTGAGCTATCTGCACAAGGAGTGAGATCCAGCAATCTCGCACATTATAACCAATTGCTAAACTGAGAATTGGAGCAACCAAAGTTCCAATGCAGTCAATGTACAGAAGTGAATAGGAGGGAAGCAGGCAACCTAATCTTTATAAACAAGCCAGCCTTTGAAAATTTTAGAAGCTTGTGATCTAACACAGTTTATTCAACTGTTTTGCTATTGCTGCTGATTTTCATACAGCCTGCTAAAACGTGTTAAAAAAAGATATTACTCAATATGGTTGCCCAATACTCTTTTATAATAGCTAAGAGAAACATTAATTTCATACATACTCTTGCATAAGTTTTGGACCGGAGAACTGGTCCGAGAAATGGACGGACTCAATCTTGTCAGCGTAGTGTGAGAGGAAATGTATCATCTAAAAGAGAAACTGGGGTTAGTTTTTCCTGTGACCAACTCCTAAACAACCAACCTGCTCACGTAGGTCTGCTTTGGAGTCTTGGAAAATAATTATATGCCTGAGGTACCTTTGTGACTAAAATTTAAACTGGCAACATGTTTAGTGACTCTTGGTAGAAAAAGAGCTCAATGCAGATAAGCTGCAGCCCCACTGCTGAAGGAACATCAGCAACTCAGGGTGGGAGAAAAGACCGAGTCCAAGTACAGCTTGATATTTCACCCAGTAGTCAGAATCATTATAAGGGAGTATACTGTGGGCCTGTAATATTCCACCGCCTGGCCATTCTAATATTATCCTACCAGCTTAAGCCTTTCAAATGCCAGTCTGAAGTCCCAAGCTCACATATCTGCGTAATAAATTGCTAAGTTACTAAAACAAAGAAAATGACAATTTTATCCAAATTCATGGCACAGAAAATGCTTCAGGGTCTTTGTTTCTCTAGATACCCTGAAGGAGAAAACAAATGGAGCATTCAGCTCCCCTGCTGTAATTTCAACGAGGGATTTCATTATGAGTTCCAGCCTTCAAACAGCCAAGTCCATCAAGAGTGCATCACTATTTCCTTCAAAGTTACCTTTGTGTCCATCATTCCCTCGGTGACTTCTCCCATCTCTGACAGGATAGCCAGCGACTCAGGAAGCCCATACTTTGCCCCAGACTTGGGTTTGTCACTGCAAAATTCACTCTACAGCAAGAGGGGGAAAAAAGAAGGCTACATGTGTCTTATCAGATCTGAACAGAGCGTAATATAATAGGGTTTCTGAATAGCACGAGGATGCAGGTAAGTTCGTTTCTTTAATTCTATTTGGCTAGGGACCTATTTACATTACAAAGTGGGCCACACCATGAGGTTCTGGACATTAACACATACAGGATGTGTCTACATGAGACATTTACTGTAAAGTTGCCTAATTAGCTCTGCACTAAATGTCTCGGCTTCTACATGTGTAGCCCTATTAGGTTGCAGGAAACGAATACACTCCATAGCAGGTTAGCAACACACATGTAGACCCTGACCTGGCTGGCTGGGGCACTAGTTGCTTCAGTGCAGGGACTGCCTGCTAGTTAGCCCTGTACTGAAGTACCCTCATGCCCTAGGCAGCCCCTCTGTAGAACACTGAGCCTGGTTGGAGCAGCACCAGGCTGACAGGCTGACCCCCAGGACCCCCAGCCAGCTGGGGCTGCTTCAACTTGGCTTGACATCCTATGATACCAGGGCACATGTGTAAACATAGTGCCTTGGAGCAGGAAGCTCCAGCACCATATGCACTAGAGTTTACTACATCACATTAATATGCCTGTGTAGACATGTCCACATTCTGGGATTTTTTTTTAAGTACTGACTGGAGAGAAAAAGAAGTCTCTAGGAGTCAGGCTAACACAGATAATTAAGGCTGATGCATCCCACTGAAGCTGGATTTTGCAATATAGCAAAATCTGTGCTACTATGGCTACTGCCAGGCACTTCTCCAGAAGGAAAAAGAGAAAAAGAGATAGAGATGGTAGTCAATGAGAAGACTAACCTGGAACTACCTAGATGACAGTTATCTCATGTTCTAGGAAATGCAGAGCCAGGGCTGTACCTCCCTTGGACCTGCACAACAGGTATACTCCCCTCCCCACGCATGAAAAGACTCCAGTGGTGACACCAGAGGAAAAGGTAAGCAGCATGCTGCCACCCCCAAGAGAAGGCACAAAGTGGTGGGCGTGCAGGACTCCCTCCTATGAGGCACCAAGGGTCCCATCTGCCGTCTGGACCACCTAGCCCATGAGGTCTGCTGCCTCCCTAGGGCCTGCATCTGAGATGTTGTGGAGAGGATCCCCAGGCTCATCCACCCCAACTACTACCCCACGCTCCTCATCCATGTGAGAACAAATGACATAGCCAGGAGTAATCCAGACTGTGTCATGAGTGACTACAGGGCTCTGGGGGCTGGGCTCAAGGGGTTGGGGGCCCAGGTAGTCATTTCCTGCGCGTTCCCAGTTGCAGGCCATGGTCCTAGGAAGGAAGGATGCATCGAGGAAGTGAACCAACAACTCTGATAGTGGTGCCACCATGAGGACTTTGGCTTCTTTGACCACAGCATGACAGGACTCCTGGGAAGGGACAGTATCCACCTCATGCAGAGAGGTAAGTCCCTGTTCTCAGCCAGGACAGCCGATCTTCTAGATAGGGCTTTAAACTAAGATTGCTGGGGAACAGGGAAAACACTTATGGGAGCTTGCCTGGGGACCAGCACACAAGAAAGCTCTGTATATACAGACACTAGGAGAGCCGCTCTTGCAGGAGCTGAGGAAATAGTGCTCCTTCAGCGTGACAGGAAGCCGAGGGTCTCAATAGGAGGACTCAGGTGCCTGTACACTAATGCCAGGAGCATGGGGAAGAAGCAGGAGCAGCAAGCCCTTCTGCTCTCCAGTGGTCATTAAGACCTAGCAGGGATTATGGAGACCTTGTGGGGCTGCTCACACAATTGGACCACAGCTATAGGGGGCTATGCCCTGCACAGAAGGGACTGGGTAGGGAAGAAAGGTGGAGGTGTAGCTCTCCATGTGAAGGAGCAGTACACCTCCTTGTAGACTGACATCAGCTCCAAAGAACGGCTTGAAACCCTCTGGGTCAAGCTACAGGGGGCAGGAGGAGGGAGGGGGTGTGGCCACTGAGAGACCTAACTGTAGGTGTATACTACAGACTACCAAACCAGGGGGAGGAACTAGCTACAGTTCGCCTGAGAACTGACAGAGGCCGCGTGTGCATGGGACGTGGTCGTCACAGGTGACTTCAGTTATCCAGACATCTCTCTGGAGGAACACTCAGCCAGTTGTATTCCTTCCTTCCTGACCTACATTGATGAACTCTTTCTGGCTCAGGAGATGCACAGGTCAACCAGAGGTAATGCTCTCCTACACTTGGTCTTGGCCAAAGACGACGATCTGGTGAGTGACTTGAATATAGAGGGTAGCCTGGGAGATAGCAACCATGAAATCATCACGTTCACCGTCTGTCGCAAGGCAGACAAATCAAATAGCAGGGCTGAAGTTTTGGACTTCAAAAATGCCAATTTCAACAAGCTCAGGTCACTAGTAGGGGTAGCGCTGCAGGACCAGGGACCAAGGGCAAAAGGAGTGCATGAAGAGTGGTCGTTCCTTAAGAACACAGTCCTTGAAGCACAAAAGTTCATTCCCATGTGGAGGAAAGGTACTAGAAGGGCTGGGAAGCCCTCTTGGCTAAACAGGGAAATCACCGTCTCTTAAGAAAGAAGAAAGAGGACAAACAATGGAAGCTTGGGACAGGCCCCAAGGAGGACTATACAACAACAGCATGCACTTGTAGGGAACAAATTAGAAAGGCTAATGCAGCAACTGAATTTAAATTAGCAATGGGAATCAAAGACAACAAGACAACCTTCTTTAGGTACATAGGAAACAGAAGGAAAATAGATGGGAATGCAGGGCCACTGCTCAGCAACTCGGGACAGCTGGTTACCAGCACTCAGGAGAAAACTGAACTCCTGAATGACTACTTTGCTTCAGTATTTCACCGAGGCAAGGGGAAAAACATTCCAGATAGGGTACAGAATGAGCAGGACAGGAATGACTGCCTTCATTCCTACTATTGCTATAGAATTGGTATGTAATCAATTAAATAAATTAGACATATACAAGTCAGCAGGACTGGATGAACTCCATCTAAGTGCTGAAGGAGCTGGCTGAAGTCATTGCAGAGCTCTTGGCAAAATTCTTCCAAAACTTGTGATGCTCCAGAGTGGTCCCCGAGGACTGAAAGAAGGTCAGTGTTGTGCCCATCTTCAAACGGGGGAAGAGGGAGGACCCAGGTAACTGTAGGCCTATTAGCCTATCTTCTATCCCAGGGAAAATCCTGGAAAAATTCATTACAGAGTCTATGCACGATAGGCTTGCAGAGGGTAGGATTCTGAATGACAGCCAGCATGGCTTCGTCACTGGCAGGTCTTGACTTACCAACCTCATCTCATTTTACAACCAGGTAACTTGCCACCTGCATAAGCGTCTGGAGAAGAGGTTGACATTGTTTACCGTGACTTTCAAAAAGCCTTTGATTCCCATGATGTTCTTGCAAGAAAATTGGAGGACTGTGGGTTCAACTGAGAGACAGTTACGTGGATATGAAGCTGTCTGCGGGGTAGGACCTGGAGAGTCCTAATGAACGGATCTGCATTATCCTGGCCAGCAGTGCCCCACAGGAGTCAGTGCTTGGTCTAGTACTTTACAACATCTTTATCAATGATCTGGATGTGGGAGTAAAGAGCTCACTGGCCAAGTTCGCAGACAACACCAAGTTATGGGGAAGTGTGGTCACGCTTGAAGACAGGCTGCAGATACAGGTGGACCTAGACAGGTTAGCAAGTTGGGCGACTCTGAACCAGATGAAGTTCAACACTGAGAAATCTAAAGTGCTCCACCTAGGGACAAACAAACCCCTACACTCATACAGGATTGGCAATGCCAAACTGACCAACACCACAAACAAAAGGGACCTGGGGGTAATAACAGACCACAGTATGAATATGAGCCGTCAGTGCGATGCTGTAGCCAGCAGGGCAAATAACACTCTGGCATGCATCAATTGATGCATCTCCAGCAAAACAAGGGAAGTGATTTTTATGCTCTACTCAGTATTGGTGAGACCCCAGCTGGAGTACTGGTGTCCAGTTCTGGGTGCTGCACTTTAACAAGGATGTGGTAAAGCTTGAGAGTCCAGAGAAGGGCTGCCCGTATGATCAGAGACTTGCACAGCAAGCCATGAGGAAAGACTGAGGGACCTGGGACTCTTCAGCCTGGAAAGGAGAAAAGACTGAGAGGGGACTTGGTAGCAGTTTACCACTACATCAAGGAAGTACATCAAGGGCTTGGTGAAAAACTGTTGACCCTTGGGGAAAACCAGGAGTGATGGCTACAAACTCCTGGAAGACCATTTCAGACTCAACACTAGGAAAAACTTCTTCAGTTAGAGTGTCCAGACTGTGGAATAAGCTCCCTCCAGAGGTGATGCAATCCCCTACCCTGGAAAGCTTCAAGAGGAGACTGAATGGTCACCTTGGTGGGGTCACCTGACACCAGCTGTCTTTCCTGCCTGGTGCAAGCAGCTGGACCCAGTGATCTTTCAAGGTCCCTTCCAGCCCTACAATCTATGAATTAAGTGCATCAGCAAGACTAACCATAATCTTTCTGATTTCACTGCTGCTGTTGCTATTTGAGAATGATGTTATGAGCAACAACAAAAGCACTGAAACAGTTGATATAACTGATGAGCCAGCATTTTATTTTGTACATCCTGACAGACTATTGATCATCCTCAAGACATGAAAGTAAAAATATTTCAAGTTTAAATTATGCAGAAAAGAATGGCTTAGACCTACTAGTAGCAAAATCACCTTGACAATAAGTAAACACACTTTCAAATCCCAGTGACGTCATTAGTGCTGAATTAAAGAGGCTGAACAAAAGTTTGGCATCTACTGCCAGAATAATGTTAACTTCCTCCTGAAGTGATCTCCCACTAAAAATAACAAGTTTTCTTTGGTTGACTTTATTGTTAAAAGGGAAGTCACTCGTTATCAGTAGTCTGAGAATGTGGATGTGAACACTTGTTCACTGTGATGTAGATTAAGAAAGCCTATGCTTAAATTAATTCTTCTGGGCCAGTTAGTAGGTTGCATACCTCTTTTTCAATGTGTTATGCTGCTGTGTATCCCATGTTAGGGATCACTCTCTCACACAGGTATGTAGAGGGGCTAAGTGAGGTAGTGGGAGGGGAGGAAGCTCTTCTCGACTAGCTGTTCACAAACAAGGAGCAATCAACTGAGAATGTGAGGGTGGAGGGTAACTTGGCTGAGAGTAACTATGAAGTGAGAGAGTTCAAGATCCTAAGGGGATGAAGGAAGAAGAGCAGCAGAATAAAAATATATTGGACTCAAAAAATGCAGAGTTTAACAAACTCACATAAATGGCATGCCAGGTCCCCTAGGAAGCAAAATCCAAGGGGGAAAGGAGTCCAGGAGTGTTGACTGTACTTTAAGGAGGCTGTACTAAGGGTGCAGGAACAAGCTATCCTGATGCAAAGAAGAATAGGAAGCATAACTGAAGGACAGCCTGACTAGACTGCTCTCTCTTCAATGAGTCGAAACCCAAGAAAGAATCCTATAAAAAGTGGAAATTCAGTCACAGTACTACAGAAGAGTATAAGAGACTATCCAACAGCATGTATAGAAAATTAGAAAGCCTAAGACATAATTTGAGATGTAACCGGCAAGAGACATAAAAAGGGATTTCTACAAGCATGTTGAAAGAGGAAGACCAAAGAAACCATAGATCCCTTACGAAATACAGAAGACAACCTTATTATAGATAAGGCAGAGAAGACCAAAGTATTTATTGACTTCATAGTTCACAAATAGGGTCAGCTACCAGATAATGAATGCAGTTGGCACCAAACGTAGGGAAGGAGACAAGCATTCTAGAGAAATAGACGAAAAGGTCAGGGAATATTTAGAGATGCAAGATATTTTTAATTTACAAACCTGGATGGGATGCACCTTAGGATACTGAAGGAATTGGCTGAGGTGATTTTGGAGACACTAACTATCGTCTTTGAAGACTCGTGGGTCAAGTGAGGTATTGAATGACTGGAAAGAGGGCAAATATAGGGCCCATCTTTTATAAAAAGGAGGATCTGGGGAATTCCAAACCAGTTGGTTTGACCTCAATACTTGGAAAGATTATGGAGCAGGTCCTCAAAGAGCCTATTGTGTAGTATCTAAAAGAACAAGGTGATATGGCACTGCCAGCATGAAGTCATCAAGAGCAAGTCATGCCTGACCAACCTGATTTCCTTCTGTGATAAAGGTGCCAGCCCGTGTGGATGGAAGGAGAGCAGTAGATCTGATAGACCTTGACTTCCGTAAGGCATTTCATACTGGTCAACTACATTCTCATTGAACTAAGGGAATACAGATTAGACATAAGTACTGTAAGGTGGCTATAACACTATTTGCATCATCATGTTCAACAAGTAGTCATCAATGGCTTAAATGTTTAGTTGGAAGAATGCATCAAGTGCCCCACCCCCAAGAGGGGATCTGTCCTGGGCCCAGTACTATTTAACATCTTCATTAATGATGATTTGGATGATGAGACTGAGCACACACTTAAATTTCCAGATGACAAGTTGGATGGAGTTGCAGACACACTGTAGCATAGGTTTTGGATACAGAATAACGTGGATAGACTGGAAAAAATGGTCTTCAATCAAATCACATGAGATTCAGTAGGGACAAGTACCAAGTTATGCACTTGGGAAGGGATAACTGCATACATAAATACAGACTGGAAAATGACTGGCTAGGTTGTAGTACTGCAGGGAAGGACCTGGGGTTATGGTGGAGTATAAACTGAATAAGCCAACAGTGTGCTCTTCTTGCAAAAAAAGAGCCAATGGCATACCAGACTTTATTAGCAAGTGTCACTTGAAAATCAAGGGATATAATTCTCCTGCTATATTCAGCACTAGTAAAGCCTCAACTGGAGTACTGTGTCCTGTTTTGGACCCCACACTTCAAGAAATATGTGGGCCGATTGGAAAGAGGACAGTGGAGAAAAATAAAAATTATCAGAAGCTTGGGAAACATGATTTACATGGAAAGCCAGAAAGAGCTAGAGATAGGTTTATTTAGCCTAGAGAAGGAGGGATTTGATAACGTCTCCAAATACCCAATGGGCGCTTTTTCTGTGGCAGCAAGCGGAGGCTGAGGGGGGATTTGGTGGCTGCCTACAAACTCATTAGGGGAGATCAGCAGCAAATAGGAAGGGCTCTATTCCCCCCAGCAGCACCTGGGGTGACAAGGAACAATGGCCAGAAGCTGCTGGAGAATAAGTTCAGGTTAGAGATTAGGAGACACTATTTCACTGTTAGGGTGGCTAGGATCTGGAACCAACTTCCTACGGAAGTGGTCCTCGCTCCTACCTTGGGTAAAATCAAAAAGAGGTTGGATGAACACCTGTCTTGGGTTGTGTGATCCCAGTGTGTGCTCCGGCCAGCGGTGGTGGGTTAGACTAGATGATCTGTTCAGGTCCCTTCTGACCCCAAACTACTATGAAACTATGAAGTAGGGGACAGGACTAGAAGCAAAGGCCTCAAACTACAGCAGAAGATTAGGAAGAACTTTCTGACTATGAGGGTGGTCAGGCATTGAACAGGCTCCCTAGAGAAACTGCAGAATTTCCATCCCCAGAAATTTTCAAGAGCAGATTGGAAAGACACTTAGCTGGGAAGGTTCAGTCATGGACAATCCTGTCAAACTGGGGGCTGGATTAGATGGCTTCATGGGGTCCCTTCCAGGCCTACTTTCCTAGGAAGCTATTATTCCATGTTCTGTATCGGGGCAACGCCCAGGGGGTACATGTGCATCCCCTAACAGCGCCAGTATACACCCCCTGCCAGGTCGCACTCCCTGTTTAGTTGGCAGGCAGGAGCATCAGTGCCTCAAGCGCTGGCCAGGGAGCAGGTCCCCCCCCCAGTCGCTGACTCAGGAGGCACCAGATACCCATGTTCTGGATAATAAAAAAAACCCCCACACTACATCACTACAGACATCTCTGGTCTTTCCAACAATTTAAGACAGCGATCATAGTAACCTTTTTAAAGCTATGAGCCAGAACAACCAAGTTTGGGTTAGAGGCATGCAGGGGATGCTAGGACTCAGCTGCTGCAGTCACTTCTCCAAGCAGTACCATGGGGAAAGTAAGTGCTGCCACATCCAGAGACCCGATCAAATGACTCCATGGGCTGGATCCAACCCATGGGCCATGAATTACCAGCCCCTAATCTAAGAGATATTAAACAGATGCTCAGAGCTCCCACCCTTTTCCTTTATTTCTGTTTCTTCTTTCATAGACTGCATAGACATTAGGGCTGGAAGGGACCTCAAAAGATCATCGAGTCCAGCCCCCCACCTGAAGGGCAGGAAGTCAGCTGGGGTCATAGGATCCCAGCAAGATAAACATCCAATTTACTCTTGAAGGTGTTCAATGTAGATGCCTGAACCACCTCCGATGGCAGGCTGTTCCAGACCTTGGGGGCTT
>NW_017728943.1:3158149-3159890 GCF_001723895.1 Crocodylus porosus | reverse complement strand
TCCCAGCCAGCGGATCATGGTGGACCCAAGGCCACAATTGGCCAGTTTCGCCAAGAGGTGACTGTGAGATACCAGATCAAAGGCTTTTTTGAAGTCAAGATATACGACATCAATCTCTTCTCCCTTGTCCAGGTGATAGGTCACCTGGTCATAGAAGGAAATGAGATTAGTCAAGCAAGACCTAGCCGCAACAAACCCGTGCTGGCTATCCCTTAGGATGTTGGCATCGGCCAGTCCATTAAGGATGGCCTTTTTAATAAACTTTTCTAAGATCTTCCCTGGGATAGAAGTCAGGCTGATGGGCCTATACTTAGCCAGATCCACTTTTCTCCCTTTCTCGAAGATAGGCACCATGTTTCCTTTCTGCATCTCCATTTCATCTCACTCACCTTCATCAGGTTCACTGCACACCATGCAGGTGTAATGCAGTTTGAGAAATACTTTTCAAGGCTATTCAAAAATCTCTAGATCCAACAACTTTCTGTTATTCAACAGGGTCTGATCTTAGGTAAAGCAGCGTAATAGTGAAAGGTTCTAACCCATTATCAATTGTTTAAACCATCCACCATTAATTCCAACAGAGAGCACATACCAGGTCCTGCATCTCCTTCTGCAGCCGCACCAAAGCTTTCCTTGTTCCTACAGCAAACACATAAGTATCCATGTCTTCATCATTCATTGTCACTTTTATTTGCTGGGAAATAAAAAGGAGTAAGTCCAATTAAGACTAATACAATGAACTCTGCAGTCCATGGAGCACCTGCAAAGGTCAGATGCAAATCTTGTTGAGGAACCAGTGCTCTCCCCATTTCCAAATTAGCTACCCTTTATTTTTGTATATCCAAGATGGAGAAAAAAAATCTCAGAGCAGGTGGTATATACATGTGCTATTCCAACAGAATTAAACTGTTCTCTCTCATGCCTGGATTTAGTAGCTTTGTTTTCATGTCCTAAAAGGACAAGTTAGCTTTCTAATCTTGTTAAATATTTGAGTTTTCAATTTCAGGATTTAAGGGCAGCAAGAGATATACCCAAGCTACAAAAGGACTCCAGTGGCAGCATGAGTCATAGCAGACTAATTACTTGGTTTTAGGTAGAATAAAGAATAATGCATCAAATATCTATCTATCTATCTAGATAGATAGATAGATACATAGATAGATATATAGATAGATAGATATACATAGATATACACACACACACACACACACCACACAAGACCTGGTAATCACTTTCAGTAACTCATAATCTGCTGCGGTTTTCTCCTTTAATGAAGAAAAATGTAGGAAATCATGGATTTACTCTTGCAGGCTGGCAGCTTGGGACTGGGGGGAGCAAGACACAGGGGATGCCACGTGCATGTCTGTGCACACACATGCACATGGCCAGCGATACAGCCAAGCAGCAGTGGAGAGCCCCCAGCTGTCTGCAAGTAAGTCTAGGAGGGAAAGAGGGAAGGAAGGAGGCGGCAAATTGAGTCCCCCATTGTGAGAGAGGAAGCAAGGCAGGGTTGGCAGCTGGGGCTGGGAACATTACCCAGACAGGATGGTGCCCAGGGCCTGGGTGGGAATGTGCAGCTGTGGGACCCAGCTGAGGGAACGCGAGGGAACTGTGGCTCATCTGGGGGGCAGTAGGGAGGGGGGCTGGCTCCCCATCACTGCTCACATTCCCAGGGAGGGGATGGGTGTCAGAGGTGACCTGTTGGGACGACAAGGGGGTAAATACTTGCCCCCCCCCCCCC
>NW_017728943.1:3148207-3157762 GCF_001723895.1 Crocodylus porosus | reverse complement strand
GGCTTTGCGCTCTGCTCTGGCCGCAGCAGTGCATGGCAGCCAGGGCTTGGGTGCTGCTGGTCAGCTGCAGCTGGCACCCATGGAGCACGAAGTGGGCAAGCTGGTTCCATAGCCCTGGCAGCTGGGGGCCCCCTCTGGCAGGGATGGGGGGGCTGTGGCATGGGTGTGACAGGCAATGGTGTGGACAGGGCACTGTCATATCAGGGTTGCTCAGTGCCACAAAGCAGGGGGGGAGAAGAGACCACCATAGCTGCACCTGCATCCAGGTGAGTGAAGGGGGTGGGGGGAGCTCAGATTTTCTATGACAAAAAAAACCAAAATCAAATGCCAAAGTATATAGGTATTTAGCATTTATTTTTACAATAATGAGTGAGGTACTGGTAGGCTTCCAAACTGCTTTCAAATTGTAAATATACCAGTAAAACACTGTTTGACTGATATCTATTAATATGGTAGCATTTCATTTTAATCATGGAAAAATGTGGATTTGGGTGGGGGGGGTGAAGTTTAATCAGAGAATTTTGGATTTTTTTTTAAATGAAAGAATTTGGAATTTCCAAACAGAGAAAACTAGGATCCCTGTATGATTAGTCTGCACTCATAACAAGGTTCAAGAGACTGAAGAACTTTTAAAGATTAAGTTACAGAGCAAGATTTCATCTTGCTGAAACTTCAAGTGTGATGGACCATGTTCAGAAAACAACATGAACAATAAAACCAACAGATACATCAATAATTCACCAGTCATCAGAAGTTTGGCATATCATGTAGAGAAAAAAGGAACATAAAGGTGTTTACAGATCATTTCAGAGATGCTGTGTTTAACATTATAAAGAGCTGCACAAAGAGAAACCCCACCTTTTACCTGCTTGTAAAAGGGAAAGACCAAAAGCAGGAAAGGAGTTGGAAGAATGCAGCACATACCACTTGGTCACAGGCTGGCCTCATCATGCGAGCAAGTACATTCAGTAGGTCTTGTCTTTTGAGAAACTGAAAGAGAACATTAGACTCTTTAGACTCATTTTGTATGTTTGTTGAACTCTCTTCAAATCTCACTGAATTATGTTTCTTTGATACCATAAATTTCTTTTACTATAAAGTGAATTGACATCAAAATGCATCAATTTTGAGAGCCGTAAATAGACAACTCCAACAAGAAGCTTGAAGTATAGCAAGTAAAGGAAGCTCAAAAGTTAAAAAGCTATTTTTAACAAATGGTCTTTGCCAATTACTATTCTCATCTTAAACATCCACTTTACTACTTAATGTTTACTTTTTTCATTTTGCAAACACTTACTATCGGAAGAGCACATGGCTCATTGTTAGGAGCAGTTTTACTTTTCCATTGTTTGATTCACATGGCCCAACTCAAAACTAATTATTTTCAGTCTTCAAGCACTGCAGAGAAATTTTTACACAAAAAAATTGTTGGAATAAAAGGGAGTCATATCTGTTGTTCATGTTCTGCAGTGTTAGCCAGAATTACACAACTGCTTTCCTCTCAAGGAGGGAACAAAGTCTATTATTTTAAAATTCAGGACCAACTACATTTAAGTGTTAGCTCAGTGATAAAAAGGCACTGAATGGCCCCTGCAATTTTACAGCCCTGTTTTTCATTCACTACTAGGACCAGAAACAATTGCTCCACAGAACTGGACAGCAAGATGCGTGAAGTATCCAGCTGTCAGTCATATCACGTGAGATACAGGATCTTTAAAAAAATGATATACGAGTGATGGTTTACAAAAAAAAAAGCCACTGAAACATTTTGACTACCCATGTACAATCGCTATCCACTGTCTGGTTTGAATGATAAAGTCTTACTGATACCCCTTGCTAACCATCTTGGAGTGGGAAAACATCTAACCAAGCCTGTTTCCGGATATTAAATGGAATAATGCAGCCAGAAGCCTCAGCATTACCTTTAGCTGGATAAGCATGCCTTCACAGCACACCCTTCCAGAGCACCATAAATTGTATATATGTTCATTTTCTTGGTTTAGCTTCCCTGTGCTTGTAGCTTCTTTATTTGTACCATCGTCCCCTAAAACCACAACAAATTAGTTAATAAGAGGAAGTAAGTGGGCTACAAGGGTCAGATTCAAATACTGACATAGCAACACTGGTTTTAAAATCTGCGTGTTCCCAGCTCATTCTACTAGATTATGGGTTATAAAATTTATGTCATAATTACCATAATCTCAGAGTTTAGATAGCATTTCAGAATTGGAAGATTGGACTATTACTTTTTCCCCCCCACACAGAACTGTTACTAACAAGTACACCCCCCACACCCGCCTCCTATTCCTCTCAATAGCCCACTCAATTATGTAAATCAGTCACATTCAAAGAAGCTGCCTATGGCAACTGCAGAACTTACCCACAAGGGCGAAGTTGCAGAACTTACCCACAAGGGCGAAGTTGCTTTCCAGCAGTTCCCTGTGTGTGTTGAACCAGGCCTGAGCCAGACGGTTATTTTTATTCTTCCCAATTATGTAGTTCATGATGTAAGCAAGAAGACCAGTTACCATGAGGATTTCCATGTAGTAACTCTCCCAACTGTTTTGAAGGTGCGCAGGAACCTGTGGTAAGCAAATTAAGTCCCAATGTTTTGTCAAGTTTAATACAATCTACATAATTGGTTACCTTTGTTTATATTAGCAACTGGAGAAACTTCATTCCTCAATGACAGCAATTAGCTTCCCTAATGCTATGGAATGGAGTTCAGTCAACTTGGCATTTTTGGCCCCACTGATACGTGGCTTACAGGAAAATAGTTAACAACAACAACAGACTCTCATGCCAATTAACTCCCAACTGTAGCAGACAGCCTGACATCTCATCCCAACTGAAACATTATTCAATTTGGTTCTCATATTATGCCCATTACTGCATTATTTGAATATATTAGGCTCCATTCAACTTGTATTCAAGCAGTGCTACTACCCTGCGTGAAACATTCCCAAAAGTTTGGAGCAATGCAGCAAATAGGGAGAAAAATCTTAACAGCCAGATCCTGTTGTCTGTGGAGTTAGTACTCCAAAGTCATTAGACAGCAATCAGCTTTGCTGCCACAATGTTGCCCCTCAGCATAAGAGAACATGAGATTTCTCTTCATTGCCAAGTTTAATTGCAACATTTTAGAAGAGCTAAGTCTCTTGACTTGCTGTATCTTAATCACTGTATTCAAGCTACAGGTAGCAGCAAATGGATTCTATTTTGTGCGTGTGTGAATCTGTATGTGCAAGCGCACACACGTTAAAAAAAAAACAAAAAACCAGAAACCAAACAGGGCTGGAAGGACTCAAATAGTCAGCTAGTCAACCTTCCTGCCTAAACCATTCCATAATGTTGGACCTGATGACCTCGAAGGTCATTTCCAACCCTGTAATTCTAATCTGTATTTAATTTCCAGTGAAGGGGTTTCATAACATCTCTAGGTAGCCTGTTTAGCTACTCCCTTAGATGGAACAATTTCCTTAATATTTAAACTAAGTCTCCTTTGCTACATTCCAAATCTGAAGTGTCAGTTATCTTTTGGTGTAGCTGGAGCCTATCTCAGCGCATTTGTAGCCAAGCCACTTCCACATTTTTCTTGCCTGCGTATGCCAAATACCAAACATGTTGAGAACTGATACACAGACTAAACCATGGTTTGCTACCATAACATTTCTTCTTGTAAGGTACAATATGAAATGCTATGGCCAAAAACATGTTTAAACACAGTTTTACTAGAAACACTTATTGTCTTCATAGTATGCCCTTAATCCATATATATTCCATATTATAACTAGAACTGGGCTAGAAAAGGGTATCAATATAATCTGAGAATGAAAGAAGAGAGAAAATAGCATCAATTCCATAAAGTTATTAACATATTCTTAAGAAGCAAGCCATCTGAGACTGAGAGCATGCTTCAGATGTTGCATGCTTACACTCTAAAGCAAGACTGCATAATCCAGTGGAGAGGAGCATGAAACGGGAACTCAGGATATTTGCATTTCAATTCTACCACTACCCTCTTGAAGTCACATGACAAAGGGGTATCTTTAAGCCTGTTTTCCTTTCAACTCCTTGCCTCATCAAACTGTAAATTCTTCAGGACAGACTCTCTTACTGTATATTCATATAGCAGCTAGCACAATGAAGTCCTTTTGTATGACCAACTCTCTAGACATTATTATAATGAACTGTTGAATAGAAAGACATTCAAACATGTATTCCTACATCAACTATTGTTATGGGGTCTTTATTTTTGCTAGGAGATGCATCTGGTTTCTCTTCATAGCCTTCAAACTCTTCATCATCATATGGTTCACTCTCAGTATCTCCCTCCTAAGAAGGAAAGAACATGAACATTTAAAGCCTGATAAAAATAATGCAAACAGACACACTATACAAAGGTAAAGGAATATGTTTTTTCCATGTAGGGGTAAGTCCACCCAGTGAAATGAAAGTGTGACCACAGCATTGGTAGTTGCAGCCATGCTAACTTCAGCTCATCTGCCACAGATAACAATAGCTATGAGGATATAGCAACACAAGCTAGCAACCAATTTTGTCAAGATGTCCTCTCTCCAACACCAGCATCAGAGGCATAGTGTGGAAGAAATGTGCCTTGGGCAACTGCTTTCAACCCCCTCCCCAACTTGTCCAGGCACAGGAATGGGGTACAGACCAGGCCAGAGTATGAAGCTTTCTGGGAATTATAGTTTTGTAGAGCAGCAGTGGAGTTTGCTATTATCAATAAGAAACTTTCATCCTATTTTTTTTTGCTGCCCAAGATTATGTCCAGAGGACAAGAAAAATGCTTACAATCTAAAAAATGCTTACAATTTTTTGGCAGCAAAAAATGGGGGTCAGTTCTCCACCCCACTCCCTCCACCCAACAATAGCAAACTCCACTACTGCTCTAACAAAACTATGATTTCTAGAACGGCTTGTGTCAGCTGCATCCTGGAGCCAGAAAGTGCTGGCAGAGCAAGGCAAGGCAACAGGCATACAGCAGCAAGGCAGGCTGCAGCAAGCTGCCCTGGAGTGAGCCCCCCTACACTTTCTTCTGGTGGCCTGGACACAAGCCCTGCTCACCCACCCCATCTTTCCTACTAACCATCAGCAAAGGGTCTGTCAAGTGCTAACTGGTTAGCACTCTACTTTCTTCAGGTAGCTAAATTTCAGTGATGCAGTACTCACCATGACACACACATACACAGATGTATAGAAAAATCAAGTATGTACTGATTTTTTACCTCTTCTACCCTAGTGACACTTGAGAATTCACATGTAGAAGACTTGTATTGTTGTTAGAGCTGATGATTTTAAAACCTGAATTAATATGGAAATTGCGGGGGAACTGGCTTTTTCATTTCTTTTGTACAAACAATATACCACCACATGGATTTGTAAAAACAAGACCATTTCTGCAGTGAAAATGTTCCTTCACTTCTTTATAAAACTTTAACAAAACATTTTCTCACTTGTATAGGTTTAGGAATTCAACCCAAAGGATCTCAAAGTGATTTACAAACTAAAATCCATCCCCTTCTTAAATGATTGCTTTATTTAGCACTGAAATGCATATAGTTCTACATCAGAATGTGATAGCTTTTCAATAGGACACAGAAAATCTATAAAATAGTTTAGGATGGAAAATGAAGTAACACTGCATGCAACCAAAACTGTAATGGGATCTTCACAAAGATATATATAACCATGCAACCAAGGCACTAAAGTTAATGCCTCCCCTTCTGCAAGGGTGCCTCATATCTTGAATGACTAACTCCATTCATTTGTAACTTGATATATTCAGCAGCTGAGCACCCTTTAACAACCACAATGGATTTGCTAAAGGACAAAATCCCATTCAAATACTGAGCCTGGACAACCTGATTAGCTTGGGAGATCAGCTGGAACAGAACATCCCACAACACAGCTGTCAAAGAACAATCTTGGATAACATTGCTAATCTGGGTCTTGCAAGCAAAGGGGCATTTCAAGTGTACAGCTAAAATGAGGAAGTGCATTATGTGACACTACCTGTGCATCTGCATCGTCAAAGTCCTCCTGATTTTCATCTTGACCTTCAAGCTCTACTGTGGCCTCCTCCTCATCGTCTTCTGTAGTGATGACCCTCTGGGGAGATTCCGTGACTACATTTTCAACAACATCTTCAAACTCAGCAAAATCATTATCATCATACTCCACAGCATCATCACCATCTTCAAACTCATCAAATTTAGCCAAAGAAAAGCCCCAGGAAATGATTAAAGCAGCAAGGAAAAGAAACACACTCCTCATTGTCACTGCAAAAACAGGCAAAAAAAAAAAAATCAACAGATCTTTAGACTAAAAGACAGAATTGAATACAGGTCTCTTAAGGTACTAAATCAGGGGTGGGCAAAATGCAGCCTGCCAGGCCATTCTATCAATACTACGGGGCCCCTAAAAAATTTAGGAAGTTAATATGCATGTGGCCCTGGCTGCCAGTCATGCAGCCCTCAATGTCTTGCCAAAACTCAGCGAGTGGCTCTCCGCCTGAAATAATTCCCCGCCCCAGACTAATGCATTAAAGAGCTACTTGATTATAGAAATGCAGAGGACAGACAGAATTGAATTCATAGTCCAGTTATTAAACCCAGGATCACTAGACAAGAAATAAGGGGAAGGAAGGGAGACTGTGAACTTATGTCTAACATTTAGCACAACAAACCAGGAGAACTCCTGGGTTTTTATCCAGTACAGTGACCAAGTACTGGATTCTTATCCAGTACTGTGACCAAGGCCAATTCTAGAATGGGCAAAATGACGCACATAGCAGATCCCTAGCATTTTGCTTACCTCACAGAGACTTGCTTATAGAATTATTTGGAAACCTTGCTTTAAGCATGATATAGCAGAGGTCGGCAATGTTTTCTACAGGTGGGCCAGAATGACCTACCCAAGGTCCAAAGTGGGCCAGCACTGGAACCAGGCCACCTCTTCTCTCTGGTATCCCATATCCATGGCATACATGAAGCTGCCCAATGCCAAAGCCCCTGCTCCAGGAGCTGTAGCTTGCCCACCTCTGCACTCTAGTAACTGCAAAGTTTCAAATTAAGAGACTTCAAACCCCACCCCAAAAAATCATTCTTTAACTTCCACTCTTCTCTCCCAATAAGAAGTTTTTGATATTTTTGTTCTTGCTTGTGTAAAAAGAGTAATTCTTTCTCCATTTATTTTTTTCTAAAATGCCATAAACCCTTCATGTTTGTTCTCAGGTTCTTTGAGGTGTGGGACGATTAATATTCTTTAATACAACTTTAATGTACTATGGGAACCTGAAAAGCACCAGAACTCCATTTTAACAATTTAGAAATTTGATTTTTATGGCATGTAGCAGACCCACTCCTTTTCAGTATGGAAGTACAGACTGCAGAGATTGCCCAACCAACTAAAACAAGTAACAATGATTACGACACAGCACTCTGAGAATGGTGGACTCTACAGACCATGGTCTGACTATATACAAAGCCTTGAATAAAAGATCAAGCACACTTGCGTACCTAAAGAACCCAGAAGTAAGTCAGCTCTTAGCAAGTGTTTGCTTAACATCTATAATATGAACTCTCCCTCATTTTGGTACAGTAAATTGTTGAAGTACATGCAGTCCTTGAACTTATGACACAATTGGTTCCTGAAAACCGCTCTTAAGTCAAAGCACTAAAACTCACAAGCAATTTTCTCATAAGAAACAATGTTATAAATGGGGGATTGGTTCCTGAACCAAGGCCCAATACCCTATTTTGACCAAAAATACCCCAGAATTTGTACTTGATCAATTATAGATGAGTAATATAGAGACATTAATAAATTCATATTTTAAATAGCAATCATATTGATTTGGAAGAACTTCTTTGAGGTGACTTTGCTGGACTTTTTGAAAGGCTCTTAGTTGGACTTTTTGAAGGGTTCTTGGCTGGAGTCTTCTCAGGAGTCTTGGCTGCTTTCTTAAAGAAAGTGTCCAAGGAAGTTTGGATAGATTCTCCAGGGAGATGAGCAACACAGCAAACTTGTTCGCTGACATGGCATCACATCAGATCAAGCGTTGTAAAGTCGAAACTGACATCATAAAGTTGAAACAGGGTGTCAATTTATAAACGTAAGTGTGAAACACTGCAACTCAAAATGTTGTAAGTTGAGGACTGCCTGTACATAGCTTGGCAAAGCAAAGCAACTGCACAACAGAATGACTAGCCAACTGGGACACACAATTTGACTTTAAACTGATTTATTTCCCAACAATGATTTATACTGAAATAAAATACAACTTTCCATCACCAGACCCCTGGATCTTAAAAAACAAACAAACCCATGCACACACATGGAAATAAGGAAAATGTTTAAACACCAAAACTAACTATTAAATCAGATTATTGATTAGATTACTGAACTCAGACACAGGATATTTACTAAAATTTATACCCATCACATTTTTCTTGGGAACATATTCATAATTATGGGTAAAATGATATTTTATCTACTGCCATAAAGAGACAAATAAGTTGATTAACTCTGTATAGCTGTATAAAAGAGATGCTCTCTAAAACCACTATTCAAAAGGTGATCAACCATTTCAATTTTTGTCCAAGAATACAGACTGTGGCTTTTCCATATACTGCTCATCTGCAAATCAAACAGTGTGAGAACAGTAAATGGAAAAAATGAGGCTACAGTAGCACCAGCTGTAATCCCCATTACGAAATACAACCTGCATCTATCAGTTGGAAACAGCAAATTGCAATTGCACCCTCTGTCTCCAAGTCTGGTCGTTCTAACATGCAGCCTTGCGCATTCAGAACTAGGTCCTTCTGAACGGCTGCAGCACTTACCCCAAGCCCTCCTGTTACGTGCCTTACTGGGAGTAGGACAGATGATGCACTGTGCTGTAGAGCAGGGGTAGGCAATTATTTTGGGTGGAGGGCCACTTACTGACTTTTGGCAAGCCATCAAGGGCCACGTGACAGGTAGTTGGGGGCAGATAAATATCATAGAATCATAGAAGTAAGGTTGGAAGGGACCTTGTAGATCTTCAAGTCCAACCTCCTGCCTGGGCAGGAGAAAAATCTGGTCTCAAATGATCCCAGCTATGTAAGCATCAAGCCTCCTCTTAAAGACCCCCAGGGTAGGAGCCAGCACCACTTCCCTTGGAAGTTGGTTCCAGCTCCTAGCCGCCCTGACTGTGAAGTAATTCTTACGGATGTCTAATCTAAACCTACTCTCCAACAACTTGTGGCTGTTATTCCTTGTTCTGCCAGGGGGCGCTAGGGGAAACAAGGCCTCTCCCAAACCCTTCTGGTCCCCCCTAGTGAGTTTATAGACAGTCCCAGGTCCCCCCTCAGCCTTCTCTTGTGAAGGTTGAACAGGTTCAGGTCCCACAGTCTCTCACTGTAGGGTCTGCCCTGTTGTCCCCGGATCATGCGTGTGGCCCTCCTCTGGACCCTTTCAATGTTGTCCACATCCCTCCTGAAATGGGGCGCACAGAACTGGACACAGTACTCCAGCTGTGGCCTGACCAGT
>NW_017728943.1:3128793-3148107 GCF_001723895.1 Crocodylus porosus | reverse complement strand
TACTGCCCAAGTGCAACACCCTGCACTTGTCAGTATTGAAGTGCATCCTGTTTTTGTTAGCCCACCCCTGCAACCTATCCAGGTCTTGCTGCAGTCTTTCCCTCCCTACTAGTGTGCTCACCTCACCCCAAATTTTGCTATCATCAGCTAATTTAAACAGCTTGCTTTTCACCCCGTTGTCCAAATCACTGATAATGACGTAGGTGGTAATTAATAATTAATTAATTTTCTTAATTTTTTTAGGGGCCCTGCAGGCCAGATAGAATAGTCTGGCAGGCCACATCTGTCCCATGGGCCACATTTTACCCACCCCTGTTGTAGAGCGATCCAGTGACTAACATAACAGACTTGGGATACTCAATGTCTGCTCCCACCAACTTGCAGCGATACTTTGGCGACACAGTTCATTTAGCTCCACGCTTTATATTTATATAGTGCTACTCCTAACAGGATCCGAGATCTCCAAGAGGCAGTGACACTGTACATGCATCATTTACAACCCTTCAGAGATGTTTATGGAGGAATATAAACATCTGTGAGGCAACCCCCAAGCTGCTTAGGGAGCATTCAAACAGCTGTTATTGAAAGAAAAGAGGGAAGCAATGGGTTTGTCATCATCTACGTGCAATATACCTGCCTACGAGCACAATCTGAAATCCTTCACAGCAGGATTAAGCTCGTTCTTTAAACCCCTTCCCAGCCGGGGCCCAGCAGGGGCGGCGCCACCGCCGCACGCAGGCTCGCTGACCCGCCCCGTCCCGCCGGGCCCCTGGTCTTGCCTCCAAGCTGGCCCAGGAGGAGGGGCGGCCGCGGGAACCCCGACTCCGAGTCGGGCGCGCCTGGGCTGCTGGGAGGCCTCAGGCTGTGCCTGCTGGTGCCAGGCAGGGCCCGGCCCGCTGCGCTCCTTACACGGCCGCGCTCGGGGGACACCGCCTAAAATGAGCCGCCCCACCCCGGCAGTATGCGTGTATGGGGAGACAGTAGGGCCCGGCCGGGGCGCCCGGAGAAGCCCGAAGGCCAAGGCCCCGGCCCCTCTCCGTTACCTCAGCTCAGCGCCGCCGCTGCCCAAGCCCGCACGCAGCGACCCTTCCCGCCCCGCGCGCTTTGCGTCGGCGGCGTACACACATGCGCAGCGTGGCCGGGAGGCCGGCCCGGCCCGCGCGTCACCTGCTGGAGCCAGAGCGCGCGAGCCTCGGCGCGCCTTGGAGCAGTGGCCTGTTTCACATCCGCGAGGTCCGGCGGGAGGCGCGGGGCCGGGGCCGGGGCTTCGGCTTCAGGAGCCGGGCTGCGGCCCCCGGGGAAGGTGTCGGGAAAGCTGCGCTTGGGTACACTCTTCTTGCTCCGCGGGCCCGTGGTTGTGTCAGTCTGACGGCTGGGAAAAGGCAGGGTTTGGGACGAACCGAAGTGAGTGTGTGTGTGTGCGCGCGCGTGTCATTTATGCAAATATGCGTATCTGTGATTCCGCAGAAGCTTTCCGGGCTGTTCACTTGCACGAGACGCCCCGCTGATCAGATCCCCCGAGGCTTGTGGCCAGTGCGTGTGGTACGAAGCAGATCGGTAGGGTGTGTGTGTATACATATACGTGTCTGTATAGGTACGTGTCTTGGCACAAGCTCTCTCGGGTTCACTCCACCAGACACTGTGACGGGCCCAGTCCCCCGGAGCTCGTGCTGCGTGTGCCCAGTGTACGCGCGGGCGGGCGGACACAGACGAATCCAAGTCGGTGACACGTCTGTGTCCACAACCCCGCCAGCCAGGATCGGGCGCATCAACCCGCCCCGCCTGGTATGGCAAAGACTCCCGACCGAGCCCGAGCCCGAGCCAGCTGCGATGGCTGCAGGGGGCCGCCCCCTCCACCCACAGCAGTGGAAGCCCCGCCCCTCCAGCGCGGGGCACGCACCAGCGTGGTGACGCCATCAGGCGGCGCAGGCGTGCATTGCGTGCGTATCCCGCGCGTCGCGTCCCGTCGCGCCCCCTCTCGGTCCCCGGGGCAGTGGTGGCGGCGGGATCTCGCGGGCCCGAGGAGCAAGCTAGTGAGTCCGTGCGGGGGCGGCGGCGCGGCCCGGCTCATGGCGGCGGCTCCACGCCTGGCTCCCGGCGGAGTCCGGGGCGGGGTCCGGCCCGGCCCGGCCTGGCCTGGCCTGGCCTAGCGCGGCCTCCCTCGGACAAAGGGCCCAGAGCAGCCCCGCACCCCTCCTCTCCGCAGCCTGGCGAGTGGGCGGCTGCAGCCGCTGCTGCTCCGTCCCCTCCGGGTAGGCCCCAGGCCTGCCCGCGAGGCCCGAGCTCCGTGAGCTGCGGCGGGCGCAGCTTCCTCCCCCGCGTCCGCCCCTCCGGCGCCGTGACCCTTGCAGGGCGGCTGCGGTGGCCTTTCTCTCCTGCCTTTCCCGTCCGGGGGGCACCAGGAGGCTGGAGCGAGGCCTTCCATTCCTGCCTCAGTGGCAGCGCTGTCTTGTGCAGCCTGCACGCAGCACCGCCCCCCCCCCCCCGACGTCTGATCCCAGGGGGAGCACGTCAGCCTTTTCGTGTCTCTTTCCTCATAAAACTTTGGCAGCAAAGCGAGTTTGGGAGCAGGGGTGGCAAGCCTGGGTCCTGCTCTCTCACAGGCAAGGTGGTCTCTAGAGGGGAAGATTCCTTCCGTGTCATTTTTTTCCCCCAAAACAGTATCAGTAAGGAAACATTTTTTTTGTACAGTCTTCACCATTGAAGTTTTAATCTGCAGCTTGTTGCCAGAACGTCTGAGTCCCCCCTCCCCCATGATGTCAGTAGGAAGGTGGACGTTGCGCTCAGACGTGTTGTGCTTTGTGAGATGAGAAATGGGATAGGGTGTTCCTGGTATTGCGCTTGGTGGATTTTTTTTCTAGTTTTCCTTTAGAAGAAAAAGTGGATTTGATTCATGCAGTGAGATGACAACCTGAACTCAGCGCGAGCAGCAAAAGCCAAGTGTTTTGTGTTTCCATCACCTGTTATACGTTTGGGTTTTTTTTGTTGCACGCCTGCAGGTTGGAAGGCTGAGAGGTGTCTGCACAAGTGCGAGTAACAGTACATCAGCGTCAACCTTTGCCACACAGAAGCAAGACAGTTTTTCCCAAAACGTCCCAGCGAGTTCCATGTTCTAGACTTTCAGATTGGTTGGGCAGCTTCTAAGCTGGTAAATGCTCTGCTTAGGAAGTAGTATATTAATCTCAAATTTACAGCTGTTTTTCTTTTTTTTTGTATTATAGTATCATTAAAGGATTCCTACTCATTGCAGGCAGTTGTTTAATGTGATTGCAAACTAGGAGCCCTGGAATTATTATACATTTGAAAAGACTAGGCATCCTTCTCTCTTGTGTATGCAAGAGAATGAGAGTGCACTTGTGTGCTTTAAGGCTATGATGACTCCAAATGTTGGGAAAAACTAAATTCTTTGGAATTATGGATTCAAATTCTGGTAGTCAGCTTAGTCTCTTGTTCTGACAGAAACCTGAATGCTCTGCAGCATGTTATATTGAGGGCCTTTCAAATATGAGCTCTGAAATTGAAGTGCTGTGTATAAACACTAAAGATCCTGTGGCACTGTTCTTAAGAGGCTTGGAAATTTATTGAAGATTCCCTTTCTCTTAATTGCATTGTTTCACACATGCTGATTAGTTATTGCTCTCCTCTTTTCAAGTGGCTGGATTTCACCAATGCCGTGCACACAGCCGTGATACGCTCAGAGGTGGGAATGTTGAGAAACGCAAAATATTTATTGAGTTGACTTTTCATCTCTCCTTTTCCTACACCTGCTGGAGGCGGATAAATCTGTGGATTTATCTGCCCAGATTACAAGATCAACAGGTCAGGCAGTGAATTACATGATTATTCAGCACTGTCTGATGGATACTTTTCTTAAACACAAAGTAGAAATACTCATATTTACTATATAAAAAAGCCCAAAATCCTAGTTGATTGTCTGTCATCCTGCTCTAAACCTTCTTAAAATAATTGTAGAAAGTTTTGGGGTGAGTGGTTTTTGTTGAAACTGTTGTTTTTCTGAAAGTAAAAGAATGTTAATTGGTATACTCTGATTTTAACAGATATATTACCAGCATCATGAACTGGAACAAAGGTGGACCTGGCACCAAAAGAGGCTTTGGTTTTGGTGGGTTTGCCATAGCCCCTGGAAAAAAAGAGGAACCTAAGCTCTCTCAACAGTCCCATAGCGCTTTTGGAACAGCTGGCTCTTCTGCTGGGTTTGGGAAGTCAGGGCCACCTCAGCTCCCTTCCTTCTACAAAATTGGTTCCAAGAGAGCTAACTTTGATGAGGAGAATGCGTAAGTTGTGATACTTTCTTTTTCATAACCCAGGGCTGTCCAACTTCTAACTGTGAACCACAGGGCTCCCCCATCCCAACCTCAGCCACACTCCATACAGGCTGCATACCATGCCATGTGACCCTAAGCCCCATGCCATTGTACTGTGCCGGTATTCCTGCACCACACCACATCATTCTCCCCTTCCCCACCACTGTGGGTGCCCTCGTCCTATTGCAGCATGTGACAGGCAACCCCCACTGCCACATGGGGTTTCTTGGTGTCCCTCAGCCCTGCCTCCAGGGGTGGGGCAGGAAGGAAAAGCTGGAGGAGGGAGTGGGAGTTGAGTGTTTTGTGGCAGCAGCAGAAGGTTTGGGAGGGGAGGAGTGGGGATGGAGGCGGGGTGGGGAGCAGCACCTGGACCAGGAGCTTGGTAACTGCAGATTAACACCTCAGGGTCTGTATATGGCCCACAGGCTGCCAGTTGGACAGCTCTGGTTTAACCTAGTGATGGTAGGACTGATGGTTCTATAGGCCTCAAAGAGCAAATTTCATTGATGGAAGCTGATGAGCAGACGGGTAGATGAGACTGTCTGAACCTTGGTTTCCTTATCTGTGAAAGGGGAGGGGAAATATCTTTTCTGCCTCTTGGTTAATATTTGGACAGCTTGCTTATTTTTATGTACTTACTTTGTCCTCTCCAAGAACCTAGGCTGCCTAATACCCTTTTTTATGGTATAATAAAATACCAATAATATTAATTGTTTCAACAAAAACTCAGCCAGCCATTACAGAAAGTTCCTTCTACCCCTTCATACTATTAATCCTTTGCAAAATACTGTCTAACATGCTTCATGCAGTAAGATCAATATGTACTCATTCAAGCTAAGAGTAAGAGTGAGTTGCAGAGTTTTGGAATGGAGCCTCACAGCAAACATTTTGTTCCTTTCTTTTGATAATGGAATTCCTATTGGTCTCCTTGCTGCCAGCATGTGCAGCAAAATGTCATGGAAAGAGAGGCAGCCCTTTCAGTAAGGTCATCCATATAGGGTTCGTGTGTCAGAACCAACACCTTAAACTCCCACTGGAGACTGTTGGGCAGCTTGTTCTGGTCTGGGAGCACTGTTGTTACCTATTTCCAGCAAGATGTCCTGCTCAGTAAATGAGCCATTGGCCTCTAGGCTAGCTGTGGTCTCCCAATGTTTTTAAAATGCAACTTTTCATATGGTGTCTTGTAGACGGTAATTGTAGACGGAAGTGATACAAATATGGATTAACTGTGACAAGATCCATTTCCAAAATGAAATGTTGCAGCTTGCTAGGCAGATGATGGAAAATGCACAGGGTTACTGCTGTAATTACTTCCAAACAGCCATGAGAGGTCTAAAATTACCCTAACGCTGCGAACACTAGTAACAAATGACAGACATACTCCCTAAGTCAAGGTACCTGACATGCATGTCCTGTCAAGAGCAAAACAACGGTTCAGTAGTGGGCATGGTAGCCCATGAGTGGAAGACTTTAGGTTCAAATCCCTGCTTCTCCAAAGACCGTGATGTTGGGAGCAATCATTTGGAGTATGTCTGTGCTGCAGTGGCAAGGAGCTCAGTCTTGCTGCCAAGCTAAAAAACACTGTATACCTTACCTATTTTCCTGTGCATGGGTCCTCTGGAAATAGGGTGAGGATCCTCCAGAGCAGGGGTGGTCAATTATTTTAGCTGGAGGGCTGCTTAATGACTTTTGGTGAGCTGTGGAGGGCTGCAAGCGTAGCCCTGCCCCCTGGCAGTTGCTCCACCCCTGGCTGTCATTTTGGGACCTGATGTCTCACCCACTCCTGACCTTTGTCACTGAAAGTCCCTGCTCTTGCCCCTGAATGTACTCCTTTTGGTGGTTGGGGGTTGTCCTCCCTGGAACCAGGAAAAAACCAAATCATATACTAAAAATCAAACATCTACTATAACATTTAAATTTTATTTCAAAAAATACTTTTGTCCTGATTTACTTGCGTTTGTGTAGTGTATATAGAGGCAATTGTATAATAGTTCAAAATAAAGTCTTACTCTTGTATATTGTGTGCGTGGGGTATGGGTGGTGTTTGTGAAGGGGGTGGGATTTGTGAAGGAGGGTGGCTGGATATGGGATTTGTGGTTGGAGATGTGTGGTTGGGGTTTTGTCGGGGGTGGGTTTGTGTATGGGTATGAGCCCCCCACCATGTTGCACGGCCCCTGATGGCAACAGCAGCAGCAGGTGGTGGGCCATCAGGGTGCTCATGGCCCGCAGCAGGCAGAGCCCTTCAGGAACTGCACATGGCATCATAGAGCCAGCCTGGTCTGCTGGCATGCGCCCTCAAACCAAGCCAGGCTAGCTCCATGCCAGCATGTGGGACTCCCAGCACTGCAGGTGGCAGCCATGTGCCACCGGGTCTGGCTGGGCTGGTTCTGTGCCTCCATGTTGGGCTTCCAGTGGGGAGCCACACACACAGGCACAGAGCCAGGAGGCCCAAAGGTGCCTGGCTCCCACCTGCAGTACCAGGAGCCCCACATGCTATCACGGAGCCTGCCCAGCCTGAAGGCATGCATTCCTGTCTGCGATGCTGGGAGTCCCATGTTCTGGCATGGAGCCAACCTGAACCAGCCTAATGGTTACACAGCTTCCGGAAGGAGTGCTGGAAGCCACACATGACGGCACTGAGCCCACCCAGCCTAATTGCACATTGCTTCCTGTGCTCCTGGTGGTGTGTAATCTCTGACAGCCTGCACCTGCCACAGGCTTTGAGGGGCAGCCATGAGCTGGTAGCAGTTGTCTTTTGGAGGGACCCCTCAGGTCAAATAGAATGGCCTGGTGGGCCGGATCTAGCCCACCCCTGCCCCAGAGCATCCCTGGTACCATGCTCACAACCTGGATTTCTGGCATGCTTGGGGTGCCCTGAAGGGCATCTTCATCTCCTCATTTCTAGGGTTGATTTACACATAACAAGAGTAGGTGGGATAGGGCCTTTTGTATCCGCAGCTATAATGTAGACTTACTGTGCCCCAGTTCCATGTCTGTGAAGGGATAATAATGCTTCCTGTCCCTTGTTGAGTGTCCTCAGGGCATGCCGAGCCACTTCTTCCTGTCCCCATCTGACCTTTTTTTGTTCCAGGCTTCGTGATCTCATACACCAGTCCGTATTGCCCAGTCACAGCAAGTGGGTCTGGTCCCAGACAAGCTACTGGAACTGTACTTGGCATTCTCCGGGCAGTTTTCTGGATGGGGCGTGGGTGCCCCTTGGGTTTGGTCCCCGCTGGGCTATGGTGGGCCTGGGTAGCTTCCCTTGGCTCCCTGACGGGCAGAGATGGTGGCAGGGTGTTTCTGGGAGCAGGGAGTGTATCAGGTTCTGACACCAGCACCTAGACACTTCCTGCCTGGCTTCCAGCCTCTGGGCTGCTTTTGTGAGTGCGGCTGCAGGGCTCTGGGCTAATTGGGGATAGACCCTCCAGCCACAGTGCACCAGCTGTGCTAGCTGCAGCCTGGCCACCTTGGCTGCAGCGCCATGGTAAGCTGGGTGGATGCCTGTAACATTCCTACAGTTGCTTATTCTAGTCCACCACCATTATTTTAGTCTCATCAAGGTTCAGTTTCAGCTGGCTTTCACTCACATATGCTCTAGTTTAGATGAGACGATAATCATTTAAATCAAACAAGGTATAATTGGTGTCTCTGGCATATTGAAAATACCAGACTTTGTGTTTCATTGCTAACCCTCCTGGCAGACGCATGTACAGGTTGAAGGTGACTGGCATCCTACATCACCCTCTACTGGGGAGGCTTGGGAGAAGAGGATCAGTTGACCCTAACCCAGGGGCAGGCAAATATCTTGGGTGGAGGGTTGCTTACTGAATTTTGGCAAGCTATCAAGGGCTGCATGACAGGTAGCCAGGGGCAGATAAATATTTATTTTCTAACTGTTTTAGGGGCCCCATGGGCCGGATATAATGGCCTGGTGGGCCGCATCTGGCGCGTGGGCTGCATTTTGCCCACCCCTGTGCCTAACTTTGCCACAACTTCTAGCACAATGCATGAATATTGGTAATATGATTCAAGGTCCTTTAATGGAATGGTCTGGATAAGAGCAAAATTTTGCTGTTCAACCCAGTTGGTTATTTGGACTCTTGAATCAGTGGCTTCATAGAAAATGTGAAAGACTGGTATCCGATTTTGCATAGTACATTACAATTGAAAACTGCTCTCTCTTGCTTGTCAGGTACTTTGAGGATGAAGAAGAAGATTCCAGCAATGTTGATTTGCCGTACATTCCTGCAGAGAATTCCCCCACTCGCCAGCAGTTTCATTCCAAATCGGGAGATTCTGACAGTGAAGATGATCCTCTGGAAGCATTCATGGCTGAAGTGGAGGTAAGTCCCAATGCACGAAATGTTTATAAACTTAAGTGGTTATATTCATCCCTGATCAGGAGCAGAAAACATGGCTTATGCTATACCTTCTACTAGATTAGTGTTGTCACTGTCCTTGAATCTCTGGCCTTTGAATTTAGCTTTACTGCTAAATTCTGGAGCCCTGTTGGGTTAGATAACAAGCGTGAGTGAGTATAACTGCATTAAATTAGTTTCATGACAGAGACAACGCTCTGAGAATATCCTTTTTTTTTCTAGTTTCACAGTTCTTAGGGATGAAGGCCTGTTGGATCCACAAGCATTAATTTTTATTTAAATATGGTTTAAGATTACTTAAATATTCAGGCATGACAACCTTGGAAATGTTTTTTTTAAATAGAAATGGTAATACTTGAAGGTGCACTGATACATTGGTGCATATCTTTTCAACTCCAATAAAAGGAAAATTGATGCTATCAGCAATTGGCTTTTTTTGGGTGATGTGGCTGATAATGTCACCAGTAAATACCACATGCATATGCACAGTCTTAGCGTGCACATGGCCAGGAATTCAGCCCAGCAGCTTAGAGACCAGCATCCAGTCAGTAAGTCTGTGGGGAGGGAAGGGGGAGCAGTAGATCACGGTCCTCTTGATGAGGGAGGGTGTAGGGCTGGGGTAGGGGAGGGGGTGGCTTCCGCCACTGTGTGCACCTCCAGGGCAGACATGTGCCCCTGGATCTGTGCGCAGGGCAAGGGTGGGCTGTGCGCTTGAGGCTGTGGGCTGCGTTTGGGGCAGGCAGCGGTGATGGTGCTTGGAGGGGTGGCTACTGCAAATCTTGGGGTGGCTCCAGCCCCCGCATAGTCCCTCCACCCAGTGCTGCCTGCCCCACCCTACCCACCCTGGGTCCAGCCCCTGTCGGGAAGAGGCCAGTGGCAGCCTCTGGCCCCAAGCGCACAGTGACAGCCCGCTCTCGGCCTGCACACAGATCCAGGGGGCCTGTGCTTCCCATGCCTCCCCTGAGGTGCATACAGCAGCGGGAGCTGACACCCTGCACTCCCTCCCCAACCTGCCCTAGCAGGGCAGTGCCTGCCCCAGCCCCTTCCTCGCTGTGGGGACCTCAGTCTGCCTCCCCCGCCCCCACGGATTTACCAGATGAACTCTGCTCTCCATGCTGCTGGGTTGCATATCAGCAATGGAACTGATATCAGCCAATATGGCTGGTTAATAATCGGCCATTGGTATTAGTCCAGAAAACACTGCCATTAAATCTCAGCGCAAGGCTTTGGAGAATTACTGAAATGAAAAGGGAATAGTTCTTGAGTCTCTCAAGTGCATTTGAAATGCAAAAGCTGAGTCCTAAATCCCAAAGAACCAAAACAGTTGTTAGCCCACTTATTAGCCCTGTGGTAGCTAAGTGTGCCAGCACATGTAGTCTGTCTCTTAATATACTTAGCTCCTACATGCACAGCCAACTCTGCTGAGCAGAAGTCCATATGTGTTACAAACCTTAGAATCCAACAGTACTTCTAGTACTTGCATATTAATACAAAACATGTTTCACATTTTTCATACATCTAATGACAGTGTATTCAACATATGATACAGAGAAAGCTTAATAGATCATAACAGATCTTATACCACGCCTATTATTAGTCTAATTCCTATAAAAAAAAAAAATGTCAGGACTGTTTTAGCGCTCTTCAAGGAATGCTTAACCAACGTTTTACTGAAGGCTACAAAGATATGGTTGTATTTGTTCCTTGTCTATAATTCTCTTGAGAATCAAAAAATCCCATAATATGTAAAAACCCTTTAAGAGTGACTAAAGCAAAAATAAAGTTTCCAAATGCTATAACTTCATAATGATCTGATTAGATAATACATCAAAGCTTTATAAAGCCCTTGCTAGTACAACTAATATTTTGTGCAGTTTTCTTACTTTGTTCAGCAAAGTTTGATTTGTGTCTGACACCAGAATTTTTTTTAGTTGCAACTGTGCAGCTAGTTGGGTTCTAGCATTTTTTCCTGACTAGTGTGTGGGGAAAAAAACCCTTTTTCCAGGAACACTGTTATGAAACTGTGGGGTAGACCCCCAAAGGAGTTATTAATATAATTTCATTAGTGTAATGGGAAATGGAATGAGAGATTTAAATCCCAGCAGTATTATCCCCATGCTATGATGGCTTGACCTAGTTATGATGGATTCATTTTGTATTACAAGATCTCTGGATTTTTTTCACTTAAGATATATTATCATGCTTTGAAATATTTATCTGTTTTTATTAAGTTAATTTTATACTAGGGCATTTTCCTTTCTAAGGCTTGTTTTTGCTGTTAATTGATATGAGTACAATTCTGTATCCTCAGGATCAAGCTGCTCGGGACATGAAGAGACTTGAAGACAAAGACAAGGAAAGAAAGAATACAAAGTAAGTACTACTCCATGCCTCACAAAACCTGCCTGCCTTTCTCTTGTTAAAGAGTATTGAGAGAATTTCAGCCATCTTCTACATTACCACAAGTTACATTGGTTTATTTGAATCTGGGTAGTATAAATATAGCAAACAACAGCAACCAGGATATGGCACCCTGCCCAGTGGCTAAAGTTCTGTGCTTTAGATGGGAGAATCTTGTGGAGCTGCCCCACAGCCAAATCCATATGGAGAAACCCACTTTTGAGAAAACTGGTCAGACTTTAATTTTACTTTAGCTGGAAGGATCATTTGTGGTCGTCTTTCCTCCCTGCTTCCAAAGCCCCTATATTGTAGCAACTGTCTATGCCAGTCTCAGCCAAGAAAAACATGGGTGCAACTCCATCTAAAGTCAGCCATTGTCTTCCCAAAAAGCATCCAGAGAAAATTATTCCAGAATTGTGATTTAGGCACTTCTTGCCCAACAAACTCATCCCAAGCAAATCTAGAGAGCGGGGGTTAAACTAGTATTTTCTGCCTAGCAATGAATTGCATTGGCACCAGACTGGTCTGAGTCAAGCTTTTCATTCTCTGACTGATTAGGAATGCTTGGTTTTGTTTGAAACCATACTTGTTGGAGCACACGATTCCTTTTGCAATCACCTGGCAACACTTTATAAAAGAGAGAGATTCTTTTAAAGCTAGGCTGGGGGCTAAGAGTGCAGCCACTCAGCAGCTGGAACATTTTGGCTGAGGATTAGAAACATACATTTGTATAGCCTGCCTTTCTGTCCTGATCAGGTGAAATCACAGTGTGCCATTGATACTTGTTACAAATACTAGCTATGTTGATACAGTTTACATTACCAAAGGTTGATAGGTCATGCAGAGGCCTGGAACTGAACACCAGATCCCGACCACCTATGTGGGGGAAGTCCAGTGTCAGATTTGAACGTCTTGTTTCATATTCCTCACATTTTCTGATAACAGCAAAATCTTATGCCATTTTCAAAAACCTTCCCAGTAGAAGTTGTATCGAAGGAGTCTTAGTTTTTTGGTCATGTCAGCAGAAGGAAGGTGAAGCTTGTGCAGGTTGCGCATATCATAAAAGCACCTGTGGGTTGGGATTATACAGTGTTTTAAATGCTGCTTGATAGTGTTGTGTCTTCCACTGACATGTGGAGCTCAGCACTAATCAAATGAAAGTATGGAGCTGGGTATGTGGAACATTTGCAGGGAAGTTTGTTTCTCCGCTTGTTTTTCCAGGGGTATTCGAGATGACATTGAAGAGGAAGATGACCAAGTGAGTTCCTATGCAGTCTTTCTTACCTATATCCCCTCCAAAAATCTAACAAGCAAAAATTGAATACCACTGAAATACATTGGGCAATTCAGGAAGCGAGTCTAACGGTTTCAGTGATGTCCCTACCGTTCCAGGTGCTTCACCAAAGAAATAAAGTATTAACAGGCCATTTCACAGCTCTCACTAGGTTTGAGAGGATTTCTTGTTGGACTGAGTATAAAGTGTGGATCTAGATTTTTTTTTTTAGTACTTCAGGCTGTGCCAAATCTAAAATTATTGGAGTCCTCTAATGCAGTACATCAGTGGAAGCTTAAGTCATGCTGACAATCGGCAGCCAAATTTGTGGCTCTTCAGGGCAATGATCACATCTTACTCTTTATGTACAAGGTGCCCCAGTCCTCTGAGGTTTCTGGGCATTATCATCTTACAAATAATAATTGAAGAAAAGAGGTTGCATTTCAAAATGTACTCAGTTCATTTATTTGACCTGTAGTCATAATTATTTGAGACTTTATACTGCATTAGTAATTATCCTGTTAATTTAAGTAATGTAGAACCATGCAAGTACTCTCTTGCCTGTTAAAGACTGTGTTTTCAGTTAGGTGCATGTGATTGTGCTTCCATTTAAATGAAACTGTATTTTGCATGCATCTGATACTGTGCATATTATGCACATGTGGTTAGTCAGCAACTAATTAGACATGTGATTTGCACAAATACCCAACATGTGTGCAGTGTTAGAAGAGACAAATATTTGCACACAATAGTATGACCTTGGAAAACTGGCCCTATATCTTTGCTGAGAAGTCAGTTTATCATGTCCCTGTGATAATTTTTTGATTTGCAGATTTAACAGTGAGAGATAATAGCACATATGTTATATGTTTAGGGTGGGATCTTCCAGTGCCTTCTAATTTGTGATTCTCTTGAAGGATTCTTCTGAACTTGTTTCTTTGCCATTAAGACTGGTGTTGACTGTCCATTAGTTATCCTAAAGCAAAACTCAGTTCTTTTAGTAAAGTTGGTGGGAGTAGAAAATTGATAGTTTGTGGAGCTTTAATGTTTGAGGGGAAAAAACAAATAGAGAAACTTTTTCAGACGTAAGTGTTTTAAAAGCTGTGGCATTTGTTCTGTAGTCCTCATGGGTAAAGGGATAGATCCTACCATTAGTATAGCATGGCATTTTTCCATAGAAGCATTTCTTAATCAGTCCTTGAGGGCGGGGAGGGGGCGTTAAGTAACATTTTGTAGTTACTTAACTGTGGTACTAACTGACCATTATAGCTGCTCTTTTCATTTCTTCTGATTGTCCTTCGTCTGGACTTTACGACTATTGCTATTTACCAGAAGAGGCAGTTCTAGTGAACATTTTGTCCTTCAGTGGTAGGTGTTGAAGCAAGCAACCATTTAACGTACGCACCAATTAATCAGAAATGCAGTAGGATTTCACCATTGTATGTGTGTGTGATTTTACTGATATGTTTTGCTGCAGGAAGCTTATTTCCGCTACATGGCAGAAAACCCTAATGCTGGTGTGGTACAAGAAGAGGAGGAAGATAACCTGGAGTATGACAGTGATGGAAATCCAATTGCACCATCCAAAAAAATCATCGATCCACTTCCACCTATTGATCATTCAGAGGTGGGGATTGCTTTTAAACTTACAGATTTGGATATCCCCCAGTACTAATTAGACAAGCTTGTGGAGCAGCTCAAACCAGTGTTTACATATATTTTACAGCTGTTATCAAATTCATTTTGATATGCTCGTGATAATAGTGCAAGATAGAATGAGAGAATATAAGTGTAAATTATGGGAAAAAATGTAAGAAAAAGTGAGGCCATTTTTTTGTACAGCGAAAAGGTGAAAGGATGAGGGGGTGGTAGAGCCAATCAGCACAAATGTAGTCCATGTAAAATTGTTCTGGTTAATTCAGCACTCCAAGGAGTTATTCAGAATATGATGAATTATCCCTTAATGATGATTTATCACAAGTCAATAACTGGGATCATTGGCTTGGAATCAGAGCAATGGCAAATTTAACCATAGCTGTGAATTATCCCACAGGTGAATTAACCAGTTGCCATTACATCCTTTTAGACATGAAGTGTCCATGATGGGTGACTGTCACCTTCCTTGCAAAGCAAATTTTTCTGACATAATCTTAATTTTTTGATTGCTGTAACATGAGCCATTGGGTGTAAGATTCTGTGATGACAAAGTACAGCAAATCCCAACTTCTTTGAGCAACCAACTTACCAAATTAATGTCATCACTTTCGTGGTGTTGCCTCCTAAATAGTTATGTTATATGTCTTAACCAGCCATAGAGTAGGCCAAGCCCAATAAGGGGTAAGAGTCTTTTGCAGCAAATGGGAAGGTAGACAGTGGTGGCATGCTAGAGCCTGGTACAGAGGATAGGTAGCAGAGGAACCCAGAGGGTGAGTCTCAGTATTCTGAAGAAACAGGGTTAGTGTATCAAGAGTGATTAGGCACTGCTAGGCCAGGCTGTGAAGAAATAGGAACAGGCTTAGGATACTAGCTCTTCTCTGGGAGAACTTGCAAAAGAAAGTGTCTGTGGCCTCAGTCCTGCTGAACTTATTTAAGACGCCTCTTGATTGTAGTGAGAATAGAATAATTTGCTTGAGTGTAACCCTGTTTAGTTTTAAAGTGTCCTCCACATGACTGAATATTAAAAATCATTTCAGATAATTGTCCTCCTGTCTTAGTAAGCTTTTGCTTACAAAAGAGCAAACCTTCCAACAAAATTCACAGTATGACCTCTTGACCCCCTAAACTCAGTCATTTGCCTTGTTGCAGATTGAATACCCTCCATTTGAGAAGAACTTCTATGATGAGCATGAAGAGATCACCACCCTCACACCCCAGCAGGTGGTGGAGCTGCGACATAAGTTAAATCTGCGGGTAAGCCGGATGTAAAACCATACTTGACAGACCTTTCACTGCCAGTTGTCAGGATTGCTTTGGTGGCTGTGGCCAGTATTTTCACATCAGTTATTGATTTTGGGATATCTAACTTGGTACATCTTTGGTTTCAGAGATCAAGTGCTCAGCATCTCCTGAAAATTGGACCTATTTGAAGTTTCTCAAGTTGAATGGGTTGGGCATAAAAAATTACCAGTTGCTTTTCAACTAAAAATGCATACAATGAAGAACTGAAAGCTATAATCATATTTTGTAAAAGATATCTGCAACCTGCACTCTTAAACAGTGTTTCTCAAGCAGGGTACCACAATGTCTTAGAGTGCCTTGTGACCTTGCAATATAAGCTCTTTTAGGTATGCAAACACCTATGCTTAATTCACAGGATAAGCAGTGAGTTTTCTAATAGGAATTCCTGGCATCAAAAACTTTCTGAGCTGTTGTAGTCTTTCTGAGTTCTTTGCAATGAAAGAACACTTATTTTTCTGTTGTCAAAATATGAGTGAGAGCTCTGGGCTGGCACTTTCTGATGGGTACCTTGAATCTAAAAAAGGTTGAGAACGGCTGATCTAGGACCTTTGGAAATTGGATATGTAGTGTTATTTATTTTGAAGAATTTTTAATGATGAAATATTAAATGCCAATGGCCATTTCAAATGGAATTAGTTTTTTCAAACTTGATTATGCAGTTAATTACACATTTCCTTGTATAAAGAGAAGCAATTTTATTTCAAGCCATATATATCTATTTCTGCAGCTTTATCTTCTGCATAACAGAAACAAAAGTTACGATTATCTACCTCTAAATCAAAATGTCTAAGTTCTAGTCCAAGTTCTGTGACTTAGGCAGATGCACTTAAATTTCTTCTCGTAGATTTTCTTCATATGTAAAATAGGTACATTGTCCTCTTGCCATAGAAAGGTTTGTAAATCTGTGCTTGCTAGTGCTTTAGGGTTCACAGCTGGAAGGCACACTAATACTCCCCCCGCCCCAAAATTTGTTGTTTTGATGCTTTCATAGCTTTTTACAAACATTGAATCATGACTGGTTTCTTATTCTCTTTCCTTTGCACCATTAATTTTAAAAATCTGCAGTGAAACCTTACATACAAAGCTTGCACCTTGTGGTATTTGCCTTACATTTTCATTTCAACAGACAAAGATAATTTGTCTTGGATATAAAAGCAGGCTTTTAAAATGTGTGTAAATACGTGTTTTCTTCCTTCCAATTACAAATTCTTCTTATACGGATGATGTGTCTCTTCTTTCATCCCCCTCTAGGTCTCTGGTGCTGCTCCTCCAAGACCGGGCAGTAGTTTTGCCCATTTTGGATTTGATGAACAACTTATGCATCAGATTAGGAAATCTGAGTATACCCAGCCCACTCCTATACAGTGTCAGGTATGTGCTGTTGCTTCACTTTCTTCTAACCACAACAAGAATAGATGCAGATATTAAAAGGATTCATAGTCCATAAAAAGCTGTGTGCAGTTCTTATTGCCTGTGTCAGGGGTCAGCAACCTATGGGCACAGACCTGGGTCTTCAATGGCATTTGGTTTGTCACTCTTCTCATGCCACTGTGGAGAGAAGTGTCAGCTGCAGGAGCTTTCCTCATGCACCTAAGAAGATGATTAGCAGCAGCAAGGTTGTAGCACCTGTCCACCTACTTAGGGTGGGCTGTTCCAACTAGAAATGATTGTCTGTTCTTGGCCTTTGTTAAGCTAAGAGAAGTAGTTAGCCATGTTAATCTGATGTTAAGCAGAAGGCAGTTAGTGTTTTTTGTAGACTAACTAAGATGCATATAGAGCACAAGCTTTTGTGAACTTGAGTTCTCCCTGAAGAGGAATTGTGTGTGCATGCGTGCGCACGCACGTGCAATTGGTTTTCACTTTTATTTTTAAAAAAATGGTCTACCTACTGCTTCTTTGAGTGTTAGTCACAAATAATGTCTAGTCCCTGTGTCTTTTTTTTTCAAATCGGCTCAGCCGAAGAGAATTTTAGCACCTTCAGGTGACTAATCTGTTGCTCAGAAGACTATAGTTATTTTCTTTCTTTCTCTCTTTTTACAGTTCTTCATATTTTATGCATTGTTTTAGAAATACTAGATAAAGTGAACACAGAGCATTGTGTTAAGGGCATTTGGCTAGCAAACAGTTAACACCTAAGTTACATAAGATGTGCTTTGATTTGTTTTGTTTTGGCTCTTGAAGTAATTCCTAGCTGTTGTTTCACTTAAATTGGTATGTGTTTGGAGGTGGCGATGCCAGTGCAAGGGATTCCACCACATATGCAGGCAGGTAAAGTTGTCAAGAATATAAGGATATACATTCTGTGGCTTTTCGACGTAAAAAATAAAAGCAGTACATATTTTTCTAATTATGCCTAACATTTAATTGCAATACTGCACTTCAGGCAGAGGGACTCTGTTGGGAGAGCTTAGTCTGTGTTATATACATTGCTGGATTAACAGCCCTAGGGATAAATTGATTACTTCAATCTTCAGAACATGTACAGGTTGGACAGGAGGAAGGAAAGCTTTCCTGTCCTTCCCGACCATTAGGTTCCCATCTGGAGCAGGAGGGAACAGATGCTGCCAAGAGTGTGAGTGCATTGTTTGGTCTGCTCTCTCTGCTGAAATTGCAAATACAGTAGGGATTGTTGTACATTTACCCACTGGATTGTACCAAACCCAGCAACTTTATGTAGGTCACCAAACAATCATGAAGCCGTAGTAACTTTCAGATTACTAACAGACTCATCCAGATCTGAACTTGGTGACTTGGATGTAAAAGCTCATACAGTAGTTATATTACGATCCCTATGTTACAGATCCCTTGTGACATCTTGTACCTGTATTCATGTGGACTTTAAATCAATATGCCTTATTAAGCTATTTCTATGTGACCTGGTGATCAATTTAGAGAGCTTTTTTTTATTTTCAGGGTGTTCCAGTTGCACTGAGTGGCAGAGATATGATTGGCATAGCTAAGACTGGCAGTGGCAAAACAGCTGCCTTTATTTGGCCAATGTTAATTCACATCATGGATCAAAAAGAACTGGAACTGGGCGATGGTCCCATTGCAGTGATTGTGTGCCCAACCAGAGAGCTTTGCCAGCAGGTAGGTGTATATAATGTATTAAGTGCAGGATGGTTTTGATTTTAATACAGTCAGTTTAAATCACTGGTCAGGAAGCCTTGATTTAATCATAGCTTTTACAAAAAGTGCTTTCTTGTTGTTTGATATCCTTTATTCATTTAACATCTGGAAACTTTACACTTTTAGAGAAAGGTAAGGGCTTGACTCTACACAAATTTGCAGAAAAACAAGGGCTAATGGGTAGGTAATCAGGTCTATTATCTCTCATTTCCGTATACTGCTGTTAACAAGGATGTTATCTGTGGAGACACAAATCCACAGTTTGAGGATTGAAATTAAGCATCACAGAGATGCTTAATGGGATCTTCTAGACTGAGCATTGAGTCCCACTGGGTAGAGTGGTTTTCTTTAATCTGTACTAATCTATAGAGGAGCGTCTGGGAGCCCCATAAGATTGGACCCCTAATATATAGTCCATGGCCTGTTGTGACCTATTTATAAAAACCCTTCTAAAAGGGTTACATGAATGTATTGTTTTAAATAGTATATAATTATAAGTTATAATCCCTGTTCCATGATATCTTTGAGCTTTAACATAGTTTTAATTTAAAATATCTTTAATATAGGTGTATTTAAAAAACAAAATCAAACCCTTATAAAAAAAAATCTGATTTAAATAAAAAAATCCATTTTCTTATTTTGTTAAAACTTTTATTTTTATTCACCCTGTATAAGTGCCCCTCTATTTTCTTATAAACACAGCAAGTCTTTAGCAAGAGAAATTAGCAGAGAAACCGCAGTGCCTGTTGGAAAAGATTATCTTGTGTATTAATAACTTCAAGGAGGTGATCCTCCACCTCTATGTGGCACTGGTCAGGCCACAGCTGGAGTATTGTGTCCAGTTCTGGGC
>NW_017728943.1:3090095-3128648 GCF_001723895.1 Crocodylus porosus | reverse complement strand
GAGGTTAGATGAACATCTTGCTGGGGTCATTTGACCCCAGTATTCTTTCCTGCCATGGCAGGGGGTCGGACTAGATGATCTGCTCAGGTCTCTGACCCTACCAGCTATGAAACAATTGAAACTGAGTTTTATAAACCTAGCAAAAACTGAGTTTCCTCAACCTGAGCTAGGACTCTGCAACTAAACTGACATTCCCCCAGCTATACCGGATATGAGTGATATTTTTATTTTTTTTTTGGTCTGCAAAGGTGGCAATACCTATCACAGTGGACTGTGAATTACTCCCATTTCCAGGCAGAGATGACCTGGATTTAGCAGGCCATTCCTCAGCCAAAACCATTCTGCCAGGTAGCACTTTGAAGATGCTATGGCCTTGGTCCATCCCCACCCACCTGCATTGGGCCCATTACCTTCCTGGTACTGTGCTATCTGGCTCATCATCATGTTCCCCACAAGTCCAGAAATTTGGCAGCAAGGCAGTAGCAATTAACGTTTCCTCCGCTCCCCTCACTGCCAAATTTTTTGTACCTTTGGGGAGCACAATAGGCTCAATGACATGGCTGCATGGACTGGATTTGGCTTGTAAACCAGGGGTTGAGCACCTGCGGCAAGGTCAGTATGAATGTCCCCCAGAATTCTGGAATCCCACCAGCTCCATGAGTCTGTAGGGACAGACCAACCTAACTGGTCCATCACCTTGCTAGGACATTGGGGAATAGGGATTTGGACCTTTAGAAGATAATGGTCTGACCGTGACAGAAGTGTCTTAATGACACCCCCCCATGATTGGGTATTTTGTTTCCAGTTACGTGCAAAACAGTAAGTGCAACATTTACCTTGCATCATGTATCAGTCCAGTTATTATCTGGGCTAGCTGCCTTGTCAGGTGTCCATTGACCACATCTCCTATGTAACCCAGACACAGGGCACCAAGTGCCTTCTGTGCCTCTTGACATTTTCCTTCCCCCCTCCTATCATATCTTCCCCTGTCCAGCTCAATCCAAGCAGGTACAGTTGCAACCTCTACTATCCTCTTCCCGCTAACTGGTGCCCGCCACTTTTTTCTAACTCCTGGCAATTTTTGCAGTATCCCAGTGTTGTTCCTGTGTCTTAATGAGAATACAGTAGAACAGTTTATATCTAATATGCACCTTATGGGATACTGTTGGGGTTCATGTTTGTAGTGTGATAAATACTCTGGATCAAATTTTGCAGTTGGATGCATGGATTGGCCTCCTATGGAAGATAATGGATGTAGCAAATTGGGTAGGAGAGCAAAACTCAGTCTAGAGAGTGATTAATATATTTTCTTGAGTTACATTAAGCCCTGGTCTCTGACAGTGGAATAGAAGAACTGAATCATGTTTTCAAAAAAGAGGCACCCTCTTGAGTCTCACAAAACTGAGTTGTGTTTTGTCTTGTTTACAACTTCCAGATCCATTCAGAATGCAAGCGCTTTGGTAAAGCATATAACTTACGCTCCGTAGCAGTGTACGGTGGTGGAAGTATGTGGGAACAAGCAAAGGCTCTTCAGGAAGGAGCGGAGATAGTGGTCTGCACACCAGTGAGTACCTCCCATGCTGACAGAATGTGTTTCTTCTGATGACACTGGCAAACTGGTATGATGATACCAGAGAATTATGGGGAACCATAACAAACTTGCTGTGTGGTTGGTTACATCAGTGGTCACCAACCGGTAGATCTCAATCCACCAGGAGATCTCGGAGCCTCTTGGAGTCAATCCGAGGCTGGGGAGGGAGGGGGCTGAGTGTCCATGTGCATGCTTATGCGCACCCCAACCCAGCAGATTAGTCCATGGGGAAGGGAAGGGGGATGAGGTGCAGCAGTGCATGGTAGATATTGGGTTGCTTTAAATTTCAAAGGTGATCTCCTACTTAAAGGTTGGAGGCCACTGCTTTACACCTTGTCCTCTTAATGTTGTTTGCATAATCTTTAAATAAGAGAAAGAAAAGATTGAATTAATAGGATTGATTATTGATTCAATAGGAGTAGTATACAGTACCAGCACTCAATTTCTAATTCCTAACACTAACCAACATTTTCTAAATGTGGCCAACTCCAGTGCTGACTTCCTGAATCCGCAGAAAGTACATTACAGTAATACTGAGAGGTGTAAACATGTCATTCTGGTAGAATACTAACTCAGAAATCTGATGATAATAATTTAAAAAGGTACCAGTGCCAACTTGTTTCACTGCTTATCAGTTATAAACAGCCAATTATTTTGAATCTTTAGGCACAATTTGAATAACCTACAACCACATAGTTTGTGCTAATGTCTGAAAGGGAAGAATTGGAGGGTCAGTTACTGCACGTCAAAAAATATATTCAATTCCAGTGGTTTACATTTTGATGATGAAGATTGGGTAGCAGGGAAAATTAAGCAGGAGGTACCAAAGGAAATACAGCAGGAGGATAAACCAAAGGAAATACAGCAGTAGCTGTTTATTGTAGATGTTATGGTTGAAGGTAATGTGTGAGCAGTTTCTTGAACCAGTTATTGAGGGACTGAAAAAACTCTACAGTATTGACCACCCAATGGGAGCAGCCAAATGTCCACAGTGCTGGAGCCCCAGCAGTACCGAGAACAAGCCCAGCACTGTGGGATTACAAAAAGAGTGGTCATTCCTCAAGGAAGCAATCCTAGGAGCACAAAGGAAGTCCATTTGTTTTAGTAAGAATGACAGCAAAAGGGCTAGGAGACCCCCTTGGCTCAGTAGGGGGGAGTCATGGACCTACTGAACTTGAAAAGAGAAGCTTATAAGGGATGGGAGTCAGAAATTACCACTAAAGAGGAGTACACAGCATATCCCGCACCTGTAGGGAGTAGATTAGAAAAGCAGAGGCAGAAACCGAATTCAAATTGGCAACAGGAATCAAGGACAACAAAAAGTCCTCCTTTTGATATGTAGGAAGTCAGAGACAAAATAAGGGAAGCATAGGGTCCCTGATGCAGGAAATGGGACAGCTGATAAGTGACACTCAGGAGAAAACTGAACTCCTAAATGAATACTTTGCATCGGTATTCCACAGTATAAACATGAGCCACCAATGCGATACTGTAGCTGGCAGAGCAAGTCAAACACTGACATGCATCTACCAGTGCATCTCAAGCAAGACTAAGGACGTCATCCCCTCATTCTACTCGGCCTTGGTGAGACTGCAGCTGGAGTACTGCATCCAGCTCTGGGCGGCGCACTTCAGGAAGGATGTGGAGAAGCTTGACAGAATCCAAAGGAGGGCCATGCACTTGATTAGAGGTCTGGAGAGCAGGTCATATAAAGAAAGGCTGAAAGACATGGGACTGTTCAGCCTGGAGAAGAGAAGACTTAGAGGGGACTTGGTGACAACCTATAAGTATATCAAGGGCATACATCAGGGCCTGGGGGAGAACCTGTTCACCAAGGCACCTCGGGGAAAGGCAATAAACAATGGGCACAAACTGATTGAAGATAGTTTCAGATTGGACATAAGGAAAAACTTGCATACAATTCAAGTGCCAAGGGTCTGAAACAGATTTGGCCTCCCCCACTGCCCCCCTCCCGAGGTGGTAGTCATCTACCCAGGCAATCTTCAAAAAGTGTCTTGATGCCCACCTTGCTGGAATCATCTGATCCTGGCAGTCTTTCCTGCCCAGGTGCAGGGAGGCTGTACCTGATGATCTTGTAAGTTTCCTTCCAGCCCCTAACATCTATGAACTTATGACATTTGAAGGGTTTAATTACCTGTCTCCAAATGTTCTTGTGAAAATCTAGCTATCAGATATAGTGTTAACAGGGGCAGTCATTGGGTGCATTTAGAATCTTCTTTCCGCTGACTTGTGTATATATATAATGTGTACATTAGTGCCATCTTCTGTTGCAAGCTTCTGTTTTAGTATTAAGATTATTTATACTGGGTGAGGACTAAATTCCAAAGCCAGATGCATGCAGCTGATACTCAAAATACCACGTGTTATACTTACATGCTGTGGGTTTGAATGTTTTGTTTTTGATAGGGTCGCTTGATTGATCATGTGAAGAAGAAAGCTACCAATCTTCAGAGGGTCTCATATCTTGTATTTGATGAAGCAGATCGAATGTTTGATATGGGTTTTGGTATGTACTGAAAAAAACCCTCTATGCCATGTTTAAAGTACTGGTGCTCAGTGGTCAAGCTGATTTGGCTGCTAGAACTCCTGTAGCTTAACAGAACATAGGTATTCATCGTCAAAAGGCTACATGGACAGAACCTTTTGGAGGTTTGTGTTTAAAGTTCCTGTCCTATTGCAATAAGTGTGAAGGGACCAGTGAAACCTAATGGAACAAACACTGGGAATAGGATTCAGGAACTCCTGGGTTCTGATCCTAATTTTTATCTCTGACTGTGGGCTGCAGCATTGCAGTATAAAATTGGGGTCACCATAACAACAGATGCCTACTCCACAGACGTATTGTGTTGGATTACCTAATGTTTGTCCAGGTCTTTGAATTTGCGGATGGCTTCCTCTTCTTTTTAAAAAGCCCAGTGCTTTGATAGCTTGGACTTTGCATGAGAGGAAGCGCACCAAAGTGGAGGAAAGCATTTCATTAGTAACTACGTATAGCTTGTAAGTCACAGTTAAATAACGGCTCTTCAGTCTGTTTGACTGAGTGGCAATAACCACCATTTCAAGGAAGGTGAAATGCTAAATATTGAATATGATAGCTTTGCAGTTGCCATCTGAGCTGTTTTGCCAGCTATTTAGCGCAGAAAGTTAAGCAGAATATTGGTTACAACAGCCTCAAAATTCTACTTACGAGTGTGACCAGATGAAAAAAGACTATCATAAATAGAAATGTATAACACAGTAAATAGAACATTTTGTACTTGTGCATCTTCATAATCATTTGGGAAGTATGACTTGATGTGACTTTTAAAAAAAAGTACACACCTTATGGAATAACTCTTATTTGTTCTGCTTTTGTTTTGGGACTTCGAGGCATGGAATCTCTTTTCTTGTTCATCCCAGTCAGAGATGGATGCCCCAGCATCTCCAGTCATTGACTTTTGTATTAGGGTCACTCGGAGTTGGGAGTGGTAGGACCTTGGGCACTGGACCTCCATGGTACCCTCATTTTTGGCAGCAGTGTTTGGCCTATATCCCATGTTAGCTCTACACTCAGGTAGTGCTAATCCTTAGGATGGAAAATCAATAGACCTCCTCAAAAACTATAATGCTGTTTTACAAGCAGTGACATAAAGAAAACAGATGCTCATAGCAGAACCAAAGTATCTATTCTGTCTGACATAAAGCATTTAGTCTTTCTTCCATCTTTTTAATGATCTGGTCTGAAAATTGCCTATCTGTAATTGGAATGAGCTGTTATTCTGAACATCAAGTTTTACAGTGGGGCTTAATGGAATGGAATCTTCTTTAGACTTCAGCTTATGGCAAGTTCTTAATTTTTTTTTGTAATCTGTTGTATGCTCAGCAGTCTTGACTAAATTTCCTTCTAGTGGTTAACAAAATTATGCTAAATTCTATATGATGGACTTCCTTTTTCTCGTTCATAGAATACCAGGTCAGATCGATTGCCAGCCATGTGCGTCCAGACAGACAGAGTAAGTACAACTAGGCTTCAAAACAACTACCGTGGGCAGGAAAAAAAAACTCAGAAGAGGTATTTTGTGATCTGGTAGTTTTAAGTCAAGAGTTCTGGAGCCAAGGCTCTGAGATCCTCTTTCTTTGCATAATTCCTCATCTCTGAATTATGCTGTTATTTCAGACAAATCACTTAAGCCTAGATTTTTAAAAACATTTAGCAGCTCTCATTACCCTCAATAACAGCTGCTGCATGCAGAGCACTTTTGAAAATTGGCTTCAGTTTTTAACCCTTCTGTGTAAAGTACTGAAGTCCAAGGTGATTTGATTAACTAATTTAATATGTGAATGTGCTTTGATCTTCTGATGAGAACCACCATAGGAGTATGAAGCACCATTACATTCTTTTCTCATGATGTTATCAGATAATCAAATAAATGCTCTTATTTTTAGCATTTCCTGTCTATTTAGTGTGTTCTTATTAAATTTATGTGCTTGATGTGTATTTCTGCTAAGAGATTGGATGGATATTTGGTTTCAGTATGGTAAAAATAGAATATAACTTAGAATCCCTGTTACCTGGAACTGTTCTTATATTTCTTCTCTATAAAATCTATCCGTAAGACCTGTAAAGTGTTTTCATGTAGAAGGGGAACTTAGTCAGCCTTGAAATATTCTTTTCTTTATAGCTCTCTTGTTCAGTGCTACTTTCCGAAAGAAAATTGAGAAATTGGCAAGAGATATCCTGATCGACCCAATTCGAGTGGTGCAGGGAGACATTGGAGAGGTAATTTCACAGCTTTGTTTCTGAAGGAGAATGCTGGGATGAATTTGATGAGTTCTGTGATGAAATAGCTTGTGTTCTTGAATAAAAAAGCAAATAATTATTCATTTTGGAAAAAAGTTTTTACATGTTTCTAGCCTGTTTTTGTAGCAATGACTCTTAATCTCTCGGTAATGGAAGTTGTTATCAGTGGGTGAAGCGATGCCGATGTCATAATGTTTACTCTTTTTTTTTTTAAAGGCAAAGAACCCCCACAAAGAAGATTACTCAGATTGTTAAATTAAATGTGTTCCTGTTGTTTGCAGTTTATTTTATTGATTTTACTTATGTTCCAAATACAGCTTACACCAGACCAAGCATGTGTAAATGCCCCTGTCTGTGGTTTACAGTTGTGCAATTAAAAGCACACTAGCATTAAACCTATAATAGCATCCTGTTCCAGTTGCTGTATCTTATCTCAGAATACTATTTAACAATGCAGTGCTGCTTAGATGAGAGCTTTGTCTTTAGCATAGATAGAAACAGGGCTTAATGTTCTGTGCTGTCTTTTATTGTCACAATATGTTTAGCTCATAAGGCTGGTGTCATGCTAAAGGTTTAGATCCCTCTCATCTAAACTTGGTCAAATTTTCTTCTAATCAACTTTAAGAAAAAAGGTGGAATTAATTTAATTCCATCAATGGGGGATGCACAGGTAATTTTAATTCTGTCTGGGCTAGTTCAGTAATTTTATTTCTGTCAGTCTGGGAATCGCATGGATAAATTCCTGTCCTTTGCCTTGAAACCACAAATGATCAATTGAATTTTTGCACAGATGTTGCAATTAAGGCTGCTCATGAAACTGATATAATGGCTTCCAGCTGGCTTATGTGGGGATTCTTATTACAGTCTTGTTTGGTGACAGCATATGAGCTATATGTTAGCTAAATTGTTCAGTAAAGTGAGAGGTATACACCTGTTCTGAAGAAATTTTGCAGGTAATATATTCACTTTGAAAATTGCTAAGGAATTTTATTATTTAACAGGTCACTTTCAAAACAGTCATGCCCTAAGGGAAACCTGTCTGTATTGCTTCAAATGGCATCACTTATAACACCTTATGTTATATTACTAAAATAATTAATGGCTGATCTAGGCCTTGGGCTTTCAGCTCGCTAGGCAAGTGTTTTGATTTTGAGAAAAGAAGTCATATTGGCTGCTTACAGATGTTAAAAAAACCCAAAAGAACAGAGCTTTAAAAGCCCAGCACATACCCAGAAGAGGCATCACAGTAGTTGGACCCGACTCATCCAATGTCTCTATAGATTAGGCACTTCAGCAGGGCTTTTTGGCACTTTTATTTAATAGCTGATTGAATCAGCTTTAGATAAGTGCCAAAAAGCCCTGCTGAAGTGCCTGATCTATAGAGATGCTGTGGAGCCAAATCAACCTAATGCACTGCTTTTCTGGTAAAGCACAGAGGGTTTGTTTAATTTAATTAAATTAAATTTTATTTTATTTTATTTTATTTTTTAACGTCTGTAAGCAGCCTGTGATATTTGTCAGGCAGTTTTACTTCCGTTGTTGAATGTTCTGGTTTCTTTTGGGCACAATTACTACTATGTTTTGAAAGTATGAGATGCTATATATCAGAATGTATGCAACTAAGGAAAAATCTAAGGAGCCCAAAATAGTGTTGTTCACCGTCTTTCAGCTCCTGAACCTGAAAAACATGGTGCTTTACCCTGATTTAACTGAGATGTCATAGTTCCTGGAGGTTTCTTCTTCAGGTTATGCACAAGTGATTTTTCTGATAAGTGCCTCTCCGCTAAATATCCTTGGACCAGATAATCCCCTTGTTCCTGGTCCATTGCTGACTTGGACTGTGGACAAATATACATCTGTAACTGCCTCAAAAGAGAGGAAAGCTTCTGCTTGGGGAGCTGTTACATGTGCATGAGCCTGTAGTATTACCAGTCTAGGACGATTGCTTCAACTTCAGCCCTGCCTCATTTAGGGTCTAAGTTAAGGCGTTGTAGCTTACTTGTATGACTCAGACAGATGTAACATACCCTAACATGTTCTGCACACTCTTCCCTTTCCTTTTTCTGAAGCAGCTGCAAAGGTCCATTTGTCCCTATTCTTAGTCTGGCCCTTTTAGATGTTAGTAAAATCACTCATGTTTGGATGGAAACAGCAAATATGCTCTTTTAAATCTGTAGGGCAGGGGTTCTCAAACTGTGGGGGGGTCACAAGCAACTTAAAAGTGGGTCACAAACTTCTCTTCCCTCCCTAGAAGCAGTGGCACAGGGGGCAGGGCCGTTGCCGCCATCCAGCACTCCATACCACCACTGTGTGCTGCTCCCATGCCATGTCCGGTCAGTCAACAGCTGGGGTGGGGGGAGGTCCCCTGGTGGCCGACTTAGCCACAGAGAAGCGGTGTGCAGCAGTGGCCCTGCTCCCTGCACCACCACTTCTAGGGAGGTTTCGAAAAGAAATTTGCAAACCACTTTTAAGCTGCTGGCTGCTGGGATGTCATGGTATCAAAGTTTGAGAAACCCTGGTGTAGGGCATTAAAAGGCATCATGGCAAAGTGTATCCTTTGGTTTTCCCAGGTTTATGGAACAGTAGGTCAGTTAATCCTTGCCTTTATGCACCATTAAGATAAAGTATTCAGGGGTTAGGCAGGAGAAGCAAATACAAATTGAAATGGAACTTTTCCAAGTGAACCCACTTCAGCCTACTGCCCCAGTCTGAATCCCTGCGTCATGTTCCTTGTCTGCTTCATGCTTGCTTCAGCATGCAAGGTGATAACTTTGCCTTCACGCTCCTCCCAACAGGCAAATGAAGATGTTACCCAGATTGTAGAGATTTTCCTCTCTGGCCCTACCAAATGGAACTGGCTGACTCGACGCCTGGTGGAGTTCACTTCTTCTGGGAGTGTTCTCCTGTTTGTCACCAAGAAAGCAAATGCAGAAGAGCTAGCCAATAATCTCAAGCAGGAGGGTCATAATCTAGGCCTCCTTCATGGTGATATGGACCAGAGTGAAAGGAATAAAGTCATTTCAGAATTTAAGAAAAAGGGAATCCCAATACTGGTTGCTACTGATGTGGCAGGTAAGGAACATATTTCTTATTGCAATATATTCAAGTTGGCCGTCTCAACAGAACAGCTAATGAATCAGTGGAGGAAGAAAGTATTGCTACATGAACATTTAAACCTAGTGAGAGCAACATGGAGGAAGTCTTGCCCTGTGGTTTTCTGCAGCTAACACAAGTCTTCTTCCAGGTAGACTTTTTAGTGGGATCATATACAAGTAGAGTGGACAGAGAAGACAACTATCCCATTTCACAACATCTTGCAGGTTTTTTAATTTTGGTTTTGCTTCACATTAGAGGTGAAAACAAAACCCTCTGGATGGTTTTATGAAAATATCTGTTTCAGGAGAAAAGTGGATGAATGAATGCCGCTGCTAATCTGGCTGCCAGCCTAGGCTGTGGGCAGAGGCAGCCCGAGCAGGGTGCGGGGCCCAGGGCAAATCAGCCTATTCAGGGCCCTGCCCCAATCCAAGACCCAAAGAAGTTGCCACCGTCATCAGCAGCATTGGCTTGTGGGGGGTAGCAAGCAGGTGGACATGGAGCCACTGCTTTGCTTTGCTCCATGACGCCACTGCTCTGCCTGGCTCCATGGGACACCCCCTCCCTCCCCCCCAAAGCACATGGTCAGAGGCAGTCACCCCAAATCACTTCATATCAGACAGCCTAGAGCCATGAAAATGGGTCTCCCACAATTCAGGCTTCCCTGACCACCCAAATGTTTTGGCTTCACCAAAATACCTTTTAGGTGTTTGGGTTTTAAAAAAAAAAAAGTTATGGCCAGCTCTATCTACAGGGCAGTTTGTGCCCATACGTAGCAAGTGAGACGACTGTTATGGTAGGCAGCAAAGGCAGGAGTTTGTTTTAGGGATCAAGGCTTATATTCAGTTCCGTTGATTTGTGTGACCTCAGCTAAGTCATTCAAACTTTCTATACCTTGGTTTTTGCATCTGAAATCAAACAATTTCCTCCCAGCAAGCACCTGATACTTAGTAAGAGAGTGTTTATGAAGTTCTTTGAGGACCTGGAATGACGGGAACTGGAGAAGGGAAAGGATTAATGCTAATTAATGTACACGCAGTCTCTCTGCCTTCAGTAGCACAGCTTGTGCAGCTATATGTATAACTTGTTATAGACCTTTCCAGCGTGCACACATACATAAGAAGGGTTGACCATTGCCAACTTAGGGACAATAATCATATGATTTCCAAGACACTGCTGGAAATGGGTCTAAGTTTCAGTCTTTTCAAATTATTAAACTATGTAGAGGGAGGTGTGCTCACCAGTTTATTCTAAGGAAGTTAACTTCTCCCTTCTGAAGTGCTGACTGTCCGGTAACTTGGCCAATACACACATTGTATATTCTTGCAGGAGTTCTGGACATTTGAATAAAGAGCATGGTGTTTATTTGCTGCATTTTCTAGTAAAAAACCTCTGTTGTCCACTATCCTGTTAATTTGGGAATGAATGAAAATTGTTACAGTGGGCTGGATATTGCTACACTTTGGTTAACCAGGGCTTTCGGCTGTTACTGAAGACTGTTCTAATGGAAAGCTTCAATTCACTCAAACTGTGTAAAGTGGAGCACAGTGGTTGAATGGGACATCTTCATAGTAATTCAGGGTAATCAAATTAATCATCATGTCACTTTGTGTTGCAGCTCGTGGTTTGGATATTCCTTCTATTAAGACTGTGGTCAATTATGATGTGGCCCGGGACATAGATACCCACACCCACAGAATTGGACGTACAGGCAGAGCAGGCGAGAAGGGAGTAGCCTACACTTTGCTGACTCCCAAGGACAGTAATTTTGCTGGTGATCTTGTCAGAAATCTGGAAGGTGCCAATCAGCACGTTTCCAAAGAGCTGTTGGACCTTGCAATGCAGGTATAAACAAAAAAGTCTTTAGGGGGAAGGATCCTTTGGTGGATCTTAAAAGGATCATTCAGAGGGTTGTGCAAGGGGTGAATTGGGTGTTTGCCACTGTCAATGTAAAACCAACCTAAATGTGTGTCCTCAGCTGAGTAATCTCAGTTCTAAGTCTTCTGGGCCCTCTTGATTCCCAGTGCACTGGTTCATGATGTGTAGCTTCCACCTTGCATCATTTGGCAGGTATCAAGTTGGCCCGGCTTTCAGTACCTGTGCTTCCAAAGTCTAGCCTTCTGCCTTTTCCATGGCCTTTTGAGAGAGCTTGCTTTCTCACAGGAGGCATGAAGTCTCTGGACCAGAATGTATGCTCCATTTGTTAGAGGTGCACCAATACATTGGTCCAATATCGGATTGGTACTGATATAAAGAAACCTGACTGTATTGGGTGTTGGCCCGATGGGGCCAATAATTTGGCTGATAAATGCCTGTGCTGTAGTGGAAAAGGAGGGGGAGGGAAGGGGCACGGGGGGTGCAGATCAGTGCCCCCTGTAATGAGGGAGGGGACAGGGGCAAGCGCTGCTGGGGTGGGGGGGAGGCGGAGCTGCTGCTTGTGGAGGGGAGGCAGCTCCTGCTGCTGCTTGCACCCTGGGGGTAGGGGGCAGGGCATGTGCCCCCCAGATCTGCATTGGGTGGGCTGCAGCTGGGACTGTGTGTGGTACTTCTCAGCAGGGGCCTGGCATCAGAGTGGGCACAGGTGTTGCTGGGAGGATGCTGCATCCAGCCCAAACTTTGCTGCTGCTCTGCTTCCAGCGCCAGCGCCCCCAGCCGCTCAATGCCCCGCCTCCACCCATGTGCCAGGAAGAGCTGGGGTGGCAGAGCTGGGAGCGGAGTGGAGGCTAAATTTGGGGCGGATGCAGCGTCCTCCCAGTGCTTCTGGTGCCTGCTCTAAGCACAGCCCCTCTGGGAAAAGTTACACACAGCCCCAGCTGCAGCACACCCTGCCAACAAGCAGGTGCAACCATCTCTTACAAAACTCTGGAGATAGCTTATGGGCATAGACCCACGACTTACTAACCTTATGCTGTTTTTGCAGCACCTTTTTATCCACCGGGTTTTAAAAACTGCTTGGTCAGTCAGTGGAGTGAATTGATAAATCCAATGGGGGGATTTTTTTCACATCTAAGAAAGCCTTCTTCTATTGCATGCAGAACCCCTGGTTCCGGAAATCCCGTTTCAAGGGAGGAAAAGGCAAGAAGCTGAACATTGGAGGTGGTGGCTTGGGATACCGTGAACGCCCCGGCCTGGGCTCAGAAAATTCTGTAAGTACAGCGGAATTGGGAGATATTTTCATAGCTTTGAAACTGGATAAACTTAGAACTGGCATCTTTCACATTGAAAATCCTGAATTATGGTAGGGTAACTTCACAGCATCCCCACACGGGGTTCAGTTGATTTTGGTTTAATATCTCAGAATTTTGAAACTCTGTTTCTAAGATTCAGAGGCATTTCACACAATGCTCCTTGTGCTGCACACTCACCTTGTTGCCACAGGTGACTTTGTTTAGAGTTACATCATAGGTCTTTGGGGTGAAGGGGGAGGACTTGATTCTAATTTGACTCATAAAGCAATTACCTATTTCAGAAAAACTGTGTGCTCTGACAAGAGCTATTCCTTCACTATGTGAATCTACTTGAATCCACTGTGAATCTACTTGGTCTGGAAAGCCATCCGCACATTAAGTGTTTGGCACCTAAAACTGTGTGGAATTGCATTACAACATTTGAAAACGGTCAGTAGAGTCCTGTTAGCAGTAGAAAAACTGCTTACTGCTGACCTGATACTGGGTACAGTTTAACAGTAAGAATATTGAAAAAATGTCCTGCTCAGCAATAGTTCACTTTGCCCTCTTGTTGGTTCTTATTAAGGGGCAATGATGAATCTAAAAGGGAATCTTCTGCTCTGGATTTGTGCCCATCTCTGCTCATTGACATTAGACTTTTCCCCGGATGTCTTTTCCTGTTTTATGAGTAAACCTCCAGATAGGAATCTTTGGCTTTATTGGAAATTGGCCTGATGTGGTTGATAATTTGGTGGATAAATGGCCCGTGCATGCGCCCAGCTGCAGTGTAGCACGTAGGTGGTGAAGAGCACAGCCTGGCAGCATGGAGAGCTGTGTGCAGCTGATAAGTCTGTTGTGGTGAAAGGGGAGGAGGGAGGGAAGAGGTGTGAGGGGGCGGATTAAGGCCCCTGCAGTGAGGGGGGGAATGGGGATGGGGCAGGTGCTGCCCAGCGGGTGTTGAGGCACGGCATGGTGCCATGGCTCATCCGAAGGGGGAGCTGGGGGGAGGCACTCCGGCCGCTGTGCGGACCCCGGGGAATGGGGGGGCACATGCCTCCAGATCTGTGTGAGGCAGAGGGGTGGTTGCCGCTGCAGGCCAGGGCCAGGGCTATTGGGCTCTTCCCGGCAGGGGGCTGGGCTAGGTGGTGCTACTGGAAGTAGGGCTATGGTGAATTTTGGGGTGGCTGCAGTCCCCTCCCCATAGCCCCCTCCCAGCATTGTCGCTGTTTGTCCTGAGCACAGTCCATCCCACCCACACCCTGCACAGATCTGGGGGACACGCCCCCCATGCCCTCCTGGGGTGCACACAGCAATGAGAGCTGCCCTCCCCACGCCACCCATCAAGCTACAGCTCTATCCCATGCCCTGTCCTGCCCTGGCTGGGCAGCCTCTACCCCAGCTCCACTCCTCCCTCACCACGGAGGGCCTTGATCTGCCCCCCCACACCCTTTCCCTCCCCTCTGCCCTTCCATCACAACAGATTTACCAGATGCATGCAGCTCTCCGTGGTGTATTGAAAATTGCGTTGGTATTGGCCGATAACACCTCCTTAAATATCGGTATCGACCCCAAAAATCTCTTATCAGTGCACTCCTACTTACTTCATGCCTGTACTTCTGTTATACCACAGTTAAAGTCTCAGTAGCAATTGCCTGCATTTCAGAGCTGATTAGTGGCTCTGTGATCTTCTGTGAAAGACATCCTACAAGGGCAGAGAAACATCCAGTACTTGAGCTTGTACATAAGATGAGGTGAAAAGTATGTTTGGTTGGGTAAAACTATTCAATTTCATTTTTGCTTTCACCTCAGGACCGTGGGAACAACAGCAATGTAATGAGTAATTATGAGGCATACAAGCCATCCACTGGGGCAATGGGAGACAGACTGTCTGCAATGAAAGCAGCATTTCAGGTTAGTTTAATTACTTGTGATCTACAGATTAAACTCTGGAGAAAAGCGCAGGAAGGAAACATTAGCATTTTTGTTCCTGATGCCTGTATCTTCCATATCTTAAGCTTATAGCTTCTTTTTTTTTTCCTTAGGGTACATGTGCTCTACTATCGTGTGACATCAGTGCTCTTGGGTAGTGCTAGTGTTTCTATAGAAACTTTAGTTCCCTGCATTTTATGTGGTTACAGTGTTGTTCTTCAGCCCTGATAAGCCTCTAGTTTGGTTGGTCTCGGGGACTAGTTGTCGACATACCATCCTCATGTCCCTCACCCTGTGGGTACAGCCATGAACTCCACTGCTCACGTGGGTGCTTGAATAGCCAAATTCCATAGTCCATTTTGATGTCCGTGCTCTCTTTTCTGCTACCAAGCCTGACCAATGCAGCTATACTACGAGTATCCCCCCACTTGCCTTCTGGCTCTTCCTCCAAGCCCAACCCTCTCCTGTCCTGCACTGTTGTAGAAGTCTCCTTTGCTCTCCTGTCTTCTGGTAAGATTATTTGGCACCTTCACATGCTTACGGTTGTGAGAGACTCTGAAATAAAGGCAACCCCTTCACTAAAGTCTGTAAGTACACACTCCATGGTACTGCAGTTACTTTGCAACTACTGCCCACAGATGTGCATACTTGCACACTGCCTTGGTCAGGAGCACAAAACTAGGATCTCTAAAAGACCAACTTTCTTTTAGGAGCCTTTTTTGTTTTGAAGCTCCCTGGAGTCATGGTCTGAGCCATGTGTGCATGATGTTTGTGTGTTCTTTTGGTACCTCATATTGACAAACACTCTTTCTATTTCCTACAGTCCCAATATAAGAGTCATTTCATTGCAGCCAGCCTGAACAACCAAAAAAGTGGTAGCTCCACCGCTGGTGCCAGTGGCTGGACCAGTGCTGGGAGTTTGAATTCAGTACCAACGAATTCAGCACAGCAGAGTGCTGCAAATCCTGAGAGCCAGCTTGCTACAGCTGCAGCAAAGGGGATCCCTGGGTTCACCAGTGCCGGGAATCTGAGCAGCGTCCCCAGCTTCCCACCCATTGGGATTCAGGGATATAATAACATGAACACCAGCAGCAACAACCGAGAAGGTGGCCCTGGCATTGGTGGCCCTGGCATTGGTGGCCCTGGTATTGGTAGCCCTGGTATTGGTGGCCCTGGCTTTGGTAGCCCTGGTATTGGTGGCCCTGGCATTGGTAGCCCTGGTATTGGTGGCCCTGGCATTGGTAGTGGCAGAGAGAGATACAGTGACAACCGCAGCGGGCGCCACAGTGACAGTCCGCGCCACAGTGATGGAGGCGGGCGCCACAGTGATGGTCAGCGTCATGGAGATGGAGGTGGCCGCCACAGTGATAGTTACCGCCATGGAGACGGCCGACATTTCTACAAGGAGAAAGCGGCAGAGGACAGCCATCGCCACAGTGAAAGCCGGCATTCTGCTGGTGGAAGCGGCAGCAGCCGACACGGCGACAGCCGTAATAATGGTGACCCCAGGAATAGTGGTGACCCCCGGAATAGCAATGAAGGAAGGATCAATGAGAGCAGGAACATCGAGAGCAAGAACAGCGAGAACAGAAAAGAAGGTGGCAACCGAGACAACAAGTCAGATGGTTTTGCTGTCCCAGAGCCCCCAAAACGCAAGAAGAGTCGATGGGACAGTTAAAAGGGGGTGAATTGCAACTTAAAATCCCTGCAGGGGGTGGTGTCTCTTTATGGAGGATTTCCTGGTATTTGGTAACTGGTTACTGAGCAGCTGGGGGCGAGAAGGAAACCATACAAGTTCCTGTGTGAGGCGAGGCCAGTATGCCTGTAGACAGCTTCACTCTAATGACATGTACACACAATGCTATTGTCAGAGAGAGATCATTTTTATAAAGCTTTCCTGGGTTTTGCTTTTAAAAATTAATTGCTCATGTGACTTTCTGCTGGATTTAAAACCAGATCCTGTTAACAAGAAAGCAGTCATTTGTTTTGCACACTGCAAACATTTAAGAAACTGTTGTCCAGACAGGTCTAAAGGGTTTTTTGTTTTGTTTTTGGCTTGTTTTTAAATCAGTGTACACATTTACAAGCCCAGCCCATCTGAAGATGCTCAGGACTCGCCTGTTAGACATTAACTTTTCAGCAATTTGTGCGATACTGTGAGTTTTCTCTAATCTGTTCCTTCGTTTTCCCTGCCCCTCCACCACTTCCCTTCCTTCCAGCCCCTCTACTGCCCAAATAATTTGGTCTCAGGCTCACCTCCTGATTAAGAATGTATACATGTGTATTGATAATGATCAGAGAGAGGGTTGATCTTTTTTGGGCAGCGTTAAGAGTTTTGTCTAGCCCAGCTTACTATAATTCAACATTTCGCATAGGCCCGGTTCCCCATCCTGTTAATAGCAAATACAATGATCCCACTGCTTTTATTTTTGATGAGACGACCTCTTACCTAAAATCTTCACCTTGGAAGCCTGCATAGCATGCGACTCTGCTGTGCCTATTCTACCCTCTGTTGTGAGAGGGTTTGTTCATTTCCCAGACAAAAGGGAAAACTTCTCCTATATGTCACACTAAACATGGGCCAGCGTCCCCTGCCCTCGCCCTGGGAGATGAGACTAACGGGAAGATTTTATATGTTAGTTAAGGGGCCTACAGCTGAAAAGCTTTTAGGGGACCCCAGAACAGTGACTGGCAAAATGACCTGACTCAGATATTCACCCTGTCTCAGAGACCTAATCAAAATGTAAAATCGCGCTTGACTGGTTTTAACTCTTGATTTGTCATGTGTATTACCTGTTTTTTTTTAACTTTTCTTTTGCCCTCAGTAAGAAAAAAATATTTAGCTGAAGCAGTTCAATGCCCACCTGTCTTATTTCTACAAGGAGAAGTGTCAGAAACTGTCAGGTTTTTGTGATCTTGTGATGTTTTCTTTATCAGCTGTGCATTTACTTTCTGCTTGCTCTAGTAAATGTTTTATTATTGGGATACAACACCTAATGTGCCTTTTTTGTTTCTGTGCTCATTACATTCAGTTTTTTCAGAAAGAGACCTAACAGAATTGCAGACTTTGTATATGGTACCCCCACCCCTCCAAGCTCATGTTTTTTAGTAAAAGAGTTGGATTTTTTTCTCCACCTTTCACCAGAATATTGCAAATCATTTCACAAACACTTCCTTCAGAGCCCCTGTGTGGAAGGTTGGCAGCGTCTCTAACAGCTGAGGAAACTGAAGTGCAGAAGCTGTGACTTGCCCAAGCCGTGTATCAAGTCATTGGCAGAGCAGAAAGGAGAACCCAAATGTCCTGGTTTTCACTTCCCTGTTTTATGTGTGCACCTCACTATCCAACTTGGGACTTCAGGATAACTTCAGGTTTGAGCTTTTACTTACCAGCTCCTTTTTTAATCAAGAAACTGATTTGGGGAGCTTTTTCCTCTTTCTCCTAACCACTAACAAAAAGTGACCAAAAGAAACACAACTGAAACATTGACCTTGGGCCCCTTTGTGGAGCTCTGCCTGGGAGCTGGTGATGAGAGCTACTTCATGCAGCCACTTCAGTGAAAACCTCAAAGCCCCACACCTTGAGTGTAAACATGGAGTGTTTGGCACTGGCCTGTGCTCTGCCAGGTTTCAGTTGTATGGAAGAGGTGCAGCAGAACAAAAATTGAATATCCATGATGGCTACTGGACAGAGAGGGCTCATGGGTAGGTGCAGGGGCTCTTGCCATCATTTCACTCCCCTAACAGTACTTGCTGCCATAAAGAAACAGTTGCAACTGCATGGCAGACGACTGCTATCCGCAACCTCCCCTCCTCTTACACTGAGTAGCCTGACAGGAGTGTATTAGCACAGGATCCAGCCATGGAGATGGCAGAGACTTCAGCTTCTCTGTCTTTCACCCACCGGTTGGCTTTTCTGATCCAACTATCAAATTCCTCACCTTGGTTTCTGTGCTACCAGTCCTCTGAGATTTAAATAAACAAATACCCAGTGATGCCAGGAAACTAGACATATCGGCTCACAAGCCCATGTTAGATCCATGAGGGGGCTGTTACTTTTTCCAGAGAGCAGAGTGTGCTTAGCCATGCTAAACCTTCCAGGAGATCAGGTGTTCTAATATAGGAGGCCCTGCTCAAGTTTCTCCAGGAACTTGAAGCGCAAGAGTTTTGTGGGTGATGTCTTTTTTTGGACCAACTGCATGGTTGGGATAGATTTAGACAACTTGCAGGTCTCGCAGTACCTTTCCTTAGGCAAGAGAAGGTTCCAATGGTCCATAATGCCTTCAAAAAGACCTAAGGAAGGGTACTGTGAATACCCAAAAGCTTGTTTAAAGCTATCCCAATCATGCAGGTGGTCCAATAAAAGATACTAGCCATAAAAACACATATTCCCTGGACCATCGCAGTTGCCACCATCACTTCCAACACTCCAGGAACCTCTCTTCCAAGATGATGGAGGTTTGATTTGTGACAGCAGTAGTTATTGTGGTATTGCATCTAAAGCAGGTGCCAGAATGCTGCTCTGCCTCTGGTTCATCCCTGCTTTCCCTTGTTATCTCACAGTTATCCTCAAGCTGTCCTGTTTGAATTCTCTTATCTTTCCTGGTGGGCCAAGCCCTCGATCATTTCCCCATCTCCTCTTTGAATGTGGTACTGGTCCCAAGAACCAAATGTGGTTTGCAGGTGCAGTTGCAACAGTGTTACAAATCATTGGATTCTTCTCTCTGATGTGTCTGCTAATATACTGCTAATATGTAATTGGCAGCCACATCACGCTAGGAAATACCTCAGTGGATAGTTGTTCTCACTGTGGTTTTTGTCTCCAAACATGAGCATTTCATGTTTATTGCTTTTTCTGTCATTCTATATTCTGCTCCCCTCTCTAACCATTTAAAGAGATTTTGGATTATTTGTCTGCCCTGGTGGAGCTTGCAGCTCCTTTAAGTTTAGTTTTATTTGTGAATTTTGTCAGTGTACAAATATGCACTCTATACTCAAGTCCATTAATATGAAGCCTGATATCATTCACGTTGGTATCCGAGCAGCACCATGACACTCATCACTTCTGCCTTCCTGTCCTTCAGCTGGTTTTTAGTGTGCAAATCCAACAGGGAGAGTAAGTTGTCTTGAGAGACACTAATTTGAGAGAAGAACAGCAAAGCCAGCACTTGGACCATGGGACACTTTGCCTACCAGAGGCATGTGGTCTTGTTGGAGGGGAATCTCACAGGCACCTCTCTTCCCTACCTCCAACACATGTAGACCACACATGTAGTGTGACATGGCATTTGAGGGCCATTGCTCCCTTGATTAAATCAATTATTTTGCCAATAGGTCAGCTAAAGGAAACTGCAATAGATGTCAGTGAGAAGCAGACTATGGTTGTGTCAACAAAACATACACCACTTTGATTCAAATACATGGACCCTAAGCTCATTGGAGGGTGTAAAGGGGGTTAGTTAACCATGGTAGATATTCTGTGCGGAGTGGAGCCAATCACCTTATTTGGGCTTTCTTCCTGGGCTTATTGGAAGGAAGTTCATTGTTTTCTTTCTCAACTTAAACTTGGGGCATTGCACAGAGCAGGATTTCTCAAGGAGCAGTGAATCTCACATGATTGACTCTAGAGTTGGATGTTTGTGCTCGTTTCATAGTGGAGAGAGGTCTAGGCTGAAACCCAAGAGGCTGGGTTCTCTTCCCACCTCCACTGGTGGCCTAATGAGTGACCAAGGCAAGTCATTTCAACTCTTTGGGTCTCAGTTTCCCCTATTTGTAAAGCGCAGGTAAGAGCCACAGATGAAAATCAATTTAGGAAGTAGATATTTATTTTGGTGCTGTGGAGGGCAGTGGTTCTTGTCCTCAGGGCAGGGGGGAAAGAATCTTAATTCTCACTTCTGTTCCTGGCTCAGAGGCTGGGTCACAGTGGCCAAGTCCTTGCACCCTTCTCTCTGGCATGTGTTGCTTGGTCCATTAATTATCTAGAGCATGCTTGCTGCTTTGGCAAAGGGCTGCAGAAATGCATGGTTGCATTTGGCTCTTTGCTGACAGCATTATCAGGATTCTCCTATAGGATACCAGTATCCCATTAGCCTGGGATTGGTAGCCAGAGCTCTGGAGTGGGTCTTGCTAAGTGTAAGATTGAGTCTCTTTCCAGGTGATTTGTCATTTAATAACAGGACACCTCAGTGCTTTGGAGTCTCTGAGGCCAATATACGGGCCAGTCTGCTAGCACAAGCCCTGTTCCACTCAGTGCAGGGCTAAGGGTGCCAGCCCAGGCTGCTGTAGTGGAAGAAAGAGGTACAAGAGATCTGTGTGCCTAAGTTTCTATCTAGTCTCCTTACAGGGAAAGGGGCTTCAAAGACGGATGTGAGCTACAGGGACTGGCTCAGTCATTCATTTTGCAGCCTACAAACCCTTACGTAGCAGGGGTTTCATCAGAGATGTGGCCCAGACAATGGCAGAAAAAATGCCAAGGACTAACCAGGAAACACGGTGCTCACTGCACCTGCAGGATTGAGTATGTGGCAGTCTGTCTGCACATGGCTAGAGATTGCTTCTGCTCCTCCTCATGTATTGGCTGCTTCTGTAGTTACCACAACACACCAGCCACACTTGTGTTAACAGCATCCACTCCAACACACTTCCCCATCCCGCTCTGCAGCCCATAGCCACAGGCTCCACTTCCCCCTTCTACCCTAGATGTTGGTTGTTTTTTATATAAAGTTTGGGTAGTTCAAAGATTCAGGGCAAGAACAAACAGTTCATTTCACAGGAGCCTCTAGACTGGCAGCGCTTGGGTGACCACAGCTGTCACCCTGGCCTCTGGCTAAAGGGAGGGAATCTTAAGAGTTGTGCTTTAATTTTCCTCTGATGGAGCACAACCCCACTGCCCTTGTTCTGAAAGTGCAGCTTGTTTGAAAGATAGGTTGCAGCTCATAGTACTCCCATTTTGATGGCTGGGTTATTCTGATCAGGAAGGTGCTTTGCATTCTGGGATTTGTAGTCTCATAATCTGCTCAAACAAGAACACAAGCAGTGCCATACTGTGCCACACCAACGGTCAGTCTAGACCCAATATCCTGTCTCTGATGGTAATAGATGTTATAGAGGGAAAGCATATGAACACAGCATATCTAGAGCGATTTATGCTGTCATATCCTTCCTGTACCACCATCATTGGCTTAGGGATGCCAGAGGATACATCCCTAACTGTTCTTTTTAATAGCTATTATAGAACTATCATCCATGAACTTGTCTAGTCCTTTTTTGAACCTGGCTATATTATCTGCCTCTACAACCTCCTGGGGTAATAAATTAACTGTGCATTGCCTAAGAAAGTGCTTTCTCTTGTTTGTGTTAAGCTCATCTGCTAATTTCAGTTCCAGTTTTCTGGGGTTTGGTGAATAACAGTTCCCTAGCCACTTTGCATCTTGCATGGCTTTATAGACCTCTATCATGTCCCCCACCTCTCTGTCTTTTCTTCTCCAAACAAAAGAGTCCTAGCTTTTTTAGTGTCTCCTGGCATGGCAGCAGATCCGTACCTCTGATCGTCTTGATTGCCCTTTTCTGTATATTTCTAATTCTACTACATCCTTGTTTGAGATGCAGATGCCAGAACTGCCCACAGTATTCAAGACCTGGGCACACTATGGATTTGTGTAATAACATGATGTTTTCCATTGCATTTCCAATTCCCTTAATGATGCCCAACATTTTATCAGCTATTTTGTTTACTGCTGCACATGAAACTAATGGTTTTAGCAAATTGTCTACAATGACTCCAAGGTCTCTTTCCTGAGTTATAATGGCTAGTTCATAACCCAGCTTAGTAGCTGCCTGAGTTGCAGGACTGCTTTTCCCACACCATTTATCCTGCAGGTGCACTTAACTTCAGCTCCCCAGGCTGTGTGATGCCATTGTGCTCATTGGTGTTAAGTGGCTCAGAATTGCTCAGAAGGAGCCAACTTGATCTGCTCAGCAACTGCTACAGGCCGTGTCTGAAGTAGCTGCTTGGATTCTTTTGGGAAGCTGGAGCCGGTGGCAGCTCAAGAGACGGTTTACTGGAGCAAATGGGGCAAGGTATTGTTTCCCCATGACCATCCAGGGCCTTATGGATGCAGGTGTCACCATCACCACAGCCCAACTGCATACCCAAGGAGGCAGAAGTTTGGATCAGATACTGTCTGGGCTACAGAGATACTTTTCTTTTCCCCCTCAGCTGTTCAGAAGCAGCCGCACCTCTTTAGGCCCAGGTAGTTAAGATGGTGCTGTGAGTTCCCTGGTCCCATCCACCCCACAAAGTCAAGCTAACAGGCCAGAAGTCCAGATTCAGCTCCTGCTTCCTTTCCCTTCCCACACTCTCTGCATCACTAAGTAATAACCCCAGGCAAAACATCTCACAGTCCTATAGTCTCAGAGCCAATTCCTTTCCAAGTCTGGTTGGAGACTTGCTTGCATTATGCTTCACAGCATGGTTTCCAGCTCTTTGTTCAGACTGAAATGACTTTGAACCAGGTCTGATGAGCACATGAAGTCCCTAGTACCCTCCCCAGAGACCATCTGGGTGTCTTCTCTGGCTGGAGAAGGCAGGGAATTGTCAGAGGCAGACAAGCTTGGGATGAACCCTGGCAGGTTGGTGTGTGCGTATAGGGGCAGCCCGTGGTGTTTGGTGCTCTGCTGTATCCCGGCCACCGCTGTTCCCCAGCCAGCAATGCTCATGCTGACACTGTTGGTGGCATGTGACACTAGGCCACCATAGTAACAGCTTCCTCCTGTGCTGGTGATGCGCGCTTTCTGCTTGAAATCCAGTGCCAGGCTCCTCCGGAAATGGGCTTTCTTAATCTCTGCCTGAACCTGGGGGGAGAGACGCAGCTTGTCAGAGCCTGGTAACAAGATGAAAGCACTGCTTGGGTCCCAGAAGCCAGGCTCTCTTGGCACAAGCACCACAGTGCTCCACGATCAGGGTTGGGGTGGCATTGGGATTCTAGGGGTACCCATAAGGGGTGGGTTTCAGAAAGTGGGTATTCCCCCAGCTGTTACCTCAGTCGTACCCCATGCCCACATCCCCCAGTCTGGGCTCCATTCACCTCTTTGAATTTCCCTAGCATACTGCATTGAGAGAGTGGACTAGATAGGGACAGTGACCAGGAAGCCTGGCAGGTGGTCAGTGAAGAATCCAAGCCTGTGTTCCCATGCAAGTGAACTTCACAGTGCAGCACGGGACAGATCCTGGGAGGTAGGGGGCATCCTGGAGGAGGAGCTACCTGCCCTCTTCACCCACTGGTCTCATACCCAAGCAGGTGCTCAGCACCTGCCTGGATCTGTCTCAAAGAGCTTGGCTGAGGCCACTCTGGGTGCAGGCCTAGGGCTGGGATGTGGTCAAGCATGTTCCCAGGCAGGGAGCTGAAGACTGCCAGCTTGGCATTTGTGTTTGCTCAGCAGGGAAGCAAATTTCATGCTTCTATGTGGCGTCAGGTTAATGACCCAAGGACTAGTCCCACTCATATGAACTGGGCCCAGTATAGACAGTGCAGTGAGCACAGCCCTTAGACTTCCAGGCTAACCTGACTCGCCACTACCCACCTATCAGGGCTAGAAGGATCCTTCAGCCTCTGGGCCTGACAGTTCAGTCCCTGACCTGAGAGTGCCAGCAAGGAGGTTGGTGAGTGCTGTTCTTCAGAACCAGGGCCAAGTGTGGCAGGCAGCAGCTCAGTGCATGTGCAGGGTCAGGCAGGTCCTGGTCCATCCCTCTCGCCAGAGGTATGTGACCATCAAAAGGGTTTTTGCACAAGTTACTTCAGAATAGGTTCCATGAGGTATGAAGGGCCTCCCTCCTTCAAAGTACCAAGGGAAGCCCCTGGCTGCACCTGGGCTTGCAGATATGTGCCTGGCTCCATAGTTCCTACAGTGATGGCGGAGCTCCCATGTGGAGGGGTAAGAAATGCACCTGAATCCCAAGACTACACTGCAGGGCTGAGCCCTGCTCACTCACCTCCCCATTACAAAAGCAATAGATGAAAGCCACAAAGAAACCCTGCAAGAGAGAGACATGGATTTAGTTTCTGTGGTTGTGCCCCCCAGAAGTACTGGAAACCCCTAATGTGAGCCTAGTGCAGCTCCCAACTTGGCCCAGAGGGAGAGTTCAGAGCATCAGGCACCACATCTCCTGAGCCCCTATTCTATGTGTATTGTGAACCTGATCCCCATTTGTGTTAGGGGGTGCAACCAAAACATAGGCAGTCAGAGCATGACCCATTGGGGTCACAGCCCAGGGGATCAGGAACAGGCAAGGTCAGGGAAGCAAGGGTCCAGACTAGGAGACAGGAGCAGGGGTGTCAGGCAGTGAGGTCTATAAGGCAGGGGGCTCAGGAACAGAGAGCAGGGATCCAGAACAGTGCCACTAGCCAGCCAGGTTGGAACAGACCGTGATTGCTGTATGGGACCAGGACATGGGCAACAGCCAAGCTAAGCCACAAGCAAAAAGCTGGCTATTGGAGGACAGGATCTGGAGGAGTCAAGGACCTGGCAGGCAGGGTCAGGCAAACCAGGAACAGGGAGTTAGGAGCCCAGGGCATCTGTCCTGTTGAGTACCGCATAACTGAAAGAGATGCAGCTTAAAAGCAAACAGCCATGCCCAGCAGGCAGCTGGATCCAGGTGGGGATAGGCGACTGGCAGCCAGGCCAGCTCAGCTTGTGGCACTTTGACTAGCCTGCTTCCCCGGCCCCTCATGTTTTGGCAGCAGTGGTTCCCCTGAAAGAATTGCCTTGCTCAGCCTGTTCCCATTCACAGCTTGTTGAGCTGAACCAGCCATCCCCATACTATGCAGGGCAGTTGCAACCAGCCACAACCAGGCTCAAAACCAGCAGAGCTACCCAGAATGGCTTGGCAGACTCAGCAGAGCAGCCAGCAAAAGGGAAGATGTGGAAAGCAAAGGCCAGTTTCAGGGCCTCACAGAGCAAGCTGAGCTGGAGCCACCTCTGCCAAAGTTTTCGCACATGTGGATCTCCAAGAGCTTTCACAAAGGAGGATTTTGCAAAGGAAGACGTGGTCCCACACTGGTTCTTGCCAGAACCAAACAGCAAGAATTGGGTTGTGCTGGGGCAGGAGTGCTGGGCATGACCCACCTCCCAGCATGGACAAACCTGAGAGGAGTTGAAGAGCATCTCATAGTGCATCTGGATTTGCCACAGGACCCCAGAGACGTCCGTGTAGGGCACTGCCATGAACACCACATAATGGACTCCAAAGAGCGGCATCAGCACCAGGGTGGACTTCAGCAGCTTCCTGAGAGGCGAAATCATTCCAGGGGGGTTAGTGTGCATCTGCTTTTCCACAACCTCCTGTTCTTGGCTTTTCAGCCACTGCCAGGATTACAGTACAGTACAGTACCCTGGATAAAGCAACTGCCACCGCATGCCTCTAGAGTGCCTTCCCTCCAAGAAGATGGCTTTCCTGGGTTTTTAATGGCCTCTGAAAGGCAGCCACCTCTCAGAAGAACACGGCAGATGATTCAACACTGCACACACAGCAGACAACAATTCAGGCTAAAAAGGGAAGGTGAAATTGCCAGGGGAGTGGTGGGAAGATGGGTCTAGAAAAAGCTGCTGAGGCATACACTCTAGGGAAAAGGCCCTGGGATCTCTCATGCCTATGAGCATTCAGCATCTCAGTGGAATGGCACAGGGCTGCTAAGGCATTGGCTTAATATGGACTCACCAGGAAAAAAGATTGCCAGCACCAGCAGGTTTTTCTTAGTGGTGTCAGAAGAGATGCTGAGCTCCCAGCCCAAAGCAAGAGGGTCAGGCTGGGACTTAATATAACACACAAAAAAGCCTCTGGTTGCAGTACTCAGTCTCAACAAGTGATATTTGATCCCACTGCTACACCAGAAAGTTACAAAGTGCCTTGAGCTTCAGGGGGAAAACTGACTCATTGGAAAGATCCCTCCTGCTCTTACCCCAAACTGACTCTGGTTACCCACATGACAGAAAGGACATGGCTTCAAGTCAAATGTCCCCTGCAGTATCGTTTGCTGGCGACTGGATGCCACCCTGCACAGGGCAGCAGTGAAAACTCTGTACTGATACTCAGGAGACCGGAGTGCTGTCCCTACCTCTGATGGAGGAGATGATCTTGGGCCATGTAAAAGAACCATGCGTTATTACAGTTTCTCTCTTCTGCCCCAGGGTCCAATCAGAAATTATTCCTACCCAGAAGCAGAAGGCTTCATTCTCTTGTGGTTATGCAACCTGTCCCTTTACCAAGCTGCCCACCTGTATTGTTGCCGAGGGTCCAACTTCCCTGTGTTGGTCTCCCAGAGCTTGGATGCCAGAACTCTCACAATGTTGAGGAAAAGAAAGAAGTTCACCTGCCAACACATGCCCACAATCACATTATCAGCCAGGCCTAGAGTGTGGTCAGCTGAGCAAATTTCCTGCTAGATAAGGGCAACTTGTAAAAAGCTCTCATAAGATGGATTTGGGGACACTGGCAAGGTAAAATAGAAGTTGCATTCCTACCCCAGGATAACAGGGTGCAGAAAGTGGCCAGGTCAGAACAAAGTTGTATGGTACTCCCTTTGCACAGTGTGATCACAGGACCCAGGCTCCAATATTTATTATTATTAGCACTGAAAATACCCCTCTCCTGGGACTGCTTTCTGGCTGGGATCATGTTGCCTGGAGTGGCTGGCTACCCTGGGCCTTTAGCATATGGTGCCATGTTTGGGAACCCAGCCCTGGGAGCAGGGCAGGGAGGGAGGAGGGGATTTCTACAGCATTTATCCTGTGTATTGCAGTTGCACCACAAACTCCCCATCCCGCGTTCCCACAGAACAGAGCTCACCCTCGATCCCTTCTGATTTAACTTTGAAAACCCTCCCCGCTTTTCCTAAGATCCTGAAGATATTTCTAGGAGAAGTTTTGGATTATGAAACCAAAGCCTGTGGGCTGGAGTCCTAGTCAGCCTCTGTTTCAAGTATAAGTGAAAGCACAATTATATTCTCCAGGTGGCTACGTGTGTCACATACCTGGCTTCTAAACACAGGGCACTGTGGCACCAAACTGCCAGGTGGAGAACCTGGGCTCTGTCCTGCCAGGGCATTGTGCTCTCTAGCCCTGTTCCGGCAAGCATATGATTAAAGGCCAGACATGCAAAGCTATTTAGGCATCAGGTGGGTAGGGCAAGGGCACTGTGTGGGATTTACTGTGATGCTAAAGCAGGATAGGTGCTGCTGTAAATTTCCCAGGTGCCAAATACCTTTGTAAACCTGGCTGTGAACACTCTCCTTTTGGGAGACCCAACAATCAGCACCTCCCAGGAGATAACCCATATGAGGCAGAAAAGCAGGCAGTTGCCTGGATACTCTTGTTCGGTGGTGGCCAGCTGTTTTGGGAGGTGTGCCACTATGGTCCCCACTCCCCAGTGGTGTGGCTGATACAGCTTGCACCCTGGGATGCCTGAATGGAGGCAGGGGGGCTTGAGCCTTCACTTGCACAGAGCCGAGGGATGACACTGCTGCCAGAGGAGATGCCCCTGCCAAAAGCCAAGTTAACCCTTTCCTGGTTCCACAACCACCTCTGTTTTATATGGTGAGTGAGGAACTAATGCCTGAATTCACTGGCTAGAGGGTCAGAGAGGGGTTAACACCTTCACCTCTCACAGCAGTCTCCTGTCCCTCCTCTTCCACAAAGGGCTGTGCTCCCTGCCTCCCTCCAGGCATCGCCATTTACTAAACACCAGGGGGTTGCAGGCCACACAGCAGCTGCCCATGCCAGTTGTGGCATGCATGACACAGGTTGGCCACCCTTGCTCTAGTAAGTGCCTGAGAACTACCATGGAAAGAGGAGCTAATGTGCCATTTCTATGGGATCCAGGTGGTTGTTTTTTGGACAGACTTGGGGAGTTGGCACTGGAGTGAGGACAGCTCAGCAAGAGGGGTCTTACCACAATGGCTGCTAAGATAGGGACTTGATATATCCACTTCAGATTCCCAGCACTGAGGTCCCAGCATCTGAGGAAACCAGTAAAAAATGTTGACGGAAACTCAAAATAAACGCGGAGAATAAAATCCAGTTTATGTCTCCTCCTGACCTTTGTCTCAGGTGGACCTGGGTGGAAGAAGGTTGATCCCACAGCTAGAGTTACAACCCCCACTAGGCAGCCCAACAAATAGTCCCCTTCCCACCCCCCCTCCCCACCCAAACACTTCTTGAGAAAATAAATTGAACGTACGTACTGTGTATCTGCCAGGGAGGCCCTGACACTGGCCCAGATAGACACAAACACAGCAGGGAGACCTGAAGGGAAGCAGAGCAAGCAACAGGGTTGGAGTGTAAGTTTTGCACAATGTACCCATGCCTGGGTGTTAGTACGCAGTAACATCTACTGGCTAGAAGCAGAGTAGCCTAACTACATGACATGCACACTGCATGGCAGCATTTCTCAAGTTCTTTAGCCTCCAGGCATCGCTCTTGCTAGACTAATGGCACTGATTAAAAAATGCCAGCTCTTAGTTTTCACTCATTTTTTTAATTACAGAAAAATAATCAAGCAATACCTCTGTTCCAAAGAAATCAGAAAGATCACAACAGGTCAGAATGGTTTTAGCACTATGGATTCCTACTTGAGTTTATCTGGTGAATCATATGTTGGTGTTTGCTCACCTAGCAGTGCTCACATGTTGTGTATCACCCTTCAAAGGATCTCATGGTAACCCAAAGTGCCACAGAGCCCTGATTGAGAATTACTATTGTATGGGATACAGCTATCAGCTTCCCTGATAGTCTTATTGGCAGGGGCCTGTGCTCATGGAGCGGGATCTGTGCTTACCCCAGCCAATGATGGTGAGGGCCCACAGGTAGTTCTTATTAGAGAGGAAGGCCATGAAGATTAAGCTGTGCAGGTAGAGACCCTCCACCAGGATCCAGTAGTGGTTCGTGGCCAGGAAATAGAGGAAAAGAGTCACCACCACCTTGCAGCCCACCTGTGGCCATGAAGGAACAGGAATTGTCAGGGACAGGAGCACTTCAGCATCACCCCCTGGGATCCCTAAAGATCATTATTCTAGCTTTGACCTTTCACTTTTCTACATGGGAGAATGTGTCTCCTGCTCACATAAAGGAAGGAGTTTCCAGGAGGGAACAGAAGGTCCTACTTGCCAAGAGGCTTTTGAGATGGGGAGGGGACTGCACAGATCCAGCGTGGCATTTAGCAGTGCTCAGCACGGACATGTGGTAAAGGAGCCTGCAACCCAGTCACTACCAAGTCACCTCAGCGTAGTTATGTAGTCATACCTTTCTTGGGATAATATGCATGTTCTGTGCTTCTTTTAACTAGAAATGCCAGGGCTGCTTAGCTATCTGTTCCTCTTTCTGAGCCAGTCTTAGACCTGTTCTGAAGGGCAGCTTGCTGCTGAGCAAGGAGGCTGCTGAGGCTAATCCATGCTGTCCCTGCAAAATAAGCGTGGGGGCTACATCCCACCACACAACTCTCTTGCAAAAATATACCCTGCCACATCTCTGCCTTCTAGGAAGAGACTTCCCCTGCCCCAGCCTGTAACAGAGCAATGGACCTCCTAAGGCCAGGGAGAAATCCCTCAGGCCCAAGCAAATATCAGGTGGCACTAGTCAGTGATCCTCTGCGATCCCTGGCATGACCCTACAGCAGTACAGCCCAGGCACCCTCAGGGCTGCTCTAAGTCTTCCCAGGGCTGTCCTGGCTACTGTTGCAATCAGAAACTGTGCTGCATTTCACTTTAGTCCAGGGTCAGAAACACACCAAGGCTCCTAACTTCCCTCCACTCCCAGCCCCTGGTCATTATCCTCTGGGAAAAAGAGGAGTTACTCTTCCTTCAGCTACTTGCCAGCTGGGTCTGGTGTCCTGCCACAGGGACCAGCTCACTCTCCAGATCTTCAAGGTGTATCTTCTCCAGGTCCTCAGGCAACAAGCCAGAATACAGAACCACGTCCTTCACAAAGATACTCACAGCCCGGCAGATAAAGGAGATGAAGAGGTGGATGTGGATGCAGTTTCGTGTGCAATGTAGGCGCCTGTGCCCAGGAGAGAGGAGAGGTCAGGTGTGGCAAGCAGGCACATGCCCCTCGCACAAACCATAAGACTTGGGTTCAACATCTTTCCAGGGATGTGGGGTCAGTTCTGAGGACTCACCTCTGACCTATTATAAAATAAAGCTCTGCCCAAGCCCAGCTGCCCATCAGGCGAATGTGGTGAAAGGCACCAGCTCCAGCAGCCAACAGCATTCAGGAATGCCATGGCTAGCATCACTTCCATGCTTTTGACTCCCCAGTGCAGTGACTAGGTGCCCATGTATGTTGGGTCACCTAGAGGCAGCCTTCATCTTGAGTCCAGGGCAAGGCTCAAACTCACCCCTGGAGCCAAGCAAGACTAATTAAACACCAGTAGCATAACCGAGGCCATGCAACTCTGTTATGTCTCTCAACCACAGTGCCATCACATCCCATCTGCTGTAGACAACAGCCCCACATATAAAAGCCTAGTCTGAGTGAGGATTTGAACTTTGATTCCCCCAGGAAGCAGGGTCTTAATCCGGGGCTCTGGTTAGGGCCTAACTGCACAAGAAATATAGAAAGATTAAGCCAGTGATTTGGCCTTAGAGTTGTGCTGGGCTTCCCTTGATCTGCACTGGCAGCCTCTTCCTGCTGACCAGCCAGTCATGACAGGGTGCCCCCAGCACAGTGGACAGGTGCAAGGGGTTCAAGGGTAATAAAAAGGAGGGCCCTCCTTACTTGAAGTAGCATAGGATGCTCACAGCGACAAGAAGGGAGGCCAGGGAGATGGAGTAGCCTATCGTGTACATCATGTGCAGGCGGTCAAACACTTCCTGGAAGAGAAGGATGCACCTAGTCTAGCCTAAGGCTCCAGCCATGCCTCAAACACAGAAGGGGACCCAGACAGGGGGGACCATGGGGAAATGGAGCCACCAGCAAGTGACCTTCACTGTGGAAGGGAAGTGTAACCACTCCATTGCACACCCTGGTTCTGCCTCTGGTTGTGTCCACTCCAGCCTAGCAGCAGGAAGGAGACTTCTAGACTTCTAGGAGCCAGGTCATTGTGATTCAAATGTGGCTCAGTCATGGGAGACGTCCTCCACCACTCCCAGACAAGAAGATTGCAGCTCCCATATCTGGAACCCTGGCTACAACACAGCGCAGCTGTAAAGCTGACTGCCATACAGGGGACCTGCTGAAGGAGCTCTAGTGCCTAGCCAGTTGGGAGCAGCACATTTTGGGGTGGTCAACCAGAAGCAGAGGCAGACACAGGACCCACTGCTGTTGAGAGGAGTTGGTGGGGAGGGATCAGCCAGCCCCTTCCATCTGGCTGTTGCTGGAGGCGTCTGAGCAAACACAGTTCCTTCCTGAACAAGGGAGAGGCTGGTGCAGATGTTTAGCTCACAGGAGGTATGCAATGGGCACCACACTCACTGCCTCCAGAGGTGGTGCAAGCACCTACTCTGGACTCTTTTAAGAAACATTTGGATGTCTATCTTGCTGGGATCCTGTGACCCTGGCTGACTTCCTGCCCCTGGGGCAGGGGACTGAACTCAATGATCTTCTGAGGTCCCTTCCAGCCCTAATGTCTATGAAATCTATGAAAGATTGCTCTGGATACTCTGGCCCCTGCCCTTCTCCCACACACAGGAAATGTACCCTCTGGCCCCAGCTAGGGTCCCTCCCCATCCCACCCCCAACTGTGAGTTACCTTCTCTCGGCTCCGGTGCTCAGGGGTGAAGAACTTGGTGCATTCAGTATAGTTAGCCCAGGTCTTGTTGATGCTGAGTGCTAGCTCCCAGCTCCCATAGGCATCACACTGTCTGTAGGCATGACCTGAAAGGAAGTCCCGGGGATCATGACAGAAGCAGTGGCCAAAAGAAACTCAACAGGCCCAAGGTATTAAGCAGCACAGCCCACTCTTCTGCAGCAAGCCATGGGATCAAACCGATGGCCAACAGCACAAACCCCACACTTGGCTTAGGGAGGGAGTCTTTTGGCTACTAGGAGGTGACAGACTACTACAGTCAGGCTGGGCACTAGGGAGAGACCAGACCACATGTATTAAACCACTCAAAGACTTAGCCCGTGGGGGCGGGGCACATCTTTACTGGCCCAGCTGTGTTAGGGGTGTGAAACCACAGCTATGATGGAAATCCCTTTTTTTTTTTTTGCACCGGTCCTGGAAGCACTGCAATACCAGGTCAATGCATGGAGTGGACGGAGCACGCTCCAGTTCCACCAACCAATACCAAAAAGAATCTGCTCAATGTAAACCTCCTGTGGAGGACATATCAGCAGGCCAAAAGCCCCACATGAACATGTCTCACATAAATGCATCCAGTCCCCCTTCAGCTACCATGTGCCATATTTCCACTAGAGGGCTCTCCTGACATAGTTCTGCCAGTTGAAGCAGTGGTGGCAGCAGTCCCTTCATTGGGCTCTTCCCTTCCAACTGGGGTTGGTCTGAGCTGGGCTGTGTCCATCATGGTAATATCAAAGCACCTTGGCTGGGAAGTTTGTTAGGGGAAATTCTTTTGGATTTGGCTCCCTTTCTCTCTGAAGCCCCTTTGAAAAACCTATTCTCATCAACTGACTTTGCAAAGACAATAGGAATAAGCTCAGGCAGACCACACGTTATTCTGAAGTTACCTTTGTGGTTGAAATCATAGATGTATTTTGGGCACGGGACTGACACCTGTTGGTTTGGAGAGCCCTTGGGCCAGCAGATAATTCCATCCCACTCTGGAAAACAGCTGGTATCTGCCCAAGAAGCAAGGACAAATCCCATTAATTGATAGTATTATTCTTATTTGACGTTTGTAGTGCATTTGATGGTCCCAGCCAGATAGGACCCCTTTCCACTCAGTGATATATAAGAGTATGATAAATAATAAAGAGACAAGATGTAGCAGGTAAATGACAGGAGTGTGGTAGAGACAAGACAGTTAAACCATGTAATGAGATCAGATGTGCACAATTCTAAGTTGCTCAGGAGCAGTGATCACAGCCAGCACCTGCCTGCCACTCTACTTTATCAATGGTATTACTTAAATGGCTGCACGCTATAGGGCTGCTACCATGGTACAAAGATGCAGGGAACCATGCTAGTCCAGGCTGACTGAACTCACAATCCACGCCAGTCCAACAGTCCTGTCTCCATGCCTATTGACTACCAGCTAGTTCAGAGGTCAACAACATCTTTGAGCAGACTGCCAAAAACACCTACAACCTCGACTTGTATTGGTCTGCCGAGATAGATGGTGGGGGAGATGCAAAGGGCCCGATCCTTGTGGCAGCACAGTCCCAGTCCCTTCCCTGCTGTCCTCCCCAAGGCACATGTGCCAAGCAAAATGTCTTCATGTGCCACATTCGGGCACTTGTGTTGGGGGTTGCCTACCACTGAGCTGGTACATCTAGCTGCCTTTAGCTTCCACACATACTCACACCCTGGCTGCCTCTATGCACCCTGCAATATCAACCCTCCACTAGGCAAAAGCACAAAAGAGGACACATCCAGATTCTGCAGGTATCTGACGTGGAAACACAAGTTTCTTGATGGTTTTTGCTGGTTGGAGGAGACATGGCACATCTGCCCACCTGCCTTGACACTCTAGAGTGGGAAAGGCCTCAGGGTTTCTCTAAGGAATCTGTTTTATGTGTGTATATGGAGCACAATAACCAGCAAGCTCAGGATGAGGCCTGGAAGTTGAGAGCAGCAAATCAGGTTGATAATGATAATTGCAAAAAGAGGCTCCAGTCCTGGCTCCAGACTCCACTGTGTTAAGTATTAGGCAGGAACAGAACAAAAATGTGGGGCCTGCCCCAAAGAATTACCAAACCAAGGTGCTCACTGGAGTCAATGAAAAGACTTTCCTTGGATTCAGCAGCTGCTGGATCGGGCCCAGGGGTGAAATCCTTGCCCTTGACTTCAGGGGAAACAGGCTTTTACACTGCATGAGTCTACCAATTCTCCCTGGTCTTGTTGGCTATGCCTGGCAAATCTGCCGTGGTACCTTTGGGTTTCTCTAGTTGGATTCTTATGGTTTTCTGGCACTGCTCCTTTGCTTCAATCAGCAGATAGATCTGTTCTTCCTTTGTAAGGACGTCATCAGTGTCAACCTGCCAAGTCAAAAACAGCAGCAGTCACTGGACTGCTTCATACAGTTTACAGAGTGGGCCCTGATGAGCCAGCATGTTCCTGGAAAGACCCCACATAAGCAAGGATATGAGATGGAGTGGAAGGTGCCCAAGGAAATTTTGACCAAAGGAGAAAAACATGGAAGTTGTTGCTTTCCACAGAGTCAGGAAGTCCAAACATGACCGTGGCCCTAACAGCCTGTGGCCTGTACAGTGCTATACAGGCAAAGAAGGTAAAAGTACTCCACATCTCAAAGCAACTAAGGGTAGAGCCATATGTGCTCTCTACTTAGATGCTGAGATACGACTGGTACCAGCATGGCCCTCACTGTAACTAATAAATGGTCAATGACTGGTTGCTCAGATCTAGTGAAATATTTTTTAAGCATACATCAAGACACACTGAGTAATAGGGGGACAAGCTCTTTTCTCACTCTGTTTCCCAGCTTCCCCTCCCACCCTCTGTCTTGTCTATTGAGAGCAAGGGTGATCTCTCACTACAAATCTCCCCAGAGTACTACTGTAATGAAGAGAATCCTGACTGATGCAAGGCAGTTCAGCCTCATGCCTGAAGGATGTAATGAAGGCAAATACTGATGTGACATCAAGGTTGTGAAGGCAAGAGATAAGGAATCATTCCCCAACCCAAATTTTCCCCATCAGCTCCACATTACTTTGCTAGAAGGTGATAGGGTTGCTGCTACCAGTAATTATGTGCTGAGTGAATGGGCTTTTCCAGTGTTTCTGGGGGGAGGGTGTTGTGTCCCTACCCAATTGTGTCTCCCCCCTCACTAATCATACCCAATGCTACAACATCAAGCTGGGCCTGAGTGACTGATCAATGATCATTGGTCTCTGTGAAACATGATGCCTTTGGTCAGGACTCCAAGTTTGCACAAATGCTGGTGACTAGAATGCCCTGGTGGGATAAGAGTTGTTGGTATTTGATTTCTGAAGGTGCAAATGAAAGAAGAGGCACGTGGTTCAGAGCAATGTCCTGGGAGGGGGCCTGCAGCGTCCAGTCACAATCACCCTGTTGTCCTGCAATGGCAGTACTCTACCAGCTGGGGACAGAGCAGTGGCCCTGCACACCAGAGACAAAATTGTGTGCCTTTCAAAGTAATCTGTAGCACTGGCACTGCTTTCGCACCTGCCCTCAAACCTCACTGCAGAGGGTTAGACATGCCTTCACCCCAGGTTTATGGTATCATTAATATATCAAACATAGGACCATGGGAAAGCAGGGCTGGAAGGGATCTCACAAAATTATCTAGTCCAGCCCTCTGGTCAAGACAAGATCGTCCCTGACTAAACCATCCCAGCCAAGTGTCTGTCTAACCTGCTCTTGAAAACTTCCAAGGACAGAGAGTTTACAATTTTTCCCAGTCTGTTCCAATGCTTGATCACTCTCATAGTCAAAAAAGTTCCTTCTAATCTCCAAACTAAATTTCCCCTGCAGAAGCTTGAGGCCAATGCTCCTACTCCTGTCCCCTACAGCCACAGAGAAAAGTCCATCTCCATCTTCTCTGTAATTGACTTTCATAGATTCATAGATATTAGGGCTGGAAGGGACCTTGTGAGATCACCAGGTCCATCCCCCCTGCCCAAGGTGCAGGAAGTCAGCTGGGGTCAGATCACACAAGCAAGATAAGCAGCCAGGTGTTTCTTAAAGGTAACCAGACTAGGTCCTTGCACCACCTCTGGGGGAGTCTGTTCCAGACTCTGGAGACTCAGATGGTAAAGTTTTTCCTTATGTCCAGTCTAAAACAGTCTTCCAGCAGTTTGTGATCATCAGACCTTGTCTTCCCTTGGGATGCCCTAGTGAACAGATGTTCCCCCAGTTCCTGATGCAACCGGCATATACTTACAGGCTGCCACCAAGTCACCCCTGAGTCTTCGCTTCTCCAGGCTGAAGAGTCCCATGCCTCTCAGCCTCATCTCATAAGGCCTGTTCTCTTGACCTCTAATCAGGCATGTGGCTCCCCTCTGGACTCTCTCAAGCTTCTCTACATCCTTTCTAAAGTGTGGAGCCTAGAACTGGATGCAGTACTCCAGCTGTGGCCTCACCACGGCTGAGTAAAGCAAGAGGATGACTTCCTAGGTCTTGCATGCGATGCATCAGTAGATGCAAGCCATAGTTTTATTTGCTTTGCCGACTGCAACATCGCATTGGTGGCTCATGTTTATCTTGTGGTCAATCATGACCCCCATGCCTCTTTTGGTCATGTTGCTAGTGAGTGTAGCACTGCCAAGCCTGTATGATGTGGGTTTTTTCTCCCAAGGTGGAACACCTTGCATTTCTCCATATTGAATGGCATCAGGTTTTGATCCACCCACTTTGCGAGCCTGTTCATGTTAGCCTGAATTGCCAGCCTATCCTCTAGCATGACCACACTTCCCCATAATTTAGTGTCATCTGCAAACTTAGCCAGTCCACTTCTGACACCCAAACCCAGATCATTTATAAATATATTAAAGAGCACTGGTCCAAGTACTGAGGTTTGGGGGATGCTACTGGTCACCATGCACCACGCTGACTCGGTTCCATCGATTATCACTCTTTGGGTCCAAACAAGGAGCCAGTTCCCCAGCCATTGGACCATAAGGTTGTCAAGGCTGCAGATCCCCAATTTTACCATGAGGACATCATGGGAGACCAAGTCAAAGACTTTTTTTAAATGTAAATATATTACACTGTGGAGAAATCTGCCTCATTGCCCCCAGTCTGCCTCACTGCTGTAAGGCAGCAGCCAACCCTCATTCCTGTGTTACCATGGTGCCTGCAGGACTAGCTGGGCTGTAAAAATTTGAAGGGGATGGGGAACCTGCTCCTTTTGTCTCAGGTTCCTGCCTTTGCAGGTCATGTGGTATCATTTGGAAGCACCAATCAGCAGCCAATGGGCCTGCTTCTTGTGGGAACATAGTGATGAGGTCACAACAGGTGTATAAAACAGCCCCTCCATGAGGAAGTGGAGGCAGACATATTTGGGAACATGAAGCAAGCACATGGCTTCTGGAGCTCTTTTAGACTCCAGATGAACATGTGAGTAACTTACCAAAAATGTAGCTAGTAACAGCATTCTAAAAGCTCATCAAAAGGCTACTAAGCCGCTTCTGTTTGCTCAGGGTTATTCTGTTGCTACTTTTCTGACTTGTACCCCTCCCCATGCCTATCCTGTCTACCCAATAAAGTTATCCGCTATAGCAAGCCTTGTTGTACATGCTTGGGAGGGATTGGGCAAGCATTTTAGCTCCCTTTTGGTCCACTGATTAAGGGAGGCTAGTGTTAATGATCCAAGGCATAAAAAGCATCCCAGAATCCCATGGTGGGTTAAGCACCCACAAGGTCTACAAGGCCCGTGAAACCCAAGGAAGCACAGAGCATAGACAAAGACCAGACCCCGGGTGGTGGCAGTGGTCACCCCAGGCTTGTGGGTATGATCCAAGAAGGGGGTTGGCCAGAAGTTGGTACCCCTGCAGAGGCATCCAAAGCTTGGTTGGGCTCAGTGAGGTGGGTGACTTAGTGCCACAGCACCCCCTACAGGCCTGCCACAGCATCCACCTCTTCTCCTTTTTCCAGGTAATGTGTTACCTGGTCATAGAAGGAAATGAGGTTGGTCAGGCAAGACCTACCCACAATGAAGCCATGTTGGCTTGTCTGTGTTGAAACCCATCCTATTCTCATCTGCCCACCCTTGTAACCTGTCTAGGTCTGATTGTAGCCTGGTGCATCCTTCCAATGTGCCCACATCCCCCCACATCATAGTGTCATCAGCAAATTTGAACAGGGTGCTTTTTACCCCCTC
>NW_017728943.1:3073867-3089226 GCF_001723895.1 Crocodylus porosus | reverse complement strand
GAGGCTTGTGTGCTCTCCTGCTCCCTTTGATCCTTGTTGGGATTACCTTCCTTTGGGCTTGCAGGATCGTCTCCTTAAGGAGCGACCACTCTCCTTGGACACCTGGCTCCCCACCCCTCCAGGACCTCAGCGCTTCTCCAACTATCCTCCTTAGCTCGCTGAAGTCTGCCCTCCTAAAATCTAGGGCCACTGCCTTACTGCATGCCTTTGTCACCTTGCGCTGGATGGTGAATTCCAGCAGGCGATGATCGCTATCGCCCAGGTGGTCGAGGACCCGCAGCCCCCTCACCAGGTCAGTATTTTGAAGTAGGTTCATAGTCAACAATTAGCCAAAGTACACATGCTGGAACTGTGCAAATAAATGAGGCACTTATTCAACACAGGAGAGTTGCTGAATTCAGCACTTGTTATGGCAGTATTTTTGACAGACTATTATGTTGGGTTGTGGTTTGCAACATTCCAAAAACTTCAGGTGGCACTGTTCTTGCTATAGTTCTTTTACACACAAAGGACATATTGAAACACTGTTAAGAAAGTTGGGCAAAGTAGAAGATGAAAGGGAAATCCTACCAACAACAAGTGCAGCTCATCTGCTCCAACAGTTCACTGGAGGACGTACATATTCTGCCAGAAACATTCTAATAAGAAGAAACTGAATCAAGTGTTGTCATTTGAATCAGTCAAGGCAATACACAACATGGAAGAGAAGAATGAAGTGTTGCATTTTCAAATTGGTGTTGAAGATGTAAGGCTGAGGCATATTACCATTCTGAATGCAGGCAGGAGGAATAGAAGAAGCAATAAGTCTCTCATTCTCATTCGGATGTGGAGATTGTGCAAGAAGATATTCTTCTTTCTCCTGAAGCAAGTGATTGATGAACTAGATGCTGATTTTGCACAGAAGAATGTGTACAGTCTGAAAGATATACTTGAAAGACATTGTGATTTAGTAGAAGATGAAGGTGGTGAACATCCTCTGACCACACTGAAACAAATGAAGCAAGAACTTCAGGCTTATGACAAGACAGCCGTTCAATTTCAGCACCAAAGAAACACAAATCTTCCACACCTTGTCTTCTGAACTGTGATAACTGGTCTGGTAAAGCCATACAAGCAGTTGTAACTTTGCATTAAAATGATGAGGAAGCCACTGGCCTGCTTCAGTTCAGTTCAGAGAAAAGTTTTCAGAAACACAAAACTTGTACTATGTTGCTCTCAAGATTAAAGCAGATTTGAAAGTTATAGCATGTATGAGGGGATACAGAAACTTGAATGAAGAGCAAGCCTAAAATTGTGTTCCTGATAGCCTTTGCTTACTCTAGCAATGATAACCCATAACAAGTCATTAAAACAATCCATCCATGGTATGGCTAGTAACATGAATGGAAAGCTCAACAATACAGCTGTTCAACAGATGCCAGCAAAGCTACCATGGATACTAGGTAGAACATCAGCCGACAACCAGGAGAACGGTGTCGTATGAGGGTGGACAGCATTTAATGAGTTTCTTTCTGATGACACTTCACCACCATCAATTGTTGGATTTTGTCCTATATTGCCTGCACTGGCATCTGAGCATGATGCCATTTGGACTGCCATCGTGCGATGTAAAATATTTGCAGGATGCCTAGAACAATAGCACACAGTCATAACACTTGATCAGATATTGTATTGCAAAGCAAATGTACTAGTTTGGTCTCAGCCAGAAGAGACTGAAGGAGTAATCATTTGACTGGGAGGCTTCCATGTTATCATGGTTTACCTAACAGCAATTGGTCAGCATTTTGTTGCTTCAGGACTTGAAGACTGTTGGCAGATTGCTTTCAGAAAATACCACCACCAACATAATGAAAGGAAAACTGTACAACCATGCTATCAGATCACACAAGATAACAGTTGAAGCAATATGGCATATATTGATAAATCAATTCATTATGTGGTTGTCTAGTTCAAGCAAAGGATTGGATTATGATGTTGTTGATCAACTTTCCAATGGCATAGCTGTTGCATTCAGAAACAATGATTGTGAACTGGGAAGGAAGGTAGTGAGAGAACTATTAGTTTATCTGCTAATGATTGCCACTCTGCTTCAAGAATTTGTGCAAACACTCCCATCAAGGTATGTTCAAGTACTGGATGAACTACTTGGAAGTAGTCAATACTCTCTTGTACTTCATCAGAGCTGAACATGAAGGAAACTGGCATGAGCATTTACATACCTTTGAAAAAATGCTTCCACTGCTAGTTGTGCATGTTCATACCAATTACATGAGATGAGTCCAGTATATCTTGGACATGTGAAGGTTTTAGTTAATTTCGCACCTGTGGTATATGCTGAATTTGTGGAAGGAGGATTCAGGGTCAAGACAACTAATCTCCCATTTGTAAACATTTAAACCGACCAGGCAATAGAACACTGTGCCTGTCTTGATTCATATATCTGTTCATATGCCTCCTTGGCACGTGCACCTGGTGTTAGATGCAGTAAGGTTTTGTGTGGCCTCTGGAGGGGGCCTCGCTCACTCCGGGAAAAACCCGAAAACTCGCCTGCCATGACTTTGAACATATCCTCAGTGGTGGGGTCTCCCGTTGAAGGCCCCTCAGGATCTGTCACTCCTCCTAATGGATATTTGTGGGGCTCCACCTCCCCTACACCCATTCCATACACCAGCCTCCATGACGGGCCACCGGATTTTGATGCAGCTTGCCCTCCAGTCTTGTTGGTTCCTACTCTTCACACTCCCTTTGGTTACTGATCTTGCTTTCTTATTATTGGACTCTGGGTCCGCTGGGTGCCCAACTCTCCTGTATGTCACTCCAGCTGTATACTGGCTGCTTGATGACTCTGCATGCAGATCCTGTTCTTGGAGCATCACCTGCACCCCACCTAAGTAGGGCTACAGGTAATGTAAAAGGACAAGGACAAAAAGAAAAAGGACAAAAAAAAACCCAATAAAAAGGAACACGCACAAAACAAAAGGAAAAAGGAAGGACACAGAAGAAAAGAGGGCTGACGAGGGAGGGGAGGTCAGGCTAAATAGCCCTTCCACCCTCCCAGCCCTAGAGCCTGTGCCCTGACACTACTCCACTCTTCGCCTCCATTGAGGTCTTCCTCCAATCTTCCCAGGATTGGATCCTCTCCCACATGCTGGTGCTGCTGACAAGCGGTGTGGAGAGCTTCTGCAGTCCCCATTGCCCCCAGTGATCTCCCCCTAACTGGATCCTCTCCTGCACACCAGTGCTGCCTGTGACCAGTGTGGAGAGCTTCTGCAGACTCCACTGCCTCTAACGCTCCCCTCTGAGCTGGATCTCCTCCTACACGCCGGTGTTGTCTGTGAGCAATGTGGAGAGCTTCCATAGCCCCTGCTTCCTCCAATGCTCTCCCTTCCTCCTTGCTGGTGCTGGCTTTTATCCCAGCTAGGTGGCAGTTGTTAATGACATCACCCGCCCGTGCCGGCTCCAGCTGTAGATAAGCATGGCTGATGAACAGCGCGGGTGTTTCTTCCTAGCGTAGCTCATCCTGTGTCCAGTGTCCTAAAGCAGGTAAATGACCCATGATTTTAGGGTTTTTTTCTCTGGGTGTGGGTTACCCCCATCCTGAGTTCCCCCCGTGGGTAGGGTTTCTTGTTCCCCAGTGATTGTACCCCTAGGACAAACACATTAACAAGGTTTGCAAAATTGCTGGTGGCATAGTAAACATAACATGCAATGAATCACCTAGATTATGATGGGCGCTGAACTGCAATGAAAGAGGTCACTTAATGGAGATGGTAAATCAAATGTTTGAGATCAATACAACAACATCTTTCAATCATAACAAAAGACAAAGGACATGACTGAAATGAGATTACAACCATGTCAAGTTGCTACAAGCACAGTTCAAAAGGTTCTGTTATGTATTTCTATGGGAGATGTTGTGCCAGAAGATATTGCATTAGACATTCTGAATGTACATGATGTGAAGGGGCTAGTGGTACCCCTTTGCGGGAATGCGGCAGCTCTAGCCGTGAGTTACCTGAGAAGATGATCACCACATTGTGGCGGGAACTCCCAACACACCCAGAACTGGCTTTATTGTCTCATCAGGTGTGCCAGATTGGGTATCCCAGCACTCTGAGAGATATTTCCAGCCGGGCAGCTCGAGCAAAGGAGAAGAGTAAGGGAAGCCAGGCTGGATGGACCTGCTGGAGAGACAGTCTGAAAGAAAATTTTCCCCAGGAACAGGGTGGCAGAGCAATTGATCTGAGAGCTTGAAGGAGCTCATGAATTATAGCAGAGGTTAATTGCTGCTGTGAGTTATCAATTATCATGGCGGTACATCTATTAGTTGATTCAGCTGCAAGGACTGTGCAGCAGGAGCTGTGAGAGCCGGCCAGCTGCAGGCAAAGCAGCAGCTAAGCCTGCCAGCCAGGTTTCATTCTTTTTTCCTTTCTTTCTTTTTGTATTTTATTCATTGTCATTTTATCCCAGAGCTGGATCCCACTGAGACAACCACAGCCGGGTCAGACTGGGTGAATACCACCCCTTCCGGAACCCAGTAAAACATCAAAGTCATGGCAAGTGAGAGCTGAGGGGAACTCCAGTCTGCCTAAGTGGCCAACTTTTTTTTTCCAGTGAGGACAGGCAGCTGGAGGTCATTGAGGTGCAGAGGACCACATCCCAATGTGGTGATTCCCTGACACATGACAAAGGAAGAGAAATCATGAACATCATTATCCAGAAACATCTTACTGTAGATGCTACTGAGAGCTTCTATGCAAACATACCCAAAGCAAAACTGAAAACCTTTGAGGATGTAAAATCAACTGTGGGACATAGTGCAGCAAACTGGAACACATACAGAATGCAAAGGAAATCCAGCAAAGGCTACTCACAGCACTTGCAGCAGGTAGAAGATTCAATATGCACTCTCTCCTACAGCACAAACTGTTCCAATAACCTCCATAAATTTTAAATCCGACAAATCGCTCAACATGGCGGACCAAGCAGCCTTGTCACAGATCTTGTTAAGAGATAAAGTTGTAACTGTTCTGCCAGATGATACTTCTGAGAAATCAGCTGTTATTATCAATGGCATGACTCTTGTACAGGGAATAAGAAAACTGAAAACTGCATGAACATTTGGAGATTTGGCTGATTCCTTTGTGCAATAAGTGTTTGGCATCTCTTACAATGTGCGATCAAGTCAATATTGTCTTTGATCGATACATATTACCATCCATAAAGGCAGGCACAAGGATATTAAGGATTCAAACTACTAAGCCAATCCACAGAATCACTAGCAGCAGATTCTGTTACTGGCATCATGGATTAGTTTCATAACCTTACCATCAAAGAAAGCCTAGTTAATTTCCTAAGTGAGGAGCTTCTTAAGGATGATGTTTCTGAAGTAAACAAGTGCTTGTTGGTGGTGGTTTCACTGTTGGTGGTTTCAAAAGCAGAGCACTCCAGCTCATTTGATGTTTCACAGCTGCATTCTCAGCAAGAAGAGGTGCACACAAGAATGCTCTTACATGTTAAACATGCAGTTGGTTAGGGATTCTTTTCTCTACCATTCTCCCGCGATGCAACATACATACTGGTCCTTCATCTATGGCAGGGGTTTTCAGCCTTTTTTAGTCGGGGTACCCCCGGCGGCTGGTCAAGAAGTGGTTAGTCCTCTGGTGGCCAATCAATGAGTGGGCAGCACGGGGGCTCCCAATGGCCAGTTGACAAGCAGGGAAGGGAGGGGTCCCCTGGTGCAGCATGCAGCAGTGAACCCAGAAGTGCTGCCGGCAAAACTGGAAGTGACAGTGGCTTCTCTGCAGCGCTGCCATGTACCCCTGGAGCCTTCGAAAGTACCCCCAGGGGTACGCATACCCCCGGTTGAAAACCCCAGTTCTGTGGCATAATCTTGTGCCTAAGGTTTTGATGAAGAGAAGCAACCCAGTAAGATTCATTCCAGTTCATGATATTATGTCAGAATTTCTTGAGCCAGTCCATATAGCTCTAATTGGACAGTGTCACTGGTTGTGACACCACTAACCAGTTCAGTGGTCATCCTAAGAAAACTGCTTGGAAAGCGTTCATTCCACATTCATATCTATTGGCAGGTCTAGGAAGTAGACTTGATGTTGATAAGGATTTGTACAATTGTGCAGAAAAGTCTGTTGTGTTGCTGTCAGCCATTAGCATCTTTGATGACCCTTTTGGTTGTTAGGGTGAAATTATTCCATCAAAGAAAAACTCAGGATAAACTTCCACCTACATGTGGCTCCTTTATGCACCATGCACATAGAGCCAATAATCAAAGTCAACCTTTTTTGGTCCAGGGTAACCCCTACCAATAATCAAAGCTATGGGGCATCCCATGGGATGCCCCTGCCCATTACACAACAGGGACACCTAAGTGAGGATGCTTCCTTGCCCTCCATCAATGCTGACCTCGTGAAGGAACAGCTTGAGAGGCTGGACACCTTCAAGTCACCTGGCCCTGACAATTTACACCCCAGAGTACTCAAGAAGCTGGCCTGCATCATAGCTCAGCCCCTGGCACAGATCTTCAAGAGCTCCTGACGCTCTGGTGAAGTGCCCGATGACTGGAAGAAGGCCAATGTGGTGCCTGTCTTCAAGCAAGGGAGGAAAGTGGATCCGGCAAACTACAGGCCTAATCTCTATCCCAGGGAAGGTCTTAGAAAAAATCATCAAAGAGGCCATTCTTAACAGACTGGCCGATGGCAACAACCTGAGGGATAGCCAGCATGGGTTTGTTGCAGATAGGTTGTGTTTGACCAGCTCATTTTCTTTTACGACCAGGTGACCTATCACCTGGACAAGTGGGAAGAGATTGATGTCATATATCTCAACTTTAAAAAAGCCTTCGATCTGGTATCTCATGATCATCTTTTGGCAAAACTGGCCAACTGTGGCCTCAGGTCCACCATGATCCACTGGCTGGGGAATTGGCTCCGTGGCTGGACCCAGAGGGTAGTGGTTGATGGAAGTCAATTGTCATGGTGCCCTGTGACCAGTGGGATCCCTCAAGGCTCTGTCCTTGGATCTATTTTGTTTAACCTCTTCATTAATGATGTGGACATTGGAGTCAGAAGCGGACTGGCCAAGTTCGCCGACGACACTAAACTTTGGGACAAAGCATCCACACCTGAGGACAGGGGGTAATCCAGGCTGACCTTGACAGGCTCACGAAATGGACGGATGAGAACCTGATGGTGTTTAACACCGAAAAATGCAAGGTCCTCCACCTTGGATGGAAAAACCTGCAGCATGTCTATAGGCTCGGCAGTGCTATAGACGAGAGGGACTTGGGGGCCAGGATTGACAAGATGAACATGAGCCTGCAATGTGATGCTGCAGCTAGTAAAGTGAGAAAAACCCTGGCTTGCAGCCATAGATGCTTCTCAAGCAAATCCCAGGACGTCATTCTCCTGTTGTACTCAGCCTGGGTGAGGCCACAGCTGGAGTACCGCGTCCAGTTTTGGGCTCCACAATTCAAAAAGGATGTGGAGAAGCTTGAGAGAGTCCAGAGGAGAGCCACGCACATGATCAGTGGTCAGGAAAACAGGCCTTACGACGAGAGGCTGAGAGCTATGGGACTCTTCAGCCTGGAAAAATGCAGGCTCAGGGGTGATCTGATGGCCACCTATAAGTTTATAAGGCATGTTCACCGGTATCTGGGGGAACATTTGTTCACCAGAGCGCCTCAAGGGATGACAAGGTCGAACAGTTATAAACTCCTGCAAGACCATTTCAGGCAGGACATAAGGAAGAATTTCTTTACTGTCCAAGCTCCCAAGGTCTGGAATGGCCCGCCACCAGAGGTGGTTCAAGCACCTACTTTGAACACCTTCAAGACTAACCTGAATGTTTTTCTTGCTGGGATCCTATGACCCCAGCTGACTTCCTGCCCTTCGGGCGGGGGGCTGGACTCAATGATCTTCCGAGGTCCCTTCCAGCCCTAATGTCTATGAAATCTATGAAATCTATGAAATGTTTGGCAAAGTACATTTGAACCTAATCTACCATTGCCATCATCTGATCAGTGTGGTTGGGAAGCTGAAAATGATGGTTATATTCCTATCATTAACACACTTGAACCACTCCCAGCAAAATACCTTCAGATAACAAGTTGCAAGTGCAAGACGGAATGCCAGAGACCAGCATGCTCACGCAAGCAGGTTAACGTGTCATGCACTCCTGGCAGTGAGTGCTACGAGACAGCGAGCACATCTACACATGCAAGTAATCTGGGAGCAGTTTACTCTCAAATAAACTATTCAAGAGTAAAATTTTCCAGGTATGCATCTACAAATGCAGGGATTCAGGAGCAGATTTGCTGCTCTTAGCAAACTGCCTCTGTTCCCTGCAGCCCTGCAATGGGCCCCTGCCACCACTAGGTGGAGCTGGAGGCTGGCAGCCATTTTTAAAAGGCCGCCCTGCTCCCTGGCCAGCTCCTTTTCTGGCCGGGAGCAGTGTGCAGAGTCCAGAGGCAGCATGTGGCGGCTCTCGCCACAGCCTCTGCCCCCCCCGACACCATGGTTGTTTCATTCCCAACCCCTGGCAGTGACATCCACTACTACAGGCTCCTGCTTGCCATGGTGCTGGCCATGTTGGCATGCTGCAGTGACTGCTGTCTGGCCCAAGGCAGTCTGGGCCCTTGCAGCTCCCTCGCATGCAGTGCCCACCTGGCCAACCTCACTGCATCAGCCCAGGCACCAGCCCAGACCCCCCACCATCCTGCAGCTGCTGCCCAGACCCTGCCCTGTTGCCTGGACCCTGGCAGGAACTCCAACAATGCACTCCTGGACACCACTGCCAGAGCTATTCATGTCTTCCTGGGCCTCCAGCCATGCTGCCTCTGGGTCCACCTGGCCAGCCAGGACTGGTGGCTGCAAGTCATCCAGACCACCTGGGATGACAAGCAGTGGCTGGAAGCATTCTGGATGACCCGGGCCACCTTCCAGGACCTCCTGAAGCAGCTCTACCCACACCTGGAGCAGCAGAAAACCACCAATGCGCAGCTCCTCCCTGCAAACATCTGGCTAACCATCACCCTGCTCAAGCTGGCCAAGCCCACCAGCCTCCACTACATTAGCCACCTCTTCAGCATGAGCAAGGCAGCCACCAGGGAGGCCATCCTAGAGGTATCCACTGCCCTCAAGGATGTGCTGGGCACACAGTGCTCCACTTGCACAATCCCCTGGTGATGATGGTGGGGTTCTGTGCCCTGGGCTTCCCCCAGTGCATTAGGGCCCTGGATGGGACCCACATCCCCATTGCTTGACTGCCCCACAGCAACTGGCCCTACTACAGCTGGTGGGGCTTCCACTCTGTCGTACTACAGGTCATCATCAACCACCATGGCGCCTTCAAAAACGTGAGTGGTGGCTGGGAGGGGAGTGTCCACAATGCCCATGTCTTTTGCAACACTACTCTGTCAGCTCTGGTGGAGAACTTGCACTTTGTGTCAGGGGTGCCAGACCCCCAGTTGGGCACAGTGATGTTCCTGCCCCTCTTCATTGGGGACCCCGCCTAGCCACTCCTTCCCTGGCTCATGTAACCCTACTCCAGCCAGGTGGACCCCTGCTAGACACACTTCAACTGGTGCCTGGGCCAGATCTGCACCCTCATGGAGTGTACCTTCAGCTGGCTGAAGAGGCGCTGGTGCACTCTCACTGCCCACCTCTAGTTTGCCGAGGCCAGCATCCTTGGGGTCATCACTGCAGCCTGTGTGTTGTATAACATCTGCAAAGCTCAGGTGGAGTTCTTTCATGAGGCCTGGGTGGAGGAGGCACAGTGGGTGGAGGATGCCTGGCACCAGAAGCACAAGCTGCAGTGGCAGCAAAGTGGTGGGCCCCCACACTGAGGCCCCGGGTGAGCTGTACATTCACCAACAGGGCCAGGGCACTGGGTGTGAGATACATTAGTCAATCGCCTCCTCCTGCACTCCCTGGTGTAGCCTTCCTAGACAGCTACCCACAGACTCCTGCCCCACTACACAACCCCAGCACCATGCTCACTGTGGATAGTTCTATGAAAAGCAGTTTATTCCCCTCACAGAAACAGAAACCGCTCTCCCTCCCCAACAACAGAGCTGTCCCCACTCCCTCCCTTCCCAAAGAGCCCCTCCACCACCCACCACCAACAAAACACCCTCTGCTCTGTGCTAACTATTTACATGGTTGTGTGTTCCCTCCCAGGGTGGGGGGCCATGTGGTGGGGCTGCTTACGGGGAAAAGCCCAGGGACAGGCACCCAGGACCCCAGCCTCTGGCTGTTCCCCCGTAAGTGTACAAACTTGCAAATGCAAGTAGCAAATTTACTCACGATCAGTAACTGCGCAGTAGCGCATATGTAGATGCTGACCGGGAGCAAATTTGCTCCCAGCCAGTGTCTACACATATGCTACTGCACAGTAGCAAATTTACTCATTATTAGAGCAATTTACTGCACAGTAAGCATCTGTACATGTAGACACAAACACTTACTGTGCTGTAAACTGCTCTACTGCACAGAAAACTATCTTGTGTAGATGCACCCAGCATGTTACAATCTGTATAATAACTACAGGGATTCAGAAATGGATTAAAGTAATGAAGAGATTTGAAAAACTGCAATTACCCATTGTATTAATGTTATATATACTGTTGTATTACTGTTATATTAACATTGGATTAGACTGTTACATTTTCCTATTGCCTCAAGCTGAACATATGTCTGTGTGTTTCACTGACACTGGGTTATGTATTATTAATATCTGACTTATCTGCATTGTGAATAAAAAAAAAAGTAGTGTCTTATTCAATATGACTTGAACAAGTAGGCTAACCTGAGTTATATTTTTAATACTGTAGGCCTGCTGTTAAATTTGTAGTGATATCATTTGTGAGGTTTTAATATTATTGTTTACTAGGTTTTTTAATTACATTGTGTCTATACACACATGCTAATGTGTCAGCCATCCTGGAATCCAATATAGCTACCACCACAGAAATGTTATGATTAATCTCCTTGGTTTATACAATATTAGTTTTATCATTGGAATTAATTTTCTAACCCTACTGGGGGATGAAATATTGATCAAAATGTGAATTCATGGCAATCATCTTGGATTCCAATATGGCAGCTATGCATGCTACTTGCCAGATTGGCAGCGTGACTTTTCTGAGATGGGTAGACCACCTCTACCCAAAGCACACTGCGGCCGTTTGTGGGGATGTGTTGCCTTTGACAACAAAATCTAGAGACCTTATTGGTTAATTTACCCTACTATAAATAACCCTAGTCCTTTTAGACTTTCCTCATAAGTCTTGCCTCCTAGCCCCTAATCATTTTTGTTGCTTTGTTCTGCACTTTTTCTAATCTGTCCATGTATTTACTTGAATAAAAGATGAAATTTTTCCCCCCTCAGTCAGGATGGGGAGCCCTTTGTGTTATATTCTTATACAAGGGAACCTCATTAAATACACTGTCTATCGTTAAACTGCTAATGGAAACTAGTTATGAAGCTGATTCAATCTAGCCAACACTGAGCATGACTAAAAAATATTTGGCCTCTATTGGGCAAACATACTGATGGAAACCTACCACATTTTTTTCAATTTTGTTTCCAAGGCCAAATCTGTTCTAAATTAAGATCTATATTTTGACTGAGTAGAGCTCAATCCTTCAAGTCTGTGTGGCACTACCACTAGCAATTATCCTATCTCTCAGACTTTTAGTTTGGGGCCTCAGATACTCTCAAGTCCATGGCAGACATCCTACATGCAATCCCCAAGCCCAGAGGCCTTGGAGTTCAGATGCCCCCTAGTCTTGTTTGCCTTTAGCCAGAAGGCCAAAGGAGCAAGCTAGAAAGAAAGCCCAAGAGCAATCCCCTATCACCATAAATTGTGTAGCTGAGGTCCTCACAATTGGAGGCAAGTGTAGACTCTTGCATGGGTCAGCCTGTTTGCAGTGAAAGGAACAGACCTTCACCCTCTAACTACATTGAATAATTCAAGGCTGATAAGTTCATAGTATCTCCCCTGTCAGGTAAGTATGGGAACCTACCACAAGGATAAATTAGTGCAGACCATCTTAATAAGATATATGTAGCAAACCATCTAAAGAAGGTATAAGATACATTGGAAACAGTCCCCCTCAGTGCCAACTCTTTTTCAAGTCATGGTGAATCACAACATTGAATACATTTCAACTTCTCCTTCGCTCCCACAGCTAAGCCTTTCTTTCCCGTTTCCAATGATTCCTGTTTCTTCACCAGCCTTAAGTGTCTGGCAAGCATCACCAAATCCCACACAGCATCAGCAGGATGCACCTGGTGCACCATGCCTTTCCACCTCCCTGCCAGACTCTAGCTTGGGACTTTTGACCAACTAGCATCTTGGAGTGTCCCAGCCAAATCAGGATGTATTGTCACCCTATTTACAGAGTACCTGGGCTAAAGTTTGCAGCAGTTTCAAAAAAAGGTAAAATATATCAATTCTGGCTGAACTAAATATAGGGGCTCCTGTAGTAATTTGCCTATATGTAAGCTACTACAGATATGTTTATTACAAGCTCAGTGTTTTCAACTTTGTCCCTCACTTCCATGTGCTCAGGGAGAGCGGGGTCTTAAAGTAAGGAAGGGGAGAAGGGTCTGCAGGGGGGCAGAGGGCAAGGGGGCTTCCTGACCTCCCAGATTTATTTTTCCTGCTCTAGCAGTGGGGGGTGGGAGGCAAATCAAGGTAAACCTCCCATAATTAGATTCTATACCTGGAAAATTACTGAATATTTTAAAATTTTCCATATGAAGAATCTAATTATTGGGGGTCATCTTATATACAAGTAAATATGGTATTTCTTGAAGTATGGGGCCAAAAGTGGACCCAGTATTTCAGGTGAAGCCTCACCAGTGCTGAATACAGTAAAAGAATCACTTCCTTTGGGCAGAGTGACCACATAAGGCTCAGACCCTTAGGCAGAGAAGCAAGGCCTGTTCACCTTTTTCAGCCTACCCAGATTTTGGGTCCAGGTCTGAGATAGAAAGGAAACCCTGCTCCTGGACACCCATTCTTGGAGTACAAAGGCCACTAGTCCCTCACTGGCCTGATACAAAGGAATACGCAAGCTGCATGCTTCTAAAGCTGTAGTAACTTACTTCTAGCCCAGGGCCAGGAGGCAGCAGAGTGGGGATTTCATAGATTTCATAGACATTAGAAGCTGGAAGGGACCTTGTGAGATCATTGAGTCCAGCCCCCCTGCCATAGGTGGGAAGTCTGTGGGGATCAAATGATCCTAACAAGTTGAACATCCAAACGCCTTCTGAATGAGTCCAGAGTAGGTGCTTGCACCAACTCCAGGGGGAATCTGTTCCAGACCTTGGACACTTGGACTGTGAAGAAGCTTTTCCTTATGTTCAATCTAAATTGGCATTGTAGGAGTTTGTGGCCATTGGACCTTGTTATTCCTTGGGAAGCTCTAGTAAGCAACTGTTCTCCCAGATCCTGATGCACTCCCCTTATGTACCTACAGACTGCCACCACGTCTCCCCTGAGCCTTCTGTCCTCCAGGCTGAAGAATCCCATGTCCCTCAGCCTCTCCTTGTAAGGTTTGCTTTCTTGGCCTTTGATCATATGGGTGGCTCTCCTCTGGACCCTCTTGAGCTTATCCACATCCCTCCGGAACTGGGGGGCCCAAAACTAGATGCAGTACTTTAGCTGCAGCGTCACCAAGGTCGAGTAGAACGGGAGGATGACATCTCTGGTTTTGCTAGAGACACATTGATGGATGCATGCCAGAGTTTGGTTAGCTTTGCTGGTCATGGCATTGCATTGGTGGCTCATGTTCGTCTTGTGATCAATCAAGACCCCAAGTCTCTTTTGGTCATGGTGTTAGCGAGCGTAGCACTGCTGAGCCTGTAAGTATGATGCTGGATGTTTCTCCCAAGGTGGAGCACCCTGCACTTCTCTATGTTAAATGCCATCAAGTTTTGGTCCATCCAACTTGCAAGGGTGTCCAGGTTGGTTTGTATCCCCAGCCTGTCTTCTAGTGTGGCCACCTTCCCCCATAGTTTAGTGTCATATGCAAACTTTACCAGTCTGCATCTGACACCGAAATCCAGGTCATTAATGAAGATGTTGAAGACTACCAGCCTGAGAACTGAGCCCTGAGGAACTCCACTGGTCCCCTTGCACCACGTTGATTCTCTCCCATCAACTAGTACCCTCTGGGTCCGACCCCGGAGCCAGTTTCCCAGTCATTGGACCGTGAGAGGGTCGAGGCCACAATTTCCCAGCTTAACCATGAGGACATCATGGGAGACCAAGTCAAAGGCTTTTTTGAAATCCAGGTATATAACATCAACCTCATCTCCCTTATTGAAGCAATGCATCACCTGGTCATAGCAAGTGATGAGGTTAGTCAAGCAAGACCTTCCAGCGACAAAGCTGGCATTCAGAAGGTTGCCTTCCATTAGCTTGTTGCTGATGGATTCCTTGATGATTTTCTCCAGGATCTTTCCAGGGATGGACACCAGGATGATTGACCTGTAGTTCCCTGGATCTTCCTCCCTTTTTTGAAGATTGGAACCATGTTGGCTCTTTTCCAGACTTCCAGCACCTCACCCAAGCACCACGAGTTCTCAAATATCATCTCCATACAGTGTGCTATGATGTCCACCAGCTCCTTGAAGACTCTCAGGTGCATTCTGTCTGGGCCTGTGGACTTATGGACATCTAGGATTTTGAAATGTTCCCTCACCTGATCAGCATTAATTATGGGCACATCTCCCACTCCCTGGAAGTTTTGTGTTCTGTTTGATAGTGTGACCACCTTGAGTGGGTGGAAAACGGACGCAAAGTATTCTTTTAGGAGATTGGCCTTTTTTTGGGCGTCAGACGTCAGCTGCCCCATTTTATCTTGCAGGGGTCCAATGTTGCCTTTATTCTTTTTCTGACTACCCACATATCTGAAGAAGGATTTTTTGTTGCCTTTGATTCTGACGGCTAGTCTGAGTTCCATTTCTGCCTTCGCTTTTCTGAACTGCTTTCTGCAGGTGCGGACAAATGCTGAGTAGTCCTCCTTGGTGATGATTCCCATTTTTCGTTTGGTGTAGTCTTCTCTTTTGAGTTTCAGGAGGTCCAACAGTTCCCTGTTTAGCCAAAGAACTGGGGCTAGCTTCCCAGATTAAGGACAATAAGAAGTCGTTTTTTAAATACGTAGGGGGTAAAAAGAAGGTCCCGGGTAATGTGGGCCCCTTGCAGGACGCCATGGGAAACTTGGTCGTCACACCAGACGGCAAAGCTAATATGTTTAACAATTTCTTTGCCTCCGTCTTCCTAAGTAGGGACCAGAACAGCCACCTCCCTGCTGGGCCCCCCTCGGGCC
>NW_017728943.1:3051425-3073317 GCF_001723895.1 Crocodylus porosus | reverse complement strand
TGGAAGGATGCAACAGGCTACAATCAGACCTAGACAGGTTACAAGGGTGGGCGGACAAGAATAGGATGGGTTTCAACACAGACAAGTGCAAGGTGATGCACCTCGGGGGGAACAACCGGCACCATACCTACAGGTTGGAGAACTCCCCTCTTGTCAGCACAGAGGCGGAAAGGGATCTGGGGGTCATCATTGGCTCCAAGATGAACATGTGCTGGCAGTGTGGAGAGGCAGTAAGAAAGGCCAACCGCACCCTGGCATGCATCCACAGATGCATCTCGAGCAGGTCCAAAGAGGTGATCCTCCCCCTCTATGCGGCACTAGTCAGGCCACAGCTGGAGTACTGTGTCCAGTTCTGGGCGCCACACTTCAAGAGGGATGTGGACAGCATGGAGAAGGTCCAAAGGAGGGCCACTCTTATGATCAGGGGACAACAGGGCAGGACCTATGAGGAGAAGCTAGGGGACCTGAACCTGTTCAGCCTCCAAAAGAGAAGGCTGAGGGGGGATCTTGTGGCCTGTTATAAACTAGTCAGGGGGGATCAGCAGGCGGTTAGATGAACACCTTGCTGGGGTCATTTGACCCCAGTACTCTTTCCTGCCATGGCAGGGCGTCAGACTAGATGATGCTCAGGTCCCTTCCGACCCTAGAAACTATGAAACTATGAAAGGAGCTTTCCTGCCCGCTGACTACATTTCCTGCGGGACAGGATGGACTTCCCTTGCACTTCTAGGATTGAGTTCTTAAGGAATAACCATTCCTTGTGGACTCCCCTTCCCAAGGGGCCATGGTCTATTAGCCCCTGACCGACCAGTCTCCTGAGTTTGTGAAAGTCCGCTTTCCCAAAGTTGAGGATTTCTGTTTTACTGAAGGATTTGCCTGCCCTGTGTTGAATGGGGATCAGTTCATGGTCACTGTCACCAAGCTTCCCCTCAATCCTCAGATTGCTCACCAGATCATCCCCTTTGGCCAGAACCACATCCACCAGAACCAGATTGTGCCTGAGAGTCAGTTACTCAATCCACATTGAGACTAAGCCCTCAGTGTACCCAAAAGAGATAACTTTAAGATAATAAGGTTCAGCTAGTGGTTGGATTCCTCCCTGAGACAACTCTGCCCACACCTTAGATCCTCACCACAGTCCATTATGCCTGGTTTGGGTATCAGTCTAAACCTGCTTAACATCCCTCAGAAGAAACAATGACAGCTGCTAAAAAGGTGGCTTTATGGGACATGTTGGTAAGTATCTAGTTCCTCTAAGGGATCCAGCTATGCCAATGCTTCGTCAGCCTCTCAGATAATTAATACAAATCACCTGCACTTACATATTTTTGCAAGCTGCCTTGGGAGACAAAGGACAAAATAAGGGGTTACAAGGATGATCCTACAGGAACTTAATCTCTCCAGTCAGCAGCAGGTTCCCTAATCCCCCAGAAATTTGTCTCTCACTGTTTTGTTGTCCTCCACTACACAGAACAAGACCTATTCTTTACTGGGTCTAAGCCATGGTCATTAGGGCTTACGCAGGAGATGAGCCATAAAGATAAGAGCTAGCCTGGAAAGAATGGAAACAGCAGCAAGAAAAAATAACAGAGCAGCCGGAGAGGAAATGAAGCTGCAACAGCTATAAACATGCCCAGGGACCCCAGGTCTGAATGGCTTGTGCAAATGACCTTGGGCTAGACCTGCGGAAAGACACACACGCATTAGCCACTGTTTTATGTCCAGTCATTTCCCCTGCAAACTTGACAGGAAGTAGATGAAGATAGCAGAGGCAGCAGCTGTGGCCTGCAGTCACAGAGCAGAGGAACACAGAGAGGCAATTACAGGACCAGTCTAAGCACAGTAGAGTCTATGAGGAGCCCAGTGAGCCCTGTGTGATCACTGATGAATCTTAGGAGAGGCACTGGTGCTTTCTTTTAACTTCTGCCTCACTCAGGGATGAGCACAGTGAGGACAATTATGGACAGTGTGGACAATTAGCATGTGCCTGCACCACCAGCATGCCCCATACCACAGTACAGTCTTTCCAGGGTGTACTGGGGGAGCTAACCTGTAGCCCCACCCAGCTCAGGGTAATCAGAGTGAGACTGGTGAATCTTAAGGACATAAGAATTGCCATACTAGGGCAGACCACGAGTCCATCCAGCCCAGTATTTTCTATTTCAGTGTAGCAGAGAGTGGATGCTAAGGGAAAGAGTATTTATGCAGGTCCTGTCCAGGCTGATCTGCCCGTCTCCTCTTGCAGCTTTCTGCACTTAGGGGCATTGGAAGTGCTCAATGGGAAGCTGCACCCCTAATTGTAAAGTTTAGTACCCATCGATGGATCTTTCCTGCATGAATGTATGCAATCCCCTTTGGAATCCAGTAAAATTATAGGATCACAGGACAGTAGAGCTGGAAGGGAACTCGTGAGACCATCTGGTCTAGCCCCTGCTCAAGGCAGCATCATCCCTGACTAAACCATCCCAGCCAAGTGTCTGTTTAACCTGAGGTTGAAAATGTTCAGGTATGGAAATTCCACTTTTCTAGATAATCTGTTCCAATGTTTGACCACCTTCATAGTCAGAAATATCTTCCTAATCTCCCAACTAAATTTCCTAGACTGCTGTTTGAGGCTTCTGATCCTAGTCCTGTCCCCTATGGCCACTAAGAATAATCTATCTCCATTCCCTTTATAAATTGTCAGCCTCCGCAACACCTTGCAGCAATGAGTTACTAATTCAGGGGTATCAAACTCACGTCCTGCCCTGGGCTGTATCTAAGCCACCAGGCTCCTTGTAGACCGTATCCAGTCCAGGGCATGGGATGGCTCAGGCAGTGGCAATTCCACCTCCCTCCATGTGCTGCATCCCCCATAGTGGAGCTGGAGCTACTGCCACAAAGCATGTTCAGTGCCAGGATGGCAGCTCTGGCTTTGACTCTGGCTCTAGTATGGGGCACATGATGGCAACAGCTCTGACTCTGGATTCAGCATGGGGCACACAATTACAGTAGGGCCAGCAACCAGAGAGGTAGAGTCAGAGCAATGACAAAGCAGCTGGAGGGCGACCGGGGGCTGTGTCAATCACCTTCCTGGTGCTGATTGCTGAATTCTGTGGCAGGGCACTCCCCCTTGGCCATTCCCCCAACTTCCAGTGGTTTTTTGGTAGTCCAATGGGCCAGATCCAGCCCATGGCTTGCATGTTTGACACCCCTGCTCTAGTTAATTATATGTTGGCTGAAAAAGAATTTCCTGTGTTTGTTTTGTTCCTTTCTAATAACTTAATTGTAAGTCAAAATTTCTACTGCTATGAGAGAGCAAACAGTCAATTCCTATTTCCTTTCTCCATGCTGTTTGCAATGTTGTAGACCTTTATCAGATCCCCTCTAAGTGGAAAAGTCCCAGCCTACTTCATCTCTGCCTGTACAGAAGCCTCTTTTCCATGATCTTCCTGACTCCACATGACAAACTGTGAGCAGTGCGGCAGGGGCCCACTGTTGAAGCAGCACCCCCTCTCCCGTGAATGCAGGCACAGCCCCCTAGGTCTCAGCACAGGGGCTACTTCTAATGTAGGGGAGCATGCTGTGGGAGGACCTAGGGAGCCAAGAGCAGTCTTCCCACAGGTCATCAGCACCAGAGGTGTAGCAGGGCAGCCATGGTGCCGGTCATGGCTGTGCATTCAGCTGTCACTGCGGTGATGGCCATTTTTGTGCCCCCCCCCAGCACCTTATCCCCATAAGTTACGCTGCCGATTCCGATTAGCACCATTGAACCTTCTGATTCTTCAAGAACTGACTCGTAGAGCCTCCTAGCGCCTGAGGAATCCCTTTGAGCCCCTCTTCCCCCTGTGCAGGGCAGTCACGTGAAACTGACTGAAGCCAAAGCTGTCAGCTGAGAACTGAGATGATTTCAGCTTTCATCATCCACTTCCCAGCAACTTGTCAGGGGCCACGTGAACAAGGCTCACTGTGCACTTCAGCTCTTTGTTCCTCCCTGCCCAGGCAGGGTCAGCATCTGGCTCAGACAGCCTCCTGCCTTGTCTCCTGCTGTCAAGGCTCCTCTTAAGATCATGACTGTTTAATTGTGTTTATTTAATACTTGCACTACCAGCCTCTCTTGGCAAGGGCAGCAGACATCACATAAAGAAACTAAGTGATTGCTCAGAGACAGGAAAGATAAAATAGCTATTCACCACGTACCAGAAGAGGATCTGTTTCATGTAATTAATCTACGGTAGCAAATTGGCCTGTTCAGTAAAAGCCTGGGGGGCCTGGGAAGTGAACACAGGAGCCAGAGGGCGCTCCTACTTACACATGAGTAAATTCAGGGTGACTCCATGGAAAACCATGGATTTAAGCCAGTGCAAGACATAAGGATCCAGCCCTACACCTTCCATCAAAACCTGCTACAAAAAGCATTTTCTCCTTATGCCAAATCACACTGGTTCCAGCTCAGCTAATAGGCCTGGATCAGTCTCAGTCTTGAGGGCTAGTCCCTTGCAGCTCTCCCAAGGCCTAGAGACATGCATCTGTCTTCAACTGCTGTGGGATACCGACTTTCCCATCATGCAGATACCTGTTAGAGTTCTGCAAACTGTTATTTCTACCTCTTTTGGAAGGCACTTAGGGGAAGGGTGGAGCCCTGGCAGCATGTGTGCTAGCTGGGGCAGTCCACCGTAGTTTTCCCTAATCCAATGGTAGCCAACCTTTTTGGCAGGAAGGTCACAATCCCTCCCACCCTCCAGGTGCCATTCTGAGCTTTGCCACCCAGAGGCTACTTCATACAGCCTATGCTCTGAGGCACTGGAATGGAGGTAGGGGGGCTCAAGCCTCCAGCTGGGCAAGAGATCATGGACAGGGTGCTGCTGCAAAAAATATCACTGCCAAGACCCAGGTTAACCCTTCTCTGGCCCTGCACCTACCTCAGGCTTATATGATGAGAGAGGATCCAAATCCCTGAATTCAGCAGTGGCTACAGGGCCAGGGAAGGGTTAGCTTGGCTCTTGTAAGTGACATCTGATGCTCCTCCTGCCCCTGCCCCCACTCCTTCTCGTAGACACAGGTCCTCCCAGCTGTAGGGAATGTGTCTTGCTCCAGATCATAAACAGTGTGTGTGCACTTACCCAGAGCAGGCAGCTGGGTCTAGAGTGTCGCAGCACTGGAATGGGAGCCAGAGACCCAGATTTGATTCCTGGCTCTGCTACCACCTTGCTGGGTGACCTTTAATCTCCCTGGGTCTCTTTGTCCTCCCACTCTTTTACCACTTTGTCCTTTCTAACAGCAATCCCCTTGATGTAGAGCCTGCCTCTTGCTATGTATATCCAGCACAATAGGAGACCCTGGTTCCATACAAATAACTTACAGCACTCTGTAAATAATTAACAATGGCACTGAATAGAGGTGGAGTAGCATCCCACACCTGCTGACAGATGATGCAATGCCAAATGAGCTTTAAAGTGTCTAAACTAAAATATAATAGACCAGAGCCAGCTCTGCCCAACCTGGAAAGTCAGAGCTCTTGCTGCAGGGAATTAAGTGGTACAGCAGAGATGCAGTTGCGTGACATAGTTTGCACATGGGCCTCTTTCAGCTTCTGCCCACAGCCCTATATTTGTCTGGTCCATGAGGCATGTGAAACTTGTGCACTAGCTGCTACATGTTTAGCCCTGCCGGCAAATTGCATTTTTGTCCATTGCGATGGTAGATACTTTCCCTGCTCCATCAGCAACAAAGAATCCCCTGTCAATTTCTGTTTTGACATCTCAGTGCTAAACTTAACAGTGGGGGGCTTTGCAAACAAAGACATGGGGAGTGAACTCACAGCACCATAGAAGACAGAAGGTGCAGGTGAGTAGTAACACCACCCTCTCAAGGTCTTCTTTACAACTCATTACTATGCTTTTGCCTAGCAAAAAAAAACACTTGAGTGGGATGTCTGTAGTACTTATATAAGCTGATTCCCAATTAATTTCTGTTGGCATCAATTGGGCACGTAAACAGCAGTAGGAAGGGAGGAGAGTTTGGGGGTTCCTGCTTCCTGGGACTGAGATCTTGCAAGACATGTTGAGGGCAAATGCCTGAAATGGTAGAAATCTCATTTGCTCAGACAATTCTGACACCCTGATTAGTGAGAAACACATGAGCTCAGCTTTGCTTGGGAGACTTTGGCCCCATCTGAGTTAGAAGCTGGAAAACCAGCTCATTCTGGTTTGGAATCTTATTTTGAACCAGAACACTGGGAACTAGTTTAAATCAGCTAGGACCTAAAGTCAGGATCCAACAACACCCAAATCAAAAGGGGCTTGCGTGCAAGGCTCAAGATTCATAGATTGTTAGGGGCTGGAAGGGACCTTGCAAAATCATCTGGTCCAGCCCCCTGCACTAGGCAGGAAAGACAGCTGGGGGTCAGGTGACCCCAGTCTCCTCTTGAAGATTTCCAGGGTAGATGATTGCACCACCTCTGGAGGGAGCTTATTCCACAGCCTGAACACCCTGACTGTGAAGAAGTTTTTCCTACTGTTAAGCCTGAAACAGTCTTCCAGGAGTTTGTGGTCATTACACTTGGTTTTCCCCAAGGTTGCCCTGGTGAACAGTTGTTCACCGAGCCCTTGATGTATTCCCCTGATGTAGTGGTAAGCTGCTACCAAGTCCCCTCTCAGCCTTCTCTTTTTCTGGCTGAAGAGACCCAAGTTCCTCAGCCTTTCCCCGTATGGCTTGTCTTGCAAGTCTCTGATCATATGCGTGGCCCTTCTCTGGACTCTCTCAAGCTTTACCACATCTTTGTTGAAGTGTGGCACCCAAAACTGGACGCAGTCCTCCAGCTGGGTCTCACTAATGCCAAGTAAAGCGAAAGAATCACTTCCTTGGTTTTGCTTGAGATTCATCAGTTGATGCATGCCAGAGTATTGTTTGCCCTGCTGGCTACACCATTGCACAGACAGCTCATGTTCATACTATGGTCTATTATTACCCCTAGGTCCCTTTCAGTTCTGGTGCTAGTCAGTTTGGCACCACCAAGCCTGTAAGTATGTTGGGGACTGTTTGTCCCCAGATGGAGCACTTTACACTTCTCAATATTGAACTTGATCTGCCCAACTTGCCAGCCTGTCTAGGTCAGCCTGTATCTGCAGCCTGTCTTCAAGCATGACCATGCTCCCCCAGAACTTGGTGTTGTCTGTGAACTTGGCCAGTGAGCTGTTCACCCCCACATCCAAATCATTGATAAAGACGTTGAAAAGCACTGGACCAAGCATGGACCCCTGTGGGACACCGCTGGCCACTTCTTGCCAGGATGACACAGATCCGTTCATTAGACCTCTCTGGGTCCTACCCCGCAGCCAGCTTCCTACCCACCTAACTGTCAAGCAGTTAAGCCCACAATCCTTCAATTTTCCTGTGAGAACATAATGGGATACCAGATCAAGGGCCTTTTTGAAGTCTAGGTATAAAATGTCGACCTCCTCTCTCTTATCCAGGTGGAGAGTTACCTGGTTGTAGAAGTAGATGAGATTGGTAAGACAAGACCTACTGAGAAGAAGCCATACTGGCTGTCATTCAGTATCCTACCTTCTACAAGCCTATCGCACATAGATTCCTTGATGAATTTTTCCAGGATTTTCCCTGGGATAAAGGTTAGGCTAATTGGCCTATAGTTGCCTCTCTCCTCCCCTTCTTGAAAACAACACTGTCCCTCTTCCAGTCTTCAGGGATCTCCCCTGAGTGCCATGAGTTTTGGAAGTTTTGTCAGGGGTCCTGCGATGACTTTGGCCAGCTCCTTCAGCACTCTCAGATGAAGTTCATCCAGTCCTGCTGATTTATAAATGTTTCACTTTTCTAAATGATCACGCACCAGCTTAACATCAATAGTAGGAAGGTGGTCATTCCCATCATGCCTATTCTGAACCTTATCTAATATGATTTTCCCCTTAGTCTGGCGAAATACCAAAGCAAAGTAGTCATTCAGGAGTTTAGTTGTCTGCTGAGTGTAGGTAACCAGCTGTCCTGAGTTGTTAAGCAATGGCCCCATGCTTCCATTTGTTTTCTTCCTTTTCCCTAGAGAAGGACTTCTTATTGTCCTTGATTTCTGTTGCTAGTTTAAATTCAGTCAACACCTTAGCCTTTCTAATCTGTTCCCTACAAGTGTGGGAAGTTGTATAGTTCTCCCTGGGGAATGTCCCAAGCTTCCTTTGTTTGTATGCCTCTTTCTTCTTTCAAGACCATGATATACCTTTTAAGCCAAGAGGGCTCACCAGCCCTTCTGCTACCTTTCCTCCACATGGGAATGGACTTCCTTCATGGTTCGAGGATCATGTCGATCACTCTTCGTGCACTTCTTTCACCTTTGGTCCCTAGTCCCGCAGTGCTTCCTTACTAGTGCCCTAAGCCTGTTGAAATTTGCTTTTTGAAGTCCAAAACTTCAACCCTGCTAGCTGATTTGCCTGCCTTGTGACGGACAGTGACCATGGTGGCTTTATGGTCGCTGTTGCCCAGGCTACCCTCTATATTCAGCTTGCTCACAAGATTGTCTCCTTTGGCCAAGACCATGTCGAGGAAAGTGTTACCTCTGGTCAGCCCGTGTACTTCCTGAGTCAGGTAGAGCTCTTCAATACAGGTCAGGAAGCAACGTGACCAATCCGACTTAGCCGAGCGTTCCTCCCAAGAGATGCCTGGGAAATTGAAGTCGCCCATGACGACCATGTCCTGTATGCACGCAGCCTCTGCCAGTTCTCAAGAGAACTCCAGATCAAGTTCCTCCCCTTGGTTTGGTGGTTTGTAGCATACACCTACAGTTAGGTCTCTCTCACTGCCCCCACCGCCCCACCCCCAATAGTTTGATCCAGAGGGTTTTGAGCTGCTGTTCTTTGGAGCCAATGTCAGCCTCCAAGGAGGTGTACTGCTCCCTACCATAGACAGCTACGCCTCTACCTTTCTTCCCTACTCGGTCCCTTCTGTGCAGGATGTAGCCCTCTATGGCTACTTTCCAATTATGTGAGGAGTCCCATCAGGTCTCCATAATCCCTACTAGGTTGTAATGACCACTGGAGAGTAGGAGGGCTAGCTCCTCCTGCTTGTTCCCCATGCTCCTGGCATTAGTGCACAGGCACCTAAGTCCTACAGTTGAGACCCTCAATTTCCTGTCACATTGAGGGACAACTGTTCCCTCAGCTCTTGCAAGAGTGGCTTTCCTAGTGTCCCCAACTTTTGAGCTTTCTTGTGTGCTGGTCCCAGGGCATGCTCCAGTCAGTGTTTCCCCATCCCTTGGTGATCTAGGTTTAAAGCCCTATCTAGAAGATTGGCTATCCTGGCCAAGAACGGGGACTTACCCCTCCACATAAGGTGGATGCTGTCCCTTCCCAGGAGTCCTCTCTCCCTGGGCACAAAGAAACTGGTTGAAGAAACCGAAGTCCTCTTGGTAGCACCACCCCCTGAGTCATCAGTTCACTTCTTCAATGCATCCTTCCTTCCCAGGTCCATGGTCCGCAACCAGGAGCACAGAGGAAAAGAAGAAAAGACTACCTGTGCCCCCAAACCCTTGAGCCCAGCCCCCAGAGCCCTATAGTAACTCATGACCTGGTCTGGATTACTCCTGGCTGCGTCATTCATGCCCATGTGGATGATAAGCATGGGGTAGTGGTTGGAGGGATGGACAAGCCTAGGGATCCTCTCCGCAACATCCTGGATACAGGCCCTAGGGAAGCAGCAGACCTCATGGGCTAGGGGGTCCAGACGGCAGATGGGTCCCTCAGTGCCCTGCAAGAGGGAGTCCCCTACCGTCCTGCATTTTCTGTTGGAGTGGCAGTTTGCTGACTACCCACCTCCTTCCCCAATGTTTCCATTGGAGCCTCCTCATGCATGGTGAGGCAATCATACCTGTTGTGCAATGCCAAGGGAGGGGTAGCCCTAGCCCTGCATGTCCTGGAGCCTGACACGACCATCTTCCAGGTAGCTCCGGGTGAGTCTTTTCAGCCAGCCTTCTTGTTGGCCACCTTCTCTTGTATCTTCTTCTCTTCTTCATTCTTCAGGAGAAGAGACTGACTGTATTAGTCATCAATCTCCTGCTCGTGGACCCTGATGGCGTGAAGTCTGCCTACTGGGCCTGGAGCTCCATCACCTGGGACTCCAGGGACCTCACTAAAGAGCATACTCCACAGGTGGGGGTGGCCTTGCTCCCATCCCCAGTTGCTGGCAGCCATGCCAGGCAGCCCCCCAGCCCAATGCCAGGGGCTCTGTCTGGGTGCAGGCCAGAACCATGGGTTGCTGTTTTAATTCTACTGATAGCAGAAAAAGTTCCCCACATGCCTACATCACCCCATAAAAACAGCAAGGATTGGACAGCCCCTGCTCTGTTTATTCTCCTTATGCTTTGTTTGTTCCCATATTTGTGTGAATCTGGTAAATTTGGTGGAGAAGCGGACAGAACGTAGCCAGGAGCTCTCCATTTCCTATGCACTTCATTGCCAATGCAGCTCAACGCTGCCTGGCAACAGGCCCTTGCCGTCACTGCCCTAGGCACACTCAATCTCCATTCTGACCTGAAACATTCCCCCCAATACCTCCTGTTATTTCACCCCTTGGTTCCCTCTACACTGCTCCACCAGCGTACCTCGCTGCTGCCACGCAGCCCCTTGCTATTCAAGTTCTGGGTGTCCACTCACTCTTGCCAGTATGATTCCTCCTATGAGGCTGTTGACTATTACCATTAGGGCTGGTGGTAATTTTCACCACTGACACTTTCTGAGACAGAAAATCAAACTTTTGACTACACAGAAATATCCATGGAAAACTGTAAACATAAGCTGAAAAGTGTTGGTCAAAACCCTGACAAAGATCATTTGACTTTGGGCGTTTCAATTAAGTTTATGGGTTTTCAGACTGGGGAGGCGGGACAGGGAGGGAGGGCTTGTAGTTTTCAGAATAGATTTTCCCATTTTTGTCTGCCAAATTTTGGCAGTTTTCAATTGCCAAAACCCAAAAATATTAGCTTTTGAGTTTTCAGCAAAAAGTCCAAAATTTTCCATGACAAAAGTCCCACCATTTTCCAAACAGCTCTAATAATTGTATCTGGTCCCTCTTACGCACTGCTTCAACTAAGCTTAACCCTTGAATTAACTCACGAGTTACAGCTAGGTAAAAAAAACCTCTGCCCTTATATCCTGTTGAGTAAACTGTCATTAAAAGTTTCAGCATTTTGCCTCCTTAAGCTTTGTCCCAATGTAAGATTTAAACAGTTGTAGGTGAAGTCACCCATTAGTGCTGTTTTTATTGTACTCTGTGGACTCTTAGCTATCCCTTAACAATGGGTAATGGTATCTGTGTTCAGCCTTTTCCTTCTCAGCAGCTTGGCACCTGATTCCTCCTGGTACATTTGTATTCTGAGGAACTAGAATCTGTATTCAGGCCAACTATTGCATCTGCTTGGACCTCTCCTGTGGGAGTGCATCTCTAGGAAAAGGCTCGGGGCTCTGTTGGTTCTCTCCTGTAGGATCAAAGCCTATGAAGACAGTTCTGAACTCTGGCAATGCCCCTCTGTGTAGCCTTCCAGCTCAATGGGAATGTGCTGGAGCATCAAATGTGCTGTGCCAGGTTCCCAGCTCCTTTGTGGACTACCCATGGAGTAAGAAAGCAAAAGGAAAGCTGAGTCTCAGTGATAGAATCACACTAAGGCCCCAGCCCTGCAAAAGAGCTGGGTGCTGTCCACAAGTGCCGTAAATCTCTAGCACTCTTTGGGGATGTGGGGCAAGAAATCCAGACGTAGCTGTGGTCTCTTTCTTAACAATGGGCATAACCTGCTCCTCCAGGTCTACTCCCACCTGAACTCTGAGGAAGGATGGAAATCCACATCAGAGTATTGTACATTTTAGGCTTGTCTCAAATTAGACCTAGTGCTGTTGTGACCAGTCAAACCGATTCCTGCCAGGAGGCCTGTCTGGATTTGCTACACAGCAGAACACAGAGACACCTTCCAGGAGTAAAAACAGAGCCATTTGTCCTGTCAAGGCTTGTTCCTTTCTAACTTTTTTGTCCCTCCAGGCCCTGCAGCCCAGGAACATTCGTTCACCTGGTCTCTGTTGCTGCTGCTGCCAGTGCCCCTGGGAGCTGCCCTGGGATCTGTCACAGGAACAAGGATCTCTTCTGACTCAGCTCCTTGGTTTCATCGTGCAGAGTTGGGCAGGGACAATACTCAGTGGGAGAGAAGAAGGATATTAGCTGGGGCCTGTGGTATTTTGGAGTGAGAAGCAGATTCCTCTCCTGCCCCTCCATTCTCTTGTTAACCTCACACTGGTGTACTTTCACCAAAAATCTCTTAGCACAGTTGAATTCATTGCTGCAGACTGTGTGGTCAAGCAGACACCCAGGCTCTCTGCCACTAACCTACTGCGTGACCTGAAGCAAGTCAGTTCACTTCTAGTCCTTCGCCCACCCTGGGCCTACTTAGACCGCATGCTCTTTGGAGCACAACCTGGCATCTTGATGGGTTTGTGCAGCAACTGGTTGTGGTTGGAGTTTCTTTGAACTGTTACAGACATACCAGGATTGTTTTTAAAGTTGATCCAGTCACAGCCCCAATCTTGGCAATGACACTGCAGATGTGAAACAATTCCCAGGGGGGCCTTTTATAGAGAGTGCTATGAAATATCAACTCACAGGCTGTCCTGATCACTGGGAGAACCCCAGGGCTGACTGAGGCTTAGAAGAGAAGTGACTGGTCCTTAATAGTCACTCAGTGCCCCTCCTGCCCAGCCCTTGGCTTCTCACCAAGGAGTTAATGGGCTGAGGTTCCCACTCACTCTTGGCAGGTTCCTTCTGAGGTGGGGTGGGGGAGCCTGCACCACACCTGTCTAATCAGCACCTGCTCTGCAGGAATTGAGAGGGGCTGAGGCCTGGGACCTGTCTGTCCAGCAGCATGAAGTCTTCTCAGGTGGATGAAAAGAAGCAAGCTGAGGGAGAACACAAGTGGCTGTCACCAGACACTGTCCCTCAGCTTAGTCACACAGCCACCTGCTCTCTGGGGCAGCCCCAGGTGTGGAAGCAGCTTGCTTAGCTTTAGCAAAAGAGGACAAGGCAGAAGTGCTGCTCAATCTACATTTGTGTTGCATATTTAGGAGCATCTCATTTCAATTGTTTGGGCATCAGGGCCTACAACCCAGCTGGGAGTTTTTTGCCAAGGCAATGGTTCTTATGGGCTCGTGACAGAAGTTACACATAAACTGGTTTAAGTGATCAGAAACTGTTTAAACCTGTAAAAGAACAGAAGGTCAGTGCACATAAACCAGTTTCAAAATGGCTGAAACTGATTTAGGATAAACCTGGTTGAACATAGTATCAGACTTAACTGAGTTGGGTCAAACCGATTTATGAAACTTCTGCCCCAGATCCCTTCCTGGTGCAAATTAAATCATAGTCCCCTAGCATCCCAGCATGCTTTGCAACCCTGGGCTGTGCAGGGTGTGCATCTGCTCCAGAAAGCAGGGCTGGCCCCACCTCTATGCTCCCTAGCTTGAGCAGTGAGGGCTGACTGACAAAGTGGGGGGAGGGGCAAGCCCAGCTGGAGATGCAACCTACTCTACTGGGCAGGGACTATACCCCACAGGCAAACCCCAGCTGTGGTCTGAGGCCAGGGAGGGGGCTTAAATACCCCTTTCCCCGTTCAAACTTATTGGGGGCTGCAACTGGACTACAAATCCCAGAGACACTTGGAAACAGGAAGAAGAAGTAATGAGCAATACTGCAGAGTCCTGCTACTGTGATTCTGGACTGCAAATCCCAGAGACCTCGAAGGCAGCAGGAGGAGGAAGTGAACACACAACCAGAGAGCCTGCTCCAGTGCCTCTCAGCTTTTGGCCCGAGTTATGGCAGGCATGTGGCTGCATTTTCTGTATCAAAGATAAATGTCTGTTCACTTCTGTTTCAGTTTAATCTGTGTAGCTTAGACTAAACTGCAAAGACTGAATTGATTCAGCTTTGGGCTTTTTGACTGTTTGTACTTAGTGCATGAAGAAGAATGGCCCTGTGCTGTGCTCTGTCAGCTCTCAGGAGCACTTAGTAGAGTGTTCTCTGGGCCAAAGCCATGGCAGTATATTAGGGATGTTAAGCTACTGAAAGCCTCTCTTGAATCAAGCAGCAAGCTGGAGCCCCGACCACATGTAGCTACTGAAAATCCCGGGGTCCCTTCATTTGTCAGCCTGTGTCCTGGCCAAAATCTAAGCCAGGATATGTAGATTCTGGTCTACCTCCTTAAATTCTGTCTTGAATTTCCATGGGATATAAGAAATTTTTCACCTGCTCTCCCAAACTGTTGTGGGTGGTGAATATGAGCACTTGAACTCCTGCCACATTCTACCTCAGAGTTGGTTGCATTGTGTTGATAAATGAATGAGTCCCTCTGCATAGTGTGCTAAGCACCATAAGATAAATGACACTGTAAGGAAGCTCTGACGCACAATCCTGTCATCTGGCCTGGATGAAAATCAATCTTTTGGTCACAAGAAGGTGTGAGTTCCCACCCACAAAGAGACTTAGCATCTGTCAAGTGGCCTGCACATTGCACGGGCAGCAAACCCTAGTCTGCACCTTCTTCTGCCCTTGTCAGCTAGAAACATTTTAGGGTAAAGCCACAGTCATTTCAAGGTACAGCTGGACCTCTCCTGTTACAGCCTCAAACTCAAGTGCCCTGTAGCTCTGGATCAGAAGTCCAGTTGCACCTAAATGAAGCAATGGAATTGAAAATGAAAGTGTGACTAGAAGGGTACTCCCTTCCTCCTCCTCTCCACCCCCTCACCTATCTTCATTGACTGTGCCTGGTCTAGATGGTTTGGTGGTCTAGTTGAGAGAGCCCTGGTCCAACTGCACCCCATGATGTGAAGCTGGGCTGATATCACAGAAAGTGGAAAATAAGAGTTTCCCAACATAATAGTAGAACAAAAACAAATCCTAGAGCACTAGGTAGGGCTTGGCCCAGAGGAGTTTTCTTGGCTTCAGCAGGGGTGAAAATGTCTCTGAAAGGGTCTAGTAGGAAGGCGCATTGTATCTGATAGAACAGAGTCTAGATCCATGTGTTTGATTCAGCCAGTCACAGAAGTATACACAAGCTGTAAGTCTTTGCACTTGAAGGTTTAATTGCAGCCTCTTTCTAGTAACAAGCAGTACAATGAAAATGAGGGAGTACAAGGCTCTTCCCAGCGCAGGATGGCTTTATTAAAACCTTCCTTTTGACCCTGAAATACCTTCCTCCTCCCCACCTGCCCAAGATCCGTCACAAAAGAATGGTTCTGGCATGATTGGGAAGCTCTGGTTAACAGAGACATAAACTGGAGTAGCAAGGCATGGGGTATCAGGCAGAAGCCAAGTGCTCTAGAGAATTGTATTAGCATTGGCAAGTCTGTGGAGTATGGGACCCCACAGCTGGAGCTGTCAGGAACACCAGTAGCAGAACCCAAACTGATCTCTGCATGGGCCAAGTCAAATCCCTTCCGACTCAGAAACCTCAAAATTCACTTAACTGTAAATGCTCTAGGCTTCTCCAGGAAGTGAGTGCTCAGCCCCCCGTGTGAACAGAAATGGAAAGATTCTTCATGTCATGATATCACCGGGCTGCCACGCTTGAGAAAAAGCTTTTAGTGGCAGAATAAGACACCTCCTGTTTCCATCTCCTCCACTCACACCCTGCACACTGGACTTTCCACCACCAGTGCTCAGCTCTGATTAGCAATGCAGTGAAGCCACATATACAAGGATGTGACTAGTCCTACAGGCTGAAGCAGAGGGAGCAGGAGATCTGCACACAACCAGCTCCAGGGCTTGCAGTGCCAGGCAGGTAGCTCTGGAGGACTCATCACTCCCTCTGCACATACTCCTTTGTACTGACTGTTAACTTCACGTGTCTTTTACTTAGGTCCAATTTCATTAGCTTTCATCAGCGAAAGAAAGAGGAAACACTAATTGAGACACCAGACTCAGAGGTGAGATCTGGGTTTTAGTCCCTACTCTGCCATAGGCAGCCTGTATATCCCCAGTCAAGTCATTTGATCAGTCAGTGCCTTAGCTTTCCCCTTCTGTAAAAACAGGGTTAATAATACTATGCATTCTCTGTAGGACAGGCACTGTTTCCCATGATTCTGTATGTATACTGCCAAGTGCCTCAGGACCCTGATCCAGGCTGGGGCCTGTAGGAATACGACTAATACTGAATAAATTGAAGGCAGGAGGTGTGAGCAGAACAGCCAAGTCAAATCTTCAGTCATTTCAAAGACCAGAATTTTGCCCTCAGGCCATCTCCCATATATTGCCCTGGCATGGAGCCCACCATAGAGCACTAATTTCATGGGCAGTTCCCCTTCTCATTCCTCACCATGGTGGAGCTCAGGTTCACAAAAGCTTATGCTCTATATGCATCTTATTTAGTTAATGAATAAGGTGCATATATACCCTGCCTTCTGCCTGACTAACACAGCATAAATAAGTCCTGAGACTGCCAACCTGGACATCTGACTATCACATCCCTGTATCCCTTTTGCTTCTGTTCACTAAGTCAGAACCCACTAGCCCAAGCAGACATCGGGAGTGGTTAAGGCTTTGCAGCAACACAGGTGCAAGTGTTTGATTCACATGAGAAATTAGCAACATTTTAAGCCAGGGGAAGAGGAGGGTTGAGACAAAGAGTAAAGGACACAGAGAGTCTAGCAGAGTTGACTTACCAGAGCATAGGCTGAGCAGTAGAGGACAGCAGCCAAGATGCCCACACGGACCAAATCCTCCATGATGTCCCAGGGAGGCTAGCCAAGGTGCCACAGCAGGGAAAATTCAGAGGTGGAAAACTAAACTTGAAAACAATTTAGATGAGCCCTGTCTCTGGCAACAACTGTCCATGCAGCCCAAACTTCTCCATACGTGGGAGTCAAGGCCACAGAGAGAACTCCAACTGCAGGGAGCATGAAAGGACATATTGTCCTGAAACAAGTTCCCCACCAGAATCTCTTCGGCCCCCCAGGCCTAAAGCAAATCAAAAAGTGTCCTTCCAAGCAGTGGCCAAGCGCTGCAGCTGCTACAGCCGTCTGTTCTGCAGGATGCTGTCTGGGCTCCGGTCTGGTTAATGCTATTTCCAGCTGCACTTAGCTAACACAGGGGGCTGCCCCACCCCTGGCAGGCACATGCCTCTCCATTTGGTCTCTTTGTCCTTTTTGCCTTAACCAGCTCTGGAAGCATTTGCAAGGACCCTGCTGCTCCTTGTTCCCCTGCAGATCTGGACAGCGAAGGTTTATTGGCTTAGCTTGAGGTGCTAAAATCCTATCCACTCCAAGCAGGATCCTCCTTCCTTTTCAGGAACTTCTCCTACCACCTGGTGGTTCATTTTTCAGCTCTCACAGTGCCCCCTCACTTCAAGGGAAAGGGTGGGGGGGAAGCCCCACAGCAGAGTTAGATAAGGAGTTAGATAAGGAGGCAGAAGGAGAGAGTATGTGAGCATCTCCATTAACTCACTGGACTAGAGAGACTAGTCCAGCTCCAGGGCTTGCAGTGCCCAGTGGGATGGGTTTCAGGCAGATGCCAACTTAACCCTTTGCTTTCTCTCCACCTTTTCACTGTAAAAGAGAAAGAGAGACACATGCTGTAAATTCTGTGTGCAAGCCCCTGCACTGACAGCCGGATAGCAGCCCTCTCATCTCTCCTGCTCTCTTACTTCTGTGCCACATGGTAAGTGGTTTATAGGGTTTGTGGCTGCACCGTGCAAATGAGGCTGGGATGAATGTTCCCCTGAACAGATGTTTGCCTGGATGCCTAGGAGACTCTGCCACTGCCAGTCCCATGCTCCTGATCATTAGCAGTTGCAGGCAGGATTCCTGTGCTTGGGTTACATGAACTTGAACACCCCTGTCAGACATGGCAACCTGAATGGTTCTATCGCTTTAAGAAATTGTTCAATTGCTTCTGGTTCTGGAATTTCCCAGGTTATTCAGATGATTTGCTTTGCCTTGCAACACAGTTCCAACACAGTACAAAAGTGGAACAAGGAGACAGACCCTGCTGCAAGAATCTACACCTGAGAATAGGTGGATCCAGACAGACAGAGAGCCTCAACTATGACAGGCAGGGAGCTCAGCTGCTGGGGTGCTGTCAAGTTGTTTTTAGGCATCCCAGCCAGGGCATGGTTTGAGGAGGACTGTGTGAGTGAGGTGGCTTGTTTCTGTCTTTTTCTGCTGCAGGTGAAGGAAGCAGCAGCCTTCCTCATTCTAATAACCAAATAGGATAGGGTCCCCTAGCTGCTTGACAACACGAGTGAGAGGGACTAGAAGGGCTAATATTGGTTCCCATTGAGCCCTTCCCTCTCCAGTGTCTGCTGATAACATGCTGCAAGCAGCACAGCTACCCACACTCAGCAGGGTAGGGGGAGAGCTGACAAGTCATTGTAAATTAGGTCAGACCCAAGTCTATTGCTCCACAGGCAATGCCTGACTTCAAGGCCAGGCTGCCTATATGTATCATGAGTACTTATATGGTCACTGTTACTACAGTGTCCAAGCACCCCACAGCCTGTGAGCCATTTATTCTTATGACGTCCCTGGAGGCAGAATAGTGTTTTTACCCCCTGTAAGAGAGTAAGGACACAGAGGGTATTGGTACACAGCACAACACAGCCGTGCTGATATGCCCAGTACATGTGCCAGTTTGGAGGCAGGGTAGCTGCTTTATAATGATCCTCCAACCGAGCTAATATACCCTACTTCACAGCAGGTCTAATTTGGCTAGGGAGTGTACCATACTAGCAAGGATAAGACTGCTCCTGGAGTCCTAAATAAAATAACTGGGGGGTCTAGATGGCATTGCCTTGGCCACATAGATTTACCCTAAGAGACTTGCCCAAGGACACTCAGTGAGTCTGTGGCAGAGCAGGGATTTGAACCTGGACTTACCATGGGGCCATTCTCCCTCTTGGCCCGCTGTGATATCATTGGAGAAATGAAGTTGAGAACAATAGTTGGTTCCTATCTCGTGCTGCTTCATCTCTGGATCTCATTTTATTTTTCGAAGAGGTGCATCTGTAGGTAGTTGTTACTCCCTCAGCCAGGCTCAGGAGCTAGCCTTTCCCCTTTCCTACCTCAAACTAAACAGAGCAGCAAAACACCCCCACCCCCTTGACTCTCCTATCAGGGGCAAGGGCTTCACCACAGTGCTGCCTTTCTTCTCAGATTCCCTTCCTTCCCAGCGTCATCTCTGGGAGCTTTTAACTTTTTCTAGAGCTAGCCAATGAACCACGTCAGCTGGCCCAGAGCTCCTAGGCAAGCAGGCCAGTACCTTCTCACCCCCTGCAGCTGAGCTCCAGCCCCAGAGTCATGCGCCTTGTTACATGTCCCCCCCACTTAAGAGTGGAAACCAGGATACACTCCTCCCTTTTCAACTGCACCCCCTGCCGCATTTGGGAGAAGTCTGCATTCGCATTTAATTACCTGAAGGGTGGTTCCAAAGAGAAAGGAGCTGTCATCTGTTCTCAGTGACAGATGACAGAACAAGGAGCAATGGTTTCAAGTTGCAAAAAGGGAGGTTTAGGTTGGTTATTAGGAAAAGCTCTCTCAGAGGGTGATGAAGGGCTGGAACAGGTTACCTAGAGAGGTAGTGGAATCTCCATCCCTCAAGGTTTTTAAGGCTTGATAAAGCTGAAATGATCTAGCTGGGGATGGTCTTGCTTTGAGTAGAGGGTTGGATTAGATAATCTCCTGAGGTCCCTTACAACCCCAATTTTCTATGATTCTATATGCAGTCCCAGGATGGTGGCATATTGAAAAATAAATAAATACCCACACACACACACACATACATATACCGTGGCGCACACATGCACACACACACATATATACACTGCTGCAGTTCATGATATATATATATAAAAATCAAGACTGCAGGGACAGGTACCATCTCATCAAATGGGGGTTGGCCTTCTGCATAGCATTAAGCCACATTAAAGGGGCATGGTCAGTGACCAAAAGAAAATGGGCTCCTAGGAGGTAATAACAGAGGGTCTCAACTGCCCACTTAATTGCTAGACAATCCTTCACTATCACTGCATATTTCTGTTCCTGGGAAAGGAGCTTCCTGCTGAGATACTTGATGGGGTGTCTGCCATCTTCAAACTCCCGGGAGAGAACAGCCCCCAAGCCTCACTCCAAGGCAGCTGTCTGTAATGTGAACTCCCCTGTTAAGTCTGGGCTGCGCTGGACCGGCACACTGAATAGTAGCTGTATAACTGTCCCAAATCCTGCCTCACACCTGGGTGACCACTGGATCCTTTGAGGTACTCCCTCTACAGCATGTCAGTCAGCGGGGCTGTGAGGGCAGCGAATTATGGGATGAATTGTCTCACAACCCTAAAAATGACTTCACCTGCCATTTGGTTGCTGGCACAGGATATTCTACCAGGACCTTAACTTTGTCCACTGGAGCCCAATTTGGCCATTGCCCAGTATGTACCTTGATATCTAGTTTCCATGCATCCCAGGTGACATTTAGCAGGGCTGGCTGCGAGGCCAGCCACTTGTATTGACCGCAGCACCTCTCACCCTCTGGAGCTGTTTCACCCCATGTTGGCAAACGTCACTGTATTATCCAGGCCCATACCTGGTGTGGGCACCATTGATTTTGTCCATTACATGTTGAAAGGTTGCAGGGGCCCCATGGAAACCAGAAAGTAGAGCTCAAAATTACTAGTGTCCCCAAGGTGTTGCAAAGGCTGTGATTTCTTGGGACACTGGGACCAAAGGTATTTGCCAATACCCCTTGGTTAAATTCAGGGCGGTCACATATTTTGCGTTGCCTATTTTTTCCACCATTTCATCTATTTTGGGTATAAGATGTGTGTAACACTTTGAAACTGCATCGACTTCATGGAAATCAATACAAAACCAAGTGGGGCGATCATGCTGTGGCACCAAAACAATTGGGCTACTCCACTCACCAGCAGATTCCTCTACCACCCCTACGTCCCACGTTTGTTAATCTCATTTTACCATTCCCTCAGATATGCTGGAATTCTTGAGTATCCCTTCTGAATTACACAGTCCATTTTAAGCATAATCTGGTGTTCAATCCATTTGGTTCTGCCCAGAATAACTGTAAATACATCTTTAAAATTCGTCCAGTAGGTGTTTTGCTTCAGCCTGTTGAGGTGGGGCCTAAACCTTCCCTATCATGAGGCCAGCCATAGGATCCACTGGGGATCTGCAATCCCCAAGCCATGTCCCAGTAAACATATAGAGACCACACAAGCTTCTCAGACCCTCCAGGGCTCCAGCAGGTTGACACAATATCTGTGAACCCCACTGTTTCCCTACTATGCAAACTTCATAATTTACCTCGGCTATCCTCCACAGGACCCCACTTAGCTAGCAACTTACTCTCAGAGGTGTGGCGAAGTAGTAACACTCTATCCCCTGGCTGATAAACCCAGAGCTGGGAATTTTTCTTTATGCTGCTGTTGCTGTGCAGCCCCAAGATTTTCTTTTGCAAGGGCACCCATCAAGTCTAATCTTTCCTGTAGCTTCAGGACATGTAGGACTATGTTTTTTGTTACTGTCCCTGGGCCTGCCAGGATACTTGTAAGAGATTTAACATGCCCGAGGGCTGCCTCGCATAAAATAATACAAAGGGTGAAAAGTCTGTGGAGGACTGTGAAACTTCTTGAATGACAAACAATAAGCAAGCAAAGTAATAACTGGTCTTTTCCAAGACCAACTTTTCCAACAGCCCCTTCAGTGTCTGATTAAATCTTTCAGCTAATCCATTGATTTGGGGATGGTACACTGACCTCTTTATAGAATGGACCTTCAGTAAGCACCAAACTTATAGTTTCATAGTTTCATAGTAGCTAGAGTCGGAAGGGACCTAGGTAGATCATCTAGTCCGACCCCCTGCCTTGGCAGGAAAGAGC
>NW_017728943.1:3015741-3050920 GCF_001723895.1 Crocodylus porosus | reverse complement strand
GTTCTTCCTCCCCATGTGCAACACCTTGCACTTATCAGTGTTAAACCCCATCCTATTCTCATCCGCCCACCGTTGCAAACTTATTGACACAAAGACCATGCCTTGGTCAGTCAAAACCTCTTGGGGAATGCCCACCCTGGAGATTATTTGTAATAGCTCAAAGGTCACAGTTTGTGCTGAAGCCAAGCAAATTGCCACAGCCTCAGGGTAGCAGGTTGATAAGAACCAGGATGAACTTAGGCTCTAATGATTCCACCAAGTCTACTCCGACCCACTCAAATGGTATACCAACCAATGGAACAGGTACCAGTGGGGCTTTGTGAGTGGGTTGGGGCATGCAACCAGCTGGCATTCAGGGCAGGATGTACACTAGTCCTTGATTTCTTGGAATAGCATGCTGGCAAGGTTTTTCTAGCCTGGGGTTACTTGGGTCTTTTCCACCCCTAAATCATGGACTAGTTTCCAAATCTGGCTGCAGTACTGCTCTGGCACTAATATTTGGGACTGCCAGGTCCTTGAGGCCTTGTCTTTTGATATTTTCATCAAGAGGTCCCCGTATAACTAAAAATGGGGATCCTGGGCTGCTAAGCTTGCATCCAGTATGACCCCAATGGCCCAATCCAACCAGCCATAGAAAGGGGCATATACTGGGTCCTCCCTTTGATCAGAAATGAAATCCAGGCCTCCTCCCAACACACCTGATCCTGTCCACCCTCTCCAGGAGCTCCTGGGGTATCCTGACCCTCCAAACCATCTAGAGTGTGGCCCAGATTGCTTTGAACCCCAATCCCTTTCTACAAGTATTTCTTCTGGCTTGAGGGGGCCTCCTGCCATTCTCAACATGATATGGGTCAAAGTCAAAAGAGTTCTGGGTCTGAGAAGTCTGGGGAACATATTCCCCAGCATTGGCTCAGTAGAATTGGGGTCAGCCTGGCTTCTAGCGACTCTTGAGCCAGTCGCAACATTTTGACCATCAAGCCCCAGTCTCACCCCACCACTGCTAGCTAAGCTAAATGGCTGGCCACCACAGCTGTCATGTTAACTTCCTGACCGCCACTGGTCAACATCAGCCATGTTATGGGGTATGGTTAAATATCTTGATAAATATATGACACAAACACATTCATATACTGGGATGCCTGCTGGATTCACAAATCGCTTATGAACAAAGGTCTGGCTATACCCCAAGTCTGAGCCCTACAACACGTGGTCTTTGTGTCCTGGTTATTGCAAGGATATTGTTCCTATCCTAACTGGGACCATGCATCCCTTCTGGTCTGAGCTCTCCTGCCATGCCTCTGAGACATAGGCATGGGCATCCCCACAGTCCCTCAGAGAGTAGTCCCAATATTGATGGCTCTTCTTCCCACATTGGAAACAAGTTTTCAGAGCATCCCTTCCCCGTCCTGGGCTGCAGGGTTGCCCCCAGGGTCATCTTCTATAGAGAGGACACTCAAGGGTCCACCCACTGGCTGGGATCTCAGAAGAGGAGGTAGCACCCCTACAAGAGGTCTCTTTAGAGACCCTGACTTTTCCTCTACACTCCAGGCTTCCTCAGCCCTGGGACCTACTGTTCTTCCAAGGGATCCAGACAGTCTAACTCCAGCCCCAAGAAATCCTTTTCTATCCAGGTGGCTTCCTGCAAGCTAGTCACCCAATGGCAATACAACCGCCTTTGGGCTCCTGTTGGAAGGATGGCGCAGAACTGTTCTAGGCCATGAGTTCCACTATTTCTGCACCTAACCATGGGTCATGGTTTAGCCAACAGGTGCACAAGTCCTTTAATTTCTGAGCCATGGCTTGAGACCACACATTCAGGTTCTAAGTCTCCTCTTGAAACTTGTGGCAATAGGCCTCCTCTGTGAGATCCACCTGGTCTAGTATGGCACCTTTAATGGTCTTTGGGAGGGTTTATATTGTGTCTTCCTGGAGCTGGGTCATCGCTTCCCACTAGGATCAAGTGTTTTCTTTAGAGCTTGCCTGCCACAACTTTGATGAAAAAAGAGGATGAAAGATAGAAAAGATCCCAGGAGACAAGATGGCTGTTAATGACTCAGGACACTGACACCTCTTCGCAGGGCTCCACCATCTCCATACCCTGCCCTATCCACACCAGGTGTTATATATTCAATACTATCCATATTTGTCTCCGGGGGCTTCAGTTCCCCAGTTATCTTCCTGGTTCAAAGGGTCTTCTCTTCACCCTGGCTGCTTGACCCATTCTCCCACAGGTCCCAAGCTGGCCACTTTCCTATTCAAATCCCGCCCTTGCCTCTCAGGACCAGGTCTGGGGATATTGTCCTGAATTTCTACAATATCTTCTTCACTTTTCTTCTCATCTAGATTCTGGGAGTAGTTTCCTACCTCCCCCGGTATTGGACTCACCGTCTGGGACATCATTGTCACCTCACCTCCTGCCTCCGCAGGTAAGTGAGTTACCTGGACTCTCCCTCTAGTCCTAGGGTCAATCCCCCTCTGCTGACATCTCCCCACATTCTCCCCATCTCCTCTTCAGGTTCCTTTCTTCGGGATTAACACTGACTGCCTTTTCGGCAACCCTTAAATTCCCTATGCCAACCAGCTGTGTTCACCGCAGCAGTTCATGATTCACCGCTTCTCCGGCCCCTCCAGCTGATCTCCCTATGCCTCCAGCGCAGCGTTCCTCCTGCTTGGGCTCACCACTCTTCCCTTCCCTGTCCAGGTTCTACCCTGTAAGCTTCTCTTTGTTTCTTTTCTTTTCATGTTCTCATGGCCCGGTGTGTTAGCTGCCCTCTCAAGCTAGTCACCCAAATTTTATAATCCCAAGCTGAATCTGCTCCCATGGTCCAGTAAGCAGCCTTCATCTCCCCAGTTAGCAGAGGGGCTACCCTCCCAGCTCACATGCCCTGTGGAAGCTGATAGGCATCTGCCACCTGCTCAAACATCTCAAGGAAGGCCTCCGGGTCATCTTCCGGTCCCACCTTGGTGAGTACTCCACCCTCTATCCTCTGGGAACTAAGTGACTTACCAGCTTGGGAGAGGGTCCATTTTGACTCCAAATGCAGGACCTCCTGCTGTTGCTGCTCCCTCTGGAACTATTCTTGCTAGAGTTAGAGATGCTGAAACAGCTGCTGTTGTTGCTGCTGTTACAGCACCCCCCGCAGCGATTTTAGCAGGGGTCCTGTCTCCATTGCTAGAGCTAGCTTACAATGCCCATTTCTCCACCATGTGTAGCAGGTTGCTACTCCCTCAGCCAGGCCCAGGAGCCAGCCTTCCCCCTTTTCTACCTCAACTAAACAGAACAGCAAAACATCAACAGAACCTGCATCTCCCCTGTCTTGCCCTCCTGTCCAGGGCAAATGCTTCACTGAGTGCTACCTTTCTTCTCAGCTTCCCAGCATCCCCAGCATCATCTCTCTGGGAATTTTTAACTTCTTCCAGGGCCAGCAAATCATCCCTATCAGATGGCCCAGAGCCCCTAGGCAAGCTGGCTATTACCTTCTCACTCCCTGCAGCTGGGCTTCAGCTCCTGAGCCTCATACCTTGTTACAGCATCACACACCAGTATCCTTCATTTATAATAGGTCTTCATACAGTGAGCATTCCCCTGTCAAGTGAATGGGTATTATCAACTTCACATTATACATCAGGAAACAGAGGCACAAAGCAACTTGCCCAGATTCACACAGAGTCATTACTCTCTGTATTACAACAGACTTTAGAAGCCCCAACCATTGTTCAAGGTGCTACAATCACATGCCCATAGCAGAACTACAGCTAGGACCAATTAACACCAGACTCACTGCCCTTGGTCAGCCCTAGACCATACAGCTCCTCCTTATACATAGATAGTGCTGCTTCTGTAAAACAGATCAGTCAAGATCCAGTCCTTAGCAGAGGCTCCTGAATCTTCTCTCTACATTGCTGGGGGCTGCCCTTTTCTGTAGAGAAAGCCAGCGCAAATGCTTTAAGGAGATGTAGATCTTTGCACGAAATAGCCAGAGAGGGCTGAAGAGTATGGTTGTTGCCAATCTCTTATAGGTTGGGAGACATGTACGAGCCAGCTGTGAGAGGAGCTCAAAAGTAACTGACAGCTGTTCAGGAGACATTACTGCTCCACCTTCAATTCAGTCAAAGAGGAAAACCAAGCTTCTTGGATTTTTTTCTGCTATGACATGGTCTTATCTGGCAATCCAGTTATAAAACAGAGATGCATTAGGGGCATATCTATCAATTGCCTGTCTCTCCAGATACAAATGTACCACTGCATCATTTGAAATGGCTGGCAGGCAATTTTTGAGGATGAAAATAATAGTCTTATGCTGATATTTCTAAAAAAAGATTTATCCCTTGCTGATCATTTAAATGTAGCTCTTGATGCTGTTGAGCAGGGCAGCTGTTTAGCTGACCTACAGTAACACTATACAGCTGTTTAGAATAGGAGGATCCTTGGATCCAATTAAACTCAAGTGATTAAATTTTTTTGAGCCCACACACTAGCTTGTCTGGTTTCTGGTCAGGAAGCTGATGGTGAGCAAGGGAAATGGGGGCAGAGTTAAGGCTGTTTCATTTGTAATATGTAATTGATATTTCATGTTGGTACACTCATTGAAGAGACTCTATGAGCAGTGAGTACTTCTGCATATTGATATTATTTTCATAAATCTTAATGTGTGTGCTTTCCAACTGTATCATTCATTGGTGTACATGCAAGTAATAGCCTTAATTGAATCTACCAGTCTGTCCCTCCCTCTGCCTCCTTGTTCTCCCAAATCTCAACTTTCATTTTTTAAAAGTAAACCTCTAGTCATTGTGGTTGCAAAGGAAATCTCAAAACTGGGATTAGAACATGACCAGTCCAGTGAAGTCTGTCTTAATTCCCAGAGAGTAGCTGTGGACAATATGAATACTTCTATTCATCCCGATACCCAGAAGCCGTATGATGAGATCTTTTTTTTAAAGACTATATCCTACTCCACCTATAAGGGAGTTAAGTGGGTTTCTATTCCACCCTGCACATCCCCCTGAAAAAATGTTAATACATCTAAATGTGTGCATGTGGTTGCACAGCTGTAACTCAAGAGTGGGAAGCCCAGGAAGAAACAGGGGAAACTAGCTGGGGAGAGGGTAGCTGAAGCTATGCAGAGAAGGGCTGCTTCTGATGGAGCTGCTACCAGGACATTGCTTCTGCGAGGACAACTGGCAGAAGAATTGTGACCGAGCGAGCTGCTACTGAGGGCAGAGGAGCCACCAGCCACTGAGTACCCAGGATGGCCTGGTATCCTTTACTAAAGGAGCAGGGGTTGTACAAATGGGTTCCCCTCCTCACCCTTAAAATCCCTGGGTGCTGGGAGGCACTGGAGGGAATCAGGGAGAGGGGCTGCTAGAGGAGGGTTTCTGGGAGAGCTAGAGAAAGCAGTAGGGAATCATGGCTGTGGGGGAGCTCCAGCAGAGCTCCTTCAAGTACAGCCAAGAAGGGGCACTCCAGGTGTCAAACACGGGGGAGCTGCCTTGGGAAGTGTCTGGGGAATGGTGTGATTGATTGCAGGTGCCCAGAAAAGACTGGACAAGGGAAGAAACCCTGGTCTCTGGAGCAGCCACACCTGAGGTCCTGACAGGCACCCCCATCTTCTGTTCAAATGACAGCATTGCCACCCCTCTCCAGAGGCAGAGCAAGCACCGCTCGCTGGGACTCCACTGCAGCCACTCCACAGTGGGCTACTTTGCTTCAGGCAGAATGATTTTGTGGAGACCTGGCTAACTAAGTATATATACCTGTTATAAGTTGCCTGAGTGTTAAAGTTGATAACGTAATTGCTTTTGTTATATGATAAGTATTTGCTTTATCTGCTGGTACAGATTATTATTGTGTTCATTGAAAATATTTTGGTGGTTATTTATGGAATGTCAAATTTGTCAATCTCTCAGTTATTATTGTAAATAATAAATTATTGTAAATAGTTATTTAATGTGATCTGGTGTGGGGAGGACCACAGGAGAGCACTCCAATTAGTGATGCTCCCAGCCTGTAGACAGAGTTGGAGTAGACCGAGACCTATTGGCACCCCAGGATCCCAAAAATTTGGACGTGGCTGTGGGTAGCGCTGCCACCAGTGTTACAGTAACAAATTATCATCATTAAAACTAAAGCTACAAATAGATGGCACATTTGTCCAGAGATAAACAATTTACCCCAGGACAAAGTGCAATTGTTCTTTCTGTACCTCTTCAAGGCCCTGTGGAAGGCAAGTCAGCAATGCGAGATATGTGTAGAGAGGACCAGGTTAAACAAGTGACCCAACCTGGAGGCTTCTGAGAAAATTCTTCCCCTGCTCTAACTCTGCAGCCATCTTGGGGAACATCTTTGGGATGGAACTTGTCCAGGAAGGGTGCTGCCACTGCTCAGGGCACAGAGCTGCCGTGGTATGCCTCTGCCTGTTCCGCTCCAGGAAGTTTTTTTCCATTCATCTCAGCTCTACATTGGTAGCCTCATTCCTTGTCATTGGCCTGTTGCAATAAGGGACCCCTTACCCCTGTTACTTGGGTTGGGGACAGGTAGACTGCTAACAGAGCCAGAGAACCCCTGTTAAGCAGAGCTGGTGCAGCTCAGCACCATTGAATAGGCTGCAGGACTCAGCCTGCAGACTGTAGGCAGCAGAATGCTGGACTGCTGATCAAGATAAGTAGCAGTGCCTGAGCCCTGTTACTGGAGGGCCAGCCAGGTGACTAGAAGGGAGGGCAGAAAGGGGCATATAAGCCTGAGTCTAGGGTGTGAGGCTCAGTCTGGTCCTGACCCTGGACCTATTAGAGGAAAGGGTGTTACAAAAAAGCCTATGGGAAGCTATGTAAATTTATTTTATATGGGTCTGAGTTTGTGCTGTAGGGGCAAGTGGAAGCCATAGGTGGAGTGCCTGGGAGGTATACTGTGCTATAGGACTAAAGTCCAGGCTGAGCCCTGCAAGGGCCTGGGACCTAGTGGGCTGCAGGGGCTAAAGCTTGGCAGAGGGGTTGAAGCCCAGGAGAGGCTGAAGCTGAAGCTGGCCATGGCCAAGAGGAATGAACCCCAAGCCAGGGGCCTGAAGCTTGACAGGGCCAGGGACCCCAGGAAGACCAGAGGATCTGCCAGATTCAGGCGCCTGGCGGTCTAAGTGAATGGTAGGATGGGGCTAGAGGGCCTAGTATCTTGAGATAGTGAGATCTGTGAGGTAGAGGCAGGGCAATGGGGGAGGCTGGAGAGGTAGGTACCCTAAAGGGCCGCCTGTCAGGGGCAGATGTTGGAGGAGAGCCTAGGGGACAGGTACCCCAAAAGGTGGTTTGTCAGGGACCAACAAGAGCTAAGGCCTTGGGGGAGGAAAGGAAGTACCCAAAGGACTGTCAGGGCCAGGTGAGAACAAAGTGCTTGAGGGTAGGTGCCCCGCCAGGGTAGCTTGCTGAGGACAGGGAGGGACAAGTACATACGCCTTGCTCAAGTTGGGACACAAGGATTGGGTAGATGGGTGGCCAAGGATGAGCAGGGCAGAACAAGACACTGAGGCACGGTCAGCAAGCCCAGAGCCAAAAGCAGGAATAATGCCTTGCTCAGGCAGGGAATAGGGCCAGAATGTGGCTTCCCAGTGGTGCATAGGGTGGAGTAAAGCTCCAAGTCTTACTTTAGTCTCTGAGGGCAGTCTCCTGTATTTATATTTGACCTCAAGGTGTGGCAGGAAAGCATGAGGTGATGGCCTGGGGAACTACAGGAGACAGGACAGGACATAAGTGGCTGCTAGATGGCACCACAGCTGTCCTCCAAAGGCAGGCTCCTTCACAGTTGTTTATTTACTGAGTTCCTGGGGAGCTTTATGCCAGGGGGCTGGACTTGAGCTTCCGAGGTCCCTTCCAGCCCTAATGTCTATGAAATGTCGAGATCACCTGGGATGAGCATAATGGCAATCTCCAAGAGTGCTTGGGTCTGACCCAACTTCAGCGGGAGTAAAGTGAGGTCAAGCTGGTAACAATAATGGTCCTGGCATCATTCTTATGGGTACTTGTCAATCTTCCTACTTATGTGGGTCTTTTGCCTAACAACAGGACAGAAGAAAAGGACAAACTGCAAACAGAAAAGCCATTAAAATTTAGCTTTAAATCAGATTGTCTGGATTTCAAGAGGATAAATTGTGACGATAAAAACAAAATTGAAAAAACTAAGCCCAGAGGCAAGAACCGGAAGGTGGCACTATTAGCTGAGACACGAACCAGAAAGATTTTGCTAGGGATGGCCAGCAGAGAGTGACCAGGCTAGGGAGCTGCTGGGCATAGCTGCAGAGTGCAAGGGTGGGGGGAGGCAGGAACAGTTTAAAAAAAAAAAAAAAAAGACAATCATCCACTGATTTTTTTTTTTTCCTCTGAAGCCTAGCATGCGTCCTTCCCTAAAATCATTTAACTTATTAGAGGGTCCAGTTAGGTGGCATCACTTACCAGGGCAGACAACGTTCTTTGGGTAGATGTGATATCTTTTATTAAACCAGCGGAGTAGTTGGAAAATGTTCTTAGCAAGCTTTCAGGCATAGTCGCCCTTCATCAGGCATAGGGAGTCTCTGTTGGTCTGAGACTCCAAGGAATGAGAGAAGCTAAAAGTGTGGTAGGATGTCAGTCAAAATGTAAATAGGTAGAGATAAGCAAGACCAAAGGAAAAGCAGGGCGGGGAGGGGGAAGAGAAGGGGGATGGGGGGAGAAAGAAAAAAGAACCCTTGCCTGCCTATGTCCTTAGACCAACACCACTACAACCAAAAATCCAACATCACTTACTAGGGGTATTACATCAAAAAAACTGTTTGGCAGATTGATAAATCCCTGATTTTATTTTTTTACTATGGAAAATTCTAATTGAATTGTGCCTCCTGCTAACAGCCTTCTCCATGTGCAGATATTGGCATTGCCCCCCAAATAGCGGTGGGGCTAAATTTAATATTCAATTGGGGAAGTCTTTATTTGAGTTTTGGTCATTGCATTTCATTTACACCAGAAGTTTAGACAAATTCACAAGGAATTTGAAAGGAGGACACTATTTGTTCTTGTAGCACTTTCACAGAAAATATGAGAACAGGCTTATGAGCCATTGCTAGTGAGCCAGCTTACCTGCAAAACAACACCCTTAGCATGACATAAATGGGAAAAGTCATGCTGACAGGAAGCCCTGTTCCATATCCGTTTCCTACAGCCAGGTATACAAGCACTGTGCACTCTGCTGGCAAGTGTCTGCTCCGTGCGTTGTCCTTGGACTACAGGATGCCCTGCTAAGACTTGACTTTGCCTCCTGTTCTTCTATTGGGCTCCTGCTTCAGCCTTGCTGGGCATCATGCTCGTACTTCTTCTCAGTCCGCTGGCCACGGTGCATACCATGATGCATTATTCCTCACCTCAGCCAACTCTCTGGACTTCACTTCTGGCTGGGACCCCTGGCTGTTAATCCTGCTCTAACCATTGCTCTTTGTTACATACCTCCTAGTCTTTGACTTGGATTTGCTGGTCCAGAACCAGACACCACTCTGCACGCTTGTCCCCCAGCAGCTTCTCCTACACTCTCTTTTTGCCTCATCCCCTCCAAGGACAGAACTTATTTTGCTTGCTTATATCTACTCCCAGCCAGTGTTTTTAATGGCCTCCCTTTCACACACAGCCAGATAACCCCTACTCCCTATGGATGCCAGCACTTGCACCCATTGCTTCTCGCTACTAATAACCCCTTGTTGGTATGACAAGCTGCACCAGGGCTGTGAGAGCCTGAAAGAGCAAAGCTACTGTGTTGTTATCACAGGACAGACCCATCTGTCCAAGATGGGCAAGGTCACCAAAAGACTGGCTGCTTTTGCATGTAAGATCTGCTCTTAAGGCACATACACAGGCTTGGGGACATACTTGCACATATATGCAGATTCGGTTGTACTCACACACACATGCAAGACCAGGCATACAAACCTAGGATCTGGTATGTGTGCATGTGCACATGAATGTACATATATACATACATATGCATGCTGGATGAGCTGCACAAGCATGTACAGACTCAGGAACATGCACAAAGCCAGACTCATATGCATGCACACACAGCTGTAGGTTCAGACAGACACAAGTGCACATGCATGTGGGCTCATCAATGTGCCTGTGCACATGTACATAATACTGCCCAATCCCTATGTGCACACACAGGAGAAAGGCTTTACCATCTCTCCCATGTAGCCAGTATATTATTGGTTGCTTTTGCTGATGTATCAGGGATCCATTTGTTAGTACCAGTTTCCCAATGTGGGCAGTTGTCCCCTTCCCAGCCTATTGACCATGATGTGCCTAAAAGCGGAGTCTCATTCATCACACTGCAACTTGTGGGTGAAGCTTCCATCTCATTCACTTCTCAGATCTTGCACTCCTGTCTTCCCCTTCCCATTCATCATTTCTACAGCTGTCTCATGTCTGTCATATGGATTCCCCTGCTTCTGCTGCAGACCTCTCCCAAGCTTCCCGTTGACTATTTCATTTTAGAAGGCAAGTTCATTTCCCTGCCTCTTATTTTGGCCATGTTCAAAGCAAGTGCTGGGAGCAAACTGCTGCCTCTTGGATCCAGTAGCATTTTATACTTGCTTTACACAGGTGAAAATGTCTACTTTGGGTGCTGGGTGGAAGACAGTAGGCAGCTTTGCCTTTGGAAAAGTGGAAGGCAGTGAAGCATTCTACATGCTTCTAAGCTTCTTCTCATGGTGGATTTAGCTGCATTTCAAATACATGAACACTCACACAAATGCTCACACTAGGCCCTAGGCTGCTCCCTGACCATATCTGTCCTTGCATTGCTTCTCCCAGCCTAGGGAAGTGTGCGCTGATCTCAGTACCACAGCACCATTGTAATCTCTCCACTTGACTGGAATAACTTGTTGTTTAACTTCTTCTCTTCTGAGTCACTGAGCTGGAAGCAATGTGAGAAAAAGGGGACCTGTATCCTGATGCATAGAGGAATTGGCATATATCTAGATTTAGGGCTGGGTTTTTGTTGTTGCTGTTGTTTTTTGAAGGGTTACTGCATCTACATTGGGGCAAGCAAAATGCGGGCCACAAACCTTATCTGGCTCATCAGGCCATTCTATCCAGCCCACAAGGCGCCTCCAAAAGACAATTATTACCAGCCTGCAGCTTCTTCTTTGAAAGCTGGCAGGAAGCACATACTTTCAAAGGCCAAACACCATTAGGCCAGGCTCCCAGCACTCCAGTTGGGAGCTACACGCCATCCAGATGGGCTGGCTCTGTGCCACCGCATGTAGCTCCTGGGATTCAGCTGAAGCCATGCCACTGTGGGGCTCAGCCTGCAGTGGGCCATGAGCACCACGAGGGCCTGCCCACTGCTGCCACTGCTGCCTGTGGCAGGTGCTGTACACCTTATGGGGGGGTATATGGCGGGGGGCGGGGTTCATGCACACACCCTACCATACCTGCATGCATGCCCCCCACAATCCCCCTCCCTCCCCACATACTCCCCCACATACAATATACAAAAGTAAAGCTTTATTTTGAGCTATTATCCAATTGCCTCTATATACACGACACAAACAACAAAAATCAGGACAAAAATATTTTTTGAAATAAAATTAAACTGGTTAATAGTAGATGTTTGATTTTTTAGTATATAATTTGGGCTTTTTTCCAGTTTCGAGATGGCAAACCCATCTCCCAAAAGGAGTACTTCAATGGGCAAGGGGAGGGACTTCCAGTGGCAAAGGTCAGGGGTTAGAGACAGGACTTTTGGTCCCAAGATGATGGCTGAGGCAGGGCTCCTGTCAAGGGGCAGGGTCACAACCTTGACAGCTCAACAAAAGTGGTTAAATGGCACTCCAGCTGAAATAATTGCCCACCCTTGGTCTATATTCTGATCAAGGGAGCTGAAAAATAGAACCTGCTCAAATCCATTGGTATCCAGGCTGTAGAGTCTCCAGGATAAATGCCCCCCTGCCCCACCCCATTTAATCTTGGCAGCACTACCTGGGTGCTCTTTGTTTCTAGCATGCAGTGCAGGAGCTCAGGGATGAGTTTGGCATTTATGACCCTGAAGGCCTTTCCTTCTGCCAACCATCTTAGAGCTGCCTGAAGGTAATTTTACTTGATTAGTGACTCAATAACATCCCTTCTGTCTAGCTCAGTATCAGCTACCTTCGAGCTTGTGGGGCTGCAATTGTCATGTCTGCCACAGCAACCAACATATTTTTCCTGGCGCCTTCACTATAGATATCTATTAGGCCTGTGCAAAGCAGCAAGTATTTGCTTTGGATTCGGCTGATTCAGAGGGACAGTGATTCGATTTAGTGATTTGAATCACTGTCCTGATTTGATTCGGCCAATTCAGATCTAGAGATTCGGTGCCAATTTGGAGATTCAGCCATAGACTAAACAGGCAGAAGTCCTTGACCACGCTGGACACAGCTGCCTCCAGCTGGTAAGTCTTGCGGTGGGCAGAGAGGGAAGGAAAAGGGGGGAGTGTGTGCCGTGGGCAGATCAATGCCTCCACAGTGAGGGAGGGATGGGACTGGGGCTGGGACAAGCTGCCCAGCTGGGGCAGGGGGGCACAGGACTCGGGGAGGGGGGCTCCCACCCCTGCCCTCCACCAGTCCAGGAGCTGCTTTTCTGGTGGCTTCTCTGGCAGCTCTTGCTGCCAGTCTGGGAGGGCATAAGAGTGGGTGTGTGGCCCCGGATCAGCATGGGGCGGGCTGGGCCAGGCTGCACTCTGGATAGGCAACAGAAGGCACTGGGAATGGGAGCTATGCCCTCCTGCTGCTCACCGAGCTGGGGCAGGGAGGTGCAGGATGGTGCCACTGTGCTGCCTCGGACAAGCGGCGTGCAGTGGCAGAAGTCGCTCCCGCCTCCCAGCACCTCCCGGACAAGCCGCAGCTTTGCCCCGCCGTGCCCTGGCTGGGCAAGCAGCGGCAAGGCACGGGGGTGGGCATGTGCACCCGGATCAGGGCGGGGCCAGCAGCAGGGGCTATGGGGAATTTTAGGGTGGCTGCAGCCCCCCCATAGCCCCCACTCCACTGTGCTCTGCAGGATGGACAGAGCCAGTGCTGCACTCCAGGCTGGAGCTGGGGCTACCAGCCTGGAGTGCAGCCCTGGCTCCACCTGCCCCGTGGGGTGCAACAGGCGGCTGGGCTAGCCTCCCGGAGTGCTGCCTGGTCCAGGCCGCCTTGCACAGATCCAGGGGCACACACTTGCTCCCATGCCCTCCCGGACTGGCGGTGAGATCCGCCAGAGGAGCCATCAGAAGAGCAGCTCCAGGACCGGCAGTTAGCAGTGGCAACCCCCCTCCCTGAGTCCCATGCCCCCTCCACCCCAGCTGGGCAGCTTGTCTCATCCTTAGCTCCAATCCCTCCCTTGCTGTGGGGGCGTTGATCTGCCTCCCCCCATGCCCCTTCCCTCCCCACTCCACCCACAACAACCGATTTACCACCTGGAGGCAGTTGTGTCCAGTGTGGTTGAGGACTGCCGCCTGTTTAGTCTATGGCCAAATCTCCGAATCGGCGCCAAATCTCTCCAAATCAATTTGGAGGCTTCCAAATTGATTCAGACCTTTTAATGGGTCTCCCATTTTGATTCAGATTTGGAGATTCAGCCGCTGAATGGGGCCGAATCTCCTCCGAATCGAACCGCTTACCAAAACTTCACACAGCCCTAATATCTAAGCAGCTAATTCTTCACTGTGCTTATTCTTATCACCGTCTTCCATTTTACGGTGGGGAGACTGCTGAGGTTAAGGAACCATGATCACAAAGGGAGTTGGTGACACAGTAGGGAATTAAAAATGGTCCACAAAGCTCAATCTTTCTCTCAGGCCTGAACCAAGGGTTTCCTTTGTACATCATCCCCCAGGCCCTTATGAAAGGTCTGTTTAACTCCAGGGAGAGGAGGGCTCTGGATAAAGTAAGTCTGTCCAGGGGGGAAGACGGGCGGGTCTCAATTTAGCCCTTTCCAAACCAAGCTAAGTTTATCCCTCCTTGGCTGGACAACTCGAGCCCCAGCCACTGGGATATTTCTGACACTTCTGCTCCTCTGAGGACAATCATCAAATTTCTGTAGCATGGTATCTCCAACAAGGTCATGCACAGACTCCAAGGCAGGATGGGGAAGCTGGACACTACCTCAGCCAGCTGCTGGGGCATCTGAACTTGGTGGAAGGGGAAGTGTTTTACAAACTTAGTTGCGATTTCGTTATTTCATGCTGTGCTAAGAGGCATATTGGTCCTCAAACAGCACCTGAGGGGAGACAGGACAGAAAACAATGCCTTATTTATTTGATTAGGTGCTACCCTTCCCAAAAAGACTCAAGGCAGCTTATAAAAGAAAAAATAAAATGATTATAGAAGTAGAATAAAATACAGAACCAAATAAAATACAAACAACCTCCTCCCCCAGCCCAGTGAGGGAAAAAAACAAATTATAACACAATCCACCCCACCAAAGCCATCCTCTCTCCCCAGCTCCTGGAGTCACATCATTTCATAAGACTCTTACCTTTTGATTTAAAAATAAATACATTTCTAGCCCTCATGCTTGCAGGGAAAAAAAAGCTTTAACAACGACTAGAGTGCACCTGGATGGCTCAGACACAGTGAGGTAAAGAAAAATAACCAATTTTTTTAACAAAAATCTCTTTATTTTTAAGCCAGTCTCATGACTTTTGTATGTTTGGACTCATGATTTTCAAATACCGGGGCTGACAATATTGAGATTTTCCAAAGAGCTCATCCAGTCTCAGACTTACAGGGTAGACACAGCAGAATTTAAGGCAGTGATTCACAGCCAGAGAACCAACCTGTGGCAACTTGGGGTGCTGAGAAATCCTTTTAAGGGTGCCATGGGGTGCTGCACAATATTAGCACTGTGACGTATGCAAACACCTACCCACAATTTACAAGATAAACACAGAGATTTCAAACAGGAATCCGTAGTGTCAAAAAATATTCTGACTTGTGGTTTTTCTGAGTTCTTTGCAACAGAAAAATTGCTGTTATTTTTCCAGTCAAAAAACGAGTGAAAAATAAAAGCTGGCATTTTCCAAGGGGTGTCTTGAATCTAATGAGATTGAGAACCACTGGTCTAAGTATCTGATCCAGCTTCAGGGACAGGGCAAGGAAAATCTTTTCCAGGTGGGAGGGAGGGTTAGGTCTGAACCCTCCCACAGAAGTCCTGCCCAGCAGTGCCCCCCTCCTTCCCAGCACGGTATCTAGTTGCAAGCATTAATTCCAGCCATCAGAACAAACTCAAAGTGTAACTGGACTCCTGGAGGGGACTTCTGGGGCCTTGTCCCCAGGCTGGGTGTAGTGGATCCATTCATTCATTTTGTGTCCATTATGCCAGTGTCATGTTGGCATTAGGGGAACTGCGGATCACAAGTGATCCAACAGAACCCACAATGAGTGTGTCTATTCCTTTGTAATCAGGACTTGTAGTAGAGATGATATCTTTTATTAGACCAACAAGATTTTTGCAAAAAATAATAAAAGATGTAATAAAAGATAGGTGTAATAAAAGATATCATCTTTACTATGAGCCCTGATTGCCTTTTCCTCTACACGAATACAGTTCCAACCTGGATACCTGACACTTCATTCCTTTGTTGCATGGACAGACAGATTAAGGGACAGGCTCAAGATCACACAGGGCAGGGAATGGTCCCTGGATCTCTTAGTTTCCAGGTGGTCACCTTGTCCACCAGGCCTCCCTTCCTCCCCTGTGAAGTAGGGAATGGGACCAGAAATTCCCTTCCAGTGGCCTCAAGGTAGTTGGAGGGGGGACGTGAACGCATCAGAAAGCAGAGGGAGTTCCTTGGCTGTGCTGCTGCACAGCTGTGGCCTGGGATCAGAGTGGGGTTACCCCAGTGAGAAATCTGATAGCACAACCTCTTCCTTGGTCTAGTCTGTGCAGAGACAATACATGGGTAGCAAGGTAACCATTAATTATCCCTACACACCACTAAGGGCCACTGAGCTGACCAATGTTAATTCAGAGGAGTTTCCCAGCAGTCTGCTGAGCTCACAGGAATTATTCCTCAGAAAGGGGGGAGGAAAAGGATTGTGCAACCTGCTGAAAGCCCTGCACTGTGGAGGCTGCTGTAACCCACAGATTCCCCTCACAGTCTCTGGCTTGAAAAAGGGGGTAGAGTCCAACCTTGACTCCCACAGAGCACTTGGGCACAAAGCTCATTGACCTGGTCTCAGTACAGGTAGGCGCAAGCCCCTGAGCTCAGTCTGGAGCAGTGGTCTGGGCTCAGGGACACCTCTGCAGCAAGGGAGGCCTCTCTCTGCAATACCAGATGTTCTCTCTCTCTGGAAATGCTTTCAAAGATAATGACAAGCCAGAGATATCAGGGGATTTGCATAACTGCCCAGCAGACCTGGCGACAGCCCTGCCGGGTGATTCTTAACCACATGAGGTAGGGGTCAGCCAGCAGGAGCCATTAAAACAAATCCCTGCCCACATCAGTCCCCAGGCTGGGCAGGCTACAACCCTGTCTGGAAAAAATCGTCACGCCAGAAAGTTGGGCAGCACTATTAGAGCTGATTGTGGCTAGAGCTGAGGTAGGGCTGAAAGGGCTTTGAGCCAACGTACTGCTTCACTTGAAATCCAGGGCTGAATGTAGCATGAGTTTCCAGAGGATTTAGATGGGCTGCAATAGAGTTGATGTCCATTACACTACAGCACATGGAGAGAAAGAGCTGGAAAGGAGTCTGAGCTGGTGAGACATACATGTCAGAGAGCTGTGATTTACCATCCCTTCAAATTCAAAACATCCCTTTCCCCTCACACAGTCTTGCTAGCTTTCTGGGTGATCTTCCCTTTGTCAGGCTCTGGGAAAAGTGCAAAAATGAAGTTTATTTCCTACTTATGGGGACTTTTTACCATCTTGTACCATCCACACTTTTCCCAGAGCCTGACAAAGAGACTTTGATCCTGAAAGCTTGCAGAAAAGGACAATTTTCTTGCTGTTTTCCAGTTGGTCTAATAAAAGGTATCATTTTGGAACCAATAGTTCTAGTTTTTTGTGTTTCTTACTCTCAGCCTTTAGAACATTTAGCTCAGTGCATCCCAAACTCTCTGAGTCTCTACAGGTGCAATCAGAGAAAAAAAGGTAGGAGCCAGCTTTCAGTGTGAAATTGCTTCTGTTTCGCTGTGGAAAATGTAATATTGAGTGCCCTACAAAGTGACAGGAATGTCTTTCTGAGCAAGCCCAGCCCCATCAGCAGCTACCCCAGCCAGCTGGAATCTCCCTGCCCCAGGCAGGCATGAGAGGAGGCCCAGAAAAAGATACATAACTTTCTGGGCCACAGGGGATATTTAAAAGCTTCATCTGCAAAAGAAGGAGGCAAAGGGACCAGGATCAAATATTTCACCGAGCGGCTGTGAAGTGGCAGATAGTAAATCCCAGTCTGAAAAGGAATCTGCAGTATTTGCACTTGCAGCCTTGCCTATAAAAAGACACACTTTTCCCCTGGGTATTGTGGCAGGTTTGTCAGCCACTGGGTTGCTATTTTTCTGCCAGTCACTCTGGGCCATTTGTATTTTGTTTTTCAAGGGTCTTTTTGCAAGCTGCTCCAGCCCACCCCAACCCAAGTGCCTGGAGCCCCCTCTCTATTGGGGTGTGCTGGGAGCTTGGTTCTCTGAGCTTGGAGCTGATGACAATGGGCCATTGTCGTGTGGGGCCCCTTCTCTTTAGAGTTTCTTCCTTTTATAGTAAGTAGCAGTTGCTCTTGCAGTTGGCCTGCCCCTCTGGTGTGAGCACTGGGCTGGTATATAAGGCAGGGAGCAGGCTTTGGTTTTTGTCCCTCAGCCTGCTGCCTTGGTGGGGGTGAAGATTGGTCCAAGTGCCTTTGCCAAGAATCCAGAAACATGCCCCCCAAGAAACCAGATGCAAAGAAAGAGGCAGCCAAGCCTGCTGCTGCCCCAGCAGCCCCAGCAGCACCAGAGCCACCCAAAGAACCGGCCTTCGATCCCAAGAGTGTGACCGTAAGTACAGAATCCTAAACTCTCTCTTCCCTGTCCCATCCCAGCAACCTGCCATGTGCTTGTCTGTCCAATGCACTTATCTATGAACCATGTTCTCTGGGCTGTGCTCCAGAGGAAAAGCTGGGACTGGAAGGGTCCCAGCATGCTGGTGCAGGGGTTTGGGAGAGGAAAACCTCCTGCCATTGGCACCGGATTTTTAATGGATTCCTTCCCAAACATCCTTCCCTTGGCACAGTACACAAATAAGCAACAAATCCTAAAAGGTGCTGAGCACGCAGAACTGCTATCTGTACCAGTGGACTCCTCCTTCACTAGCTCGCTCTACCTCTCACTCGCAAAGGGAAGCTTCGGCTGAGACTGGGGTAAAGGAGGGAGCAAGTGCCAAGGGAACAGCATCCTGCTCACTCAGCTGGTCTCTCCAGCTGCAGTAACAGGCAAGCATATCACCTCTTCTGCTTCTTCTACATATGGCGGGTACAAAATCAGAACTGGCTACACCCAAGATTCAAATTTTGAGATTCAAAACACTTTGGTATTTTTATTATTAAGAAAAAATGCAGTCTTCCCAAACCATGCTGCAGAGTGCACACACACTCACAAAAAGCAAAATCCAACTAGTTGTGGAGGACACCCATACACCCCCACTCCCCGCATACACCTCACCAAATGCAACCAGTTGTAGGGTAGAATGTAGTAACATCACACCATGGTTTTCACCCAACAGACTGCACAATAGTGGTTTGAAAGGCATTGTTAGGCAAGGATATGGATATAAGTCCCTGCACCCAAGAAAAGAGCTTGGTGTTCTTGGGCGTCCATCCCAGGCCCAGGTTTTAAGGTGTGACTTCAATATGAAACTAGATCCCCAGAGGAAGACTGAACTGACCTGGGTGAGATTTAAACCTGAAAAAAAGGTTTCAAATGCCAGGTGTTATCAGTGTCCATACCCCTTCCCTGTCTGTGCCAGCCCCTTATGTAGTCTCTGTGAACCTGCTTTGCCATTCACATGTACAAGGCACACACCTGCTGTGGCACTCAGTCCCCTGAACTGGAGACATTGCAATACTTCTGTGCATTAGCCTTCAGTTGGTCGGCACTTTCCAGCTTCAAACAGAAGCAGCAGTACAGATACCTTCTCTTCTACTTATGCCCTTGCTCCTAGGCTTTTTCTCTTTGGTCATTCTGTGGTCACTGCCCAGAACCAGGATCTGGGCACTAAGCTCCAGTTGCACAACATGCTTCTTTCCAGGTGTCTGAGGAAAAGGTGCATCACTTTGCACAAAATGGCCACTGGCAAAGGAAGTTTGGTGCTTAAACATGCAGGGCCCTGCATGTACAAAGGCAGTTTCTTTTTGCAGCCATCTACTGGCACATGTGTCTCCCTGCAATATGCATTTATTTATATTGCCAGTGCTGTAGCAAGGAGGGGGTGTGAATGGGGCAACCGCCCCAGGTACCAAAGTGAAGAGGCACCAACAGACACCGCCCAGCTGGTAGGGGAGGAGGGTAGGCACAGGACAGAGCAGTGACCGGCTCGTTTGTGGGGGGTGTGGGGATGGGGAGAGGGTGGCTCCCAGCACTGTGTGCACTCCCAGGCAAGCATGGAGGGGCATGCACCCCCCCTGATCTGTGCGTGGGGCAAGGGTGGGCTGCTGCTGCAGGCTTTGCCCTGGGCACCAAACTTTTTTGCCATGGCACTGCATATTGCCCTCACAGATGCACTGCTTTGCACATACCATGACTTCTTTGCACATGAATGTGCATAAGATATCACCTCTACCCAAAGAGTTTTGTTTGCCTATGCACTTAAACCAACACAGCTACAACCAACATCCCTGTTTCACCACTGCTGCTTGGGTCCTAGCCTCTGAACTGTTTATCCAATATGATTCCCTCAGACAGAGTGTGAGTTACAATATATTTTTGTGGCTGCATCAATTGATGTTTACCTTAGTATTAACTGGTGTCAGAATATAAGGGTAAAGGGTGGGGTGTGCCAAGATATTTGAACCGCAATGGACAGTAGCTGGTCATTGATTTTTCTAAAGGCAGTTTTAGACAAACTTCTACTAGAATAGGTATTCTTGGCTTTTGTTTTTTTAAGAAGCCACTGACATGTCTTTCTGAGTAATATACATCCAGCCAGGGTGCTTCAGCCTGGATTTTCCAGGCAGATTCTTTGCTGCCTCCCTTGATGAAGAAGGCTGTGATTGCATGCTGCAGTCAAAAACTGGCAGATTTGAAAGGCGGCACGTTTAAAACTGCTTACTTGAAGCCCTCTCTATCATTATCCTGTAGAACTTACTGGAGGCGAAAAGTTTAGTGCAGGCTAACTGTGTATGACCTAGGATGGGATTTCGGAGTTGGGTCCATTTTACACTCTTACATCTTCTGTCGGAGCATCCGGCATTAGTCACTGCTGGTGATAAGAGATCAGAGTAGAGGGATGATTATTAGTCAGTTTGTCTGGCAATTCCTATTCCTCATATATCATCTGGAGATAGTGCAAAATGAGTAAAATGCTTTATTGGCTGCAGCCCTGTAAAGAAAAGGCAGCTTCTGATCTGATCTCATGAGGCATCAGATTCCTTCTCTCTTGGGATGATGGCCATTTTTGCGTGGGCACTACACTAAACACAGCCCTAGGGCAGGAATTAAATCCTCCTTCCTCTCTGCTTAGACACAACAGTCCAAAAAAACATGGATCTATGTAGTCAATAAGACCAACTTTTTAGCAGACATGCCACAAATTAGCCTTACACACTTCCTCAGTGCTACTTGCATCCACTTCCTGCATGGGAGCATGTGCATGAAGTTAACTGCTTTGCTGGGCTGAGAAGAAAGCAGAGAGAGCCTGAGTTGGTACTTGTCTGGGAAGCCACTAGGCAACAGGTAGTGCTACAGGAAGACATACAGGTACATTAGCAGGTAGTGATCTGCCTTGTTGGTTCAGAGTAATTTAGAAGGGCCCAGTGTAGTGCACAGGGAACAGCTGCAGGATCTACCATCCTTTTGAGAAAGAAGGAGAGCTAGGCCTTGGTGTGTGGCCGCTGCTGGCCCCAGGGCACTTTCTGCAGATCTAGGAGTTTGTATGACACACACAACACAGGCTGCTGACTCCTGTGTGAGCAGTCAGGTTGCACCTCACTTCCCAGGAGCTGTAGCCATGACCCCCACACCACCTGTACCCTCCAAGGGTAAAGCATAAAAAGGCTGCTGCTCAGAACCTGCCCTGCCCTGCTCAGCTCCCGGGTCAGGCAGTCCCCCAAACGCTTCCACTCAGCAACAGGCCAAAGAAAGGAGCAGAGTGAAGGAAGAGCACACTGTGGATTATGTCTGGTACACTCTACCCACCTCCTGACACAAGCTCCAGTAGCTCAGCTAGCACAGTGGCCTTTCCTGCCAGAGGGCACAGCCAGAGTATTCCTAAAGCACCACTGTTCTCCAATTGTTCAACAGCTAGCAAGGAGCATTGTCTTTGAGAGGTAATTTGGGACACCCCACAAAGATGTGCTACCTCAGTGGAGGAATAAATTATTGGATTCTCCCTTCTCAGGCAGCCCAGTGCAGGGCCAATACTTCCTTTGCTGGCAGGGGTGTATCTGTACAAATGAATGGGCTTCACTGCTCCACTTCACACAGAAGCCTCTTCTTGCCTGGCAGAAGGGCTTGGAGTTGCATGCCAATGAAGAGCACAGGACGACTCTCCCTGGGCTGTTTCCAGCTGTCTGCTGATGCACAGCAGCTACAGTCTAGTCATGTTTTCAAGCTCTGCTTCAGTCTTGTATCAGCTGGAAATCAACACAAAACATTTTTTTCCCCCAAGTGAAAGCTGCCATTCTGATGTGCTCATATGCTCCTGGGAACTAGGGACATACGGCTGGGCCTGGATTCCCTACTGAGTTAATGTGGTCCTGATATGAATGTATTGTAGTGCTTGGCAGGGGTGATGCGTAGGGGGTGCACGCAGGTGCACGTGCACCCCCTGAGCATGGCGGTGCACCCCCTGCAAAAAGGCGCCACCAACACTGTTGGCAGTGCCTGCGGAAGGTCACTGTTCGCCACCCTGCCACCGACACCGCTGGTGGCATCTGCAGGCAGTCCACGATCGCCACTGGCCACTGCTGTCAGTGGAGCTTGCAGGTGGTCACCAACCCCTGGTCAGCGCTCACTGCCATGCCCCACTGCCAACAGTGCTGGCAGCGTTCTGGGAGCTATGCTGCCGCTGGGCTCCTGCTGCCAAGCTCCCACCACCACCAGCATAGCCACACCCCCCCCAGCTGCCGGGGGCATGCGCCATTCATGGTGCTTGGAGTCTGTGGCTAGGGACAGACATTCAAAAAGTTGGAGCCTGAATTGATTCAATCTTTGCAGGTTAATCTCACGTGTCTAGATTTAACTGGTGCCGCCACTTGCCCCATGCAGTCCGCAACAGCTGCCTCACTGGGAGGAAGCTTGTGATTCCCGGGCACCAGGACAGGAGCTGCTGCCACAGAGGCCGGCTGGCAAGGCCCCTTAAGCAAGGGAGCAGGGAGGGAGGTTATTCCCCCCTCCCTCCACTATCTGGCAGAGGGGGCAGGAGGTGGCTTATCCTACCGCCTGCCACGTGCAGGGAACAAGTGGCAGCAGTGGTGGTTGGGGTGGGCAGACCTTGGCTGCAGTCCCCCAGTGGTAGTGGGGATAGAGGGGCTGTTCCCTCTGCCTCGGGGGTCATGCCTGCCAGCATTTGGCCATGCCCCAGTCCCTCTGCTGCAGCAGCAAGGGGGAACTGCCCAGCAGACCCTGGCCAGGGTCCATGCCGGTGAGACAGGGAAGGGGGAATTAAACCCCCTCCCTGGCCAGTGCACTCCAGGCTACTGCCAGGGCTGGACACGACCCTGCCACTGGAACAGCCAGCAGAGAAATGCAAGTCTGCGCCTGTGGGACGGGGGAGGGAGTGGGGGGAACAAATCTTTTCCCTGCTCCCTTCTGGGGCTAGCATCTGGCCAGGCCCCTGTCCCTGCCTATCCCTGCTCCAGCTGAGGAGCAGAGGGATGGGGCCAGCCTTGCTGAGTTGGAGCAGAGAGCATGCTGGGATGCTGGGGGACTCTGGTTTAACTTAAACCAGGAAATGGTCTGGGACAGAAGTTGCATAAACCTGTTTGAGCTCAGTCAGTTAAGTCTGATACTACGTTCAACCAGGTTTATTTCAAACCAGGTTCGACCATTTTGAAACTGGTTTATGTGCACTGAATGTCTGTTCTGTTACAGGTTTAAACCAGTTTCTGATCACTTAAACTGATTTGTGTGTAACTTTTATCTCTAGCCTGTGAGACAGCCTGCCTGGACAGGCCCAGATGAGGTCCTGATCAAAGGCCCTCATCAGAGACCCTGACAGCATGAAATGGCTTCCTGCTGCCAGCTGTCTCAGTCCTAAAGTATTTTGGCGCCTGCATTATCTCATCTGCGTGATTCTCCCTGATGAGAACATCTTTTATTCAGAATCCCTGTTCTACAGCAGGAGGTCATTTTTTTCCACCTTCTTCTATAGTTACTTTTCTAAGCCAGTATTGTAGTAAGAGAGTTATTAATAGCAGGCGCAGTGGGAGACAGTTGAAGCACTTGGCCCCCTGGCCTTGGGATCAGGCCTTGAAATAACATCTTTACCCCTTCATGGGACAGCCCAACCAGTGTTCTGCGCATTCCTGCTGTCTGCATGCTCCGCTCCCTGTGGGTCCGGCCAAGAATTTACTGCTCCAGCTGGTTCATTGTTGAGGGGAAGGGTGCACCTGTTTCAAAAAGAGGGAACATTTTAGCTCATTGCACTAAAATATGTACCCAGTGGTATAAAAAACAGGGTTTGTGCCCCTGGCAAGCCCTGCCGGGGACACCCACAGGCAGTATCATAGCAAGTTTGGTGCCTGGGGCAAGCCTGCAGCAGCTGCTCACCCTTGCCCCACACACAGATCCAGGGGCACATGTGCTGCCATGCTTGCCTGGGGGTGCACACAGTGGCAAGAGCTGCCCCACTCCCCCATCCCTGTGTGCCCCCAGACAAGCTGCTTGTGGCTCCATCCCGCATCTCGCCCTGGCTGGGCAGCGCCTGTTGGTGTTCCTTTGCTTCAACGCCCAGGGCAGTCACCCAGCTCACCCCTCCCTTGCTATGGTACTGCCCACAGGTCAGAGAACAGGGTGATGCTTAAAGCGGTTCGTTTCTCTGGAGGCCACCAAAATCACAGACACACACTCATTAGATGGCACAAAAGGTGTATTTGCAAATAGGGTCAGAGCAGAGTCAAAAACTCAGATTACTCTGAACCCACCAAGGAATTTTGCAGGCTGTATTTATCTTTTTCCTCCTGGGCACGTGTGCAGAAACAGGAACTCTTACAGCTCACTTCCATTTCATACAAGCATACATGTGGTTACATCACTACATACATCGCATGTATAGTATAATTAACTACTTAAGTATGCAGGGCGGAGAGGTAAATATGCATCAGCTAATTAAGCATGCTCAGAGACTACTATAGGTCACCAAGAATTCAAACCCCCCCCTTTCAAGGACACAGTCAGTTGAATTCCAGCTTCTGTAATCTGTATGAGAAAGGCTAGGGAGAAGCTGGGGGAGAGTCTGCGATTTAGTATAAGAAAAGCTGTGGCAATGCTGGGCAAGGAAAAAAGTCCTTGGCAGTGTTTCTTTCTTATCAGGTGCAAGATGCAAGCTGTGCATTTCTAACAATACTCCATTTCTAACAATATTCCATTTCTAACAAGGGGGTGGGACAGGGCACAGGAGTCTTACTCATGGTGGGAACCCCAAAACAGTCCAGGGCTGCGCTGCTGCTGCTGCATACTCTGCCTGCCCCACCTCTTTCTCTTAAAACAGCAGCAGCAGTGCAGTATCTGTTCACTGGCTGTTGCTGCTGCAAGAGCAATGCAATGGGACTCCTCTTGCTGCCACTCAGCAAAGGTGGGTAACGACTGTGGTATCCCTCTTAAGTTGGTGCCCAGGGCTGGTTCCCCTCTTGCCTACCTCTAATTACACTAGTGTAGCCATCTATCTTGAATCTGTGCTGTCGCCTTGGGAATCCCTAGAGGGGAAGAATAGACACATGTGACCAAAGAGGCTATGTGGGCTGAATACTGGCCTGGAGTTCCTTCAGTGGGGATTACTTTGGAGGGCTTGATACGAGCACCTTTTGCTGTTGAAAGGTTCTAGATGCCTTTTTTCCCTGGGGAAAGATAAGTCTGGGGCTAGCAGCAGGCCTCAGAAACTGTTCATTGACTGGTTCCTGATAACATTATTTATCATTTTGGGGTGACTTCAGCAGCGAGGTTAAATGCGGTACTACAGTTTTGTTGCACTTGTTGTTACCATGGCTCACTATGCTTGTGGAGAAAAAAAGAGGCACCAACAGAGCTGCAGAGAGAAAGCAGGAGTCCAGGAAAAGATGGGAGGAACCTCAATGGCACAGTAAAGAGTGTTTGAAGTGGAGCTGTCTGCTGTGCTGTTTGGGGTTTCACACTCTGAACCCCTCTTCTGAAGAGGCAACCCCTTCCTTCCCAGGAGCTGAGAACAGAAGGAGCATTTTGTGGTGAGGGTGCTACAAAGGGCCAGGGAAGCCAGAGGCTTTTGAAGCCAAAGGCTTGCCCCTCAAGAAGTCATTTCAGGGCTGGCTTCAGGGAGTCCTCTGGGAGGGAGACTGAACAAGGCTTCTTTTTGGAGAGTCCCACCAAGGCAGTGCTTCCCCTGAAAGGGGCTGATCTGTGACAGTAAGTACTCCAGACTATGTAATGGTCCCAGTTCTTTTACCTGGCATATTGTTAACCTTTGTAACTCATTGCCACATGATATTACCAAGGACAGGAGTTTGGAAGGATTCAGGACAAAATAGGCATTGATGTGCCTCAACAGAGTGTCCAGAGTTAGCAGCAGATCATTAAAGTCCCTTCTTTTTTCAAAAATATTTGAAAGCTGCTGTTTTGAAAATGCCTTCAAAGGTCTTAATGTCAGAAGTTATGAATAAAACAGGCCTTTTTTAGGGGGTCTCCAGTTGGATTCCCCCCAAATGGAGGCAACCAAAGGCACTTGTCGTTTTGCAAAATGCAAGTCTCTGACTCCTCGTATTTCGCTGCTGTGGTGATTTCTAACAACAGCTGGTCTCCAGGTTGCAGACATGACTCCCAGTCTGCACTGGACTGCCTGGCACTGCTCATCCAACATTTTGCACAAATATTTTCAGTTCACTGGGGTTTGTGAGATGTCAGGGTCCCAGTAACAGACTACACCTGTTTTACCCTGTTAAACCAGACACTAATGGGAGAATATGGCAAGAGATAATGTTTTGCTTTACCCTTTGTTCCTAAGGGTGGGGAGGAGGCCTGCAGGATTATCTAGAACACAGCGTGATTAAGTATCACTCACTCTGGGCAGCTTCTGCCAGTTTTTTGCATTTCAGCAGCTATGCTTTGCCAAGGGAGACTCTCCTAGAACCACATTTTGAAAGAGCACCTACCTTATTCTTACCTTGAAACACCCCTCCACAAAGACAAGTAGTCCAATGGTTTGATTGGGTTGGTTGCTGATGTACAGATTTCCACCACTGCTGTGATAGGAGCAGTCCTTATGATTTTGGGGCTTCACTGGAGTGAGCTCACTGTTGTTAGCAGTGAGTATTCAAACTCCATGATGCAGGAGATTTTTATAGGAAATAAATGTTTGGGTTGTTTTTATTTGCCTTCCCATCTTGGAGCCCTTAGGGTGAATTCATATCACATGTGCAAGCTTTCTCTGCTGTAAAAAAGGCTTCACATTTACTTATTTTAAAAGGGAATTTAAGATTCAAGGATAGAATCTGAAATCCCTCAGCCCCCCCGCCCCCACCCCCCCAGTGGGGTAGATAGGTGCTGCCCAGTGCTCTGGCACTGTCTCTGGGGGGGGGGAGTCAGGCTCAGGAGATTAATTCCTCCTGCCGCTAGTGAAAGACAGACTGCCTTGTCAAATTGTTGTTGCTGTGCCCTGTGGCCTGGTTTGTGCTGCTGTTGCCTTAGCTTGATTCTGGCTGTGGGATTTATGCAGAACTATAACCGCAGAAAGGGTGGAAACTGGATCCTAACTGCTCTCCTCTGTTCTCTTCAGATTGAGTTCTCTGCTGACCAGATTGAAGGTAAGTGCTGGCAGATTTCAGCCCAACTGTTGTTGCTCTTCACACAATCAGATAATCCAGACTAGAGCCCATACCAACCTCTCTGCTGTAACCACAAGACTACACTCCCTCCCAAAGCTGACCAGGAGCCCTAACTCTGAGCCGCTTGCTCCAGCCATCCTACTGCACTCTTTGTGGATCTGATATTAGAAGAGAAGCCCTCATACCCAATCCCTCTTCTACTTTAGCCATGAAGCCACTCCCCTATCCACCAGTGGAAATATAACCCAGAAGTCCCAACCTGTGATTCCTGCACTATTCCACAAGAGACTACTCCCTTGCCAGGTCTAAGAGCAGAACCCAAGAGTCTTGACTCCCAGCTCCCCAGACATGCTCTTCCATCTATACCGGGGGCGGGCAAAATGCGGCCCACGGGTTGGATGTGGCCCACCAGGCCAGTCTATCTGGCCCGCGGGGCCCCTAAAAAATTTAGAAAATTAATATTTATCTGCCCCTAGCAGCCTGTCATGAGGCCCTCGATGGCTTGCCAAAACTCAGTAAGCGGCCTTCTGCCCAAAATAATTGCCTGCCCCTGATCTATACCATTCATAGCCTCTAGAATACATGTGAAATCAGAAAGTAATATCCCTGTTTGAACTCAGAGGTAGATATCATACACTAGTCCTGATAGCAGGGATGGAGCTACAGGCAGCGAAGAAAGCTCACAGGCCTCCAAAACAGGGCTGTGGCTGTGGTGGATGAGGAGGAGAGGGAAGGATATGCATGGTCAGGTTATAAAAAAGAGAGGACTTCTCTAAAAAAGAGAATAGCATTCTTCAAATATTTCACGGGCTGCCATGAAGATGAGGGAGGACGCCTCTTCTCTCTAGCTATAGAGAGCAGGATGTGTGCCAATAGCTTAAAGTTGCAGCAAAGTAGGTTTAGACTGGTTATCAGGAAGAATTTAGCTGTTAGAACAGCGAGGCAGGGGAAAAGACTGCTCAGGGAAATTGTGGAAACTCTATCATTGGAGGTGTTCAAAAAGATTGGATAAGCATGGGTCAGGGATGACTTAGAAGTCGCTATGTCTATGCTCTACTGTGGGTATTTCCCAGGTGTCTAGTTTTGCTGACTGTTGCATGGGACAAGGAAGGAATTTTTTCCCCCTTCTGTTGCTCCACATCAGGGCTTGTTTTTGTTCTTCTTCTTTTTGCCTGCCTCAGAAGCACTAGTTGTTGGCTGCAGCCAAGACTGGGGATTTGGACTGGTGTGTGCCAATGTTCTTGCTGGGACTAGAACCTGAAGGTTCCTAGCTAGAGGGTCTTGCCCCTCTGTTCATGGTCAGACTGATTGCCACATTTGGGATCAAGAACAAATTTTACCTACCATGGTCAGATTGGTATGAACTATAGGAGTTTTTGCCTTCCTCTGTAACAGGGGGCATGGCCCTCTTCCTTGGATTTCTTGAGTGTATTTTAACATCACTTGCAGCAGCAGGGCATTGGCCACTGTTGTCCTTCTGCTTTACCTGTGGTGAGTTAATGCTAGGCTTTTTGGTTGTATGACAGGCTCGCATGTGTTGTTTTAGTAATAGGTTAGAAAAGGATTTCTTTGGGGGGTTTGGATAGGGTTGATCCTGGTTTAGGCAGGGGGCTGAACTAAATGACTCCTGAGACCCCTTCCAGCCCTACTTTTCTATGATTCTATGGCAGCAGGAGTATTTAAAAGAAAGTTTGAGTAGAACTCAGGGTGTGAGTGACATGCTGGGAAGGGATGTAGGCAGCAGTGGAAGTGAAAATAGAAGTGAATGAGGAAGATGAGCAGGAGCCAGTATAGGGATTTAGTAATGATACCATCTCCCAAAGCAGCAGAGGAAATGTATGAAGCCTGGGTCCTCACTCTGCTAATAAAGATGCTGCCTCAACTTGAAATTGAGGATTCAGTGAATGACATATACCTATCATGAAAAGGGAGCCTGTGCCTGGGGCTGTACTTGCATTCTTCTATATGGGCTGCTTCCACACCACAGTGATAAGCCAGTATGCTACAAGATCAGAGTTCAAATTCTGGATGGAGGAAATATCAGGGGACCCTGTGTCATATTGGCCCAGCTTCTAAAATGGTCCCCTAGAGCACCCAATCAGCCTGTTTCCCATGACCATCATAACAGCTCACTGTGACCTCTCTCCATCACTGACATTCTTTGCTTTGACAAAGTAAAGAGACTCTGTGATGGTCGTTCCTCTTCATCATCTATACGCATTTTCTTTGGTTGGCCTCTTTTCCTTCCATTCACTCTTTCTTCAAGTGTTTACTAAACTAGGATGTCTCATCCTATTGCCAAGCCAGTTCAATTTTCATTTCTTAACAACATCAAGGAGGCTTTCATATTTTTCCAGTATCAGTGTACTGGGGTTGATATTTGAGTGCACTGCCTTTCATGCATATCTGGGTGAAGTTTAGTCTGATCAGATGTTTTCAATTATCTTGCCCTATAGTGCCTGGGGAACCAGGAAAGGATCTAAACTATAGTGAATCCATATACTGTGCAAAAGACACAAATGACATCCTGATGGAGAACAAGGACTAGATCCATGCTTCTTCATTTTCAAACAAGCAGGCTGTGCTTGCTGCCACTGGAGGAGAATTTGCTTAGCTAATACTTGAAGCAGGACCTTTAACTCCTCTGTGAGTCCAGCCATGAAAGGAGGACATCAGTTTCTCCCTCGTATGCTCAAAGCCCATGCCTCACAAGAGCCATTGGCAGAGAAGTGGCCACTGTGATGTCACAGCCAGGCAGCAGCCCCTGGCATATCCTTTCTGTACCACATAGGACAGTATGCTGGATGGTACCAAGAATAGTAAAAAGCTAATCTGCAGGTGGGACTGGGGCTCCATCAGCAGAGAACGTGGTAGAGCTCCTGGGCTTACAAGAGCCAAGCCATGGGCATAGAAAGTCCAGATCCCAGGTAAGGCAAAGTGCTGTAGCTGGTATGAAGATGTCAACTAATAAACCAAGAAAACCAAAAAACTTGCCCAAGGATTTCTACCAAGCCCAGGGAACCACATCTTGGGCTTATGAGCCTCACTCACCCCACAGAGACTTCAACCATCCAAATCCACCCATCAGTGGAAACAACAGCCGCGTATCCCTGAGGGAGCTATTGCTAGACATTGAGAAGAAATTGGATGAGAAGCTAGAAATCCTTACAGCCTTTGATGGTAGAATGGTGGCTTTAAGTGTTCGCCTGGAGAGGCTGGAAAGGCTGATAAACAACCTTGCCTTGCCAGCCATGCAGACTGATTCATCAATTGAAAAACAGGGGGTAAAAACCCAAATATGGGACCAAACCTTGGAACAGCTGATCAGACAAAACAGACACCTCCATGCCCGCCTGGAGCTACTGGAGAGCCAGGCCCAAGCCCACACCTTCAGAGTTTTAGGATTGCCAGAGAATGAAGAGGGGAGAGACCTAGAAGCGTTCCTGGAGAAATGGTTGCCCAGCATTCTGCAACTAGACACACAGGAGAATCCCATCATTGTGGAGAGAGCCTGGCGGGTGACAAGCAGGAAGTGGAAACCAGGGCCAGAGCGGTGCAGGACTGTTATTGCTCGTGTAGCAGACATAAGGGATAAAGAGAAAATATTACAGCGGGCCAGGAGACTGAAAAACATTATGTACAAGAAGAAGCAGATCCTAATTGTTCCAGATCTAGGGTACATCCCCCAAGGTAAAGGGCAGTCATTGATGCCAGGGTGACAGAGTCTTCTTCTTAAACAGATCCTGAAAATGGCAGTTCTGCCTCCTGCAGCACACAGGGAGGATAAGGCAGGATTCTTGAGGAGGTGAAACATGGTCTTTGCATTAGGGTTGCCAACTCTGAATCTATTCCAGGAGGTTTCTGGAATGGCAATGTGCCAGTGGCGCACAATGCAAACATGTCCACATGCTTGGTGTATCAGTTACAGATTATGGTGGGGAGACCTTATATCAGGAAGGCAAATACCCATTACTATTCCATTTTAAAAAGTCACTGACTACTGTATAAATAAGATTCAACATTTAATATTTATTTTAATGAATGCCCTATCATTTCTTTTCTGAGTGACTCTCAGCATCTCCTGGAGATTTTTATCTAATTCCTGGAGAGTCCAGGGCAATCCTGAAGGGTTGGCAGCCCTACTTTGCACATGGCAAACATTCAGGCAGCAGCATCCTGCGTGCATGGACACAAAGAAGGCCTGACCAAGGAAAGTCACAGAATGGAGAAGCATTGCAGACAGGGAGGAGTTTGGCTGGGGCAAGGGAGGGGCCTGAACAGAGGACTGCACAGGAACATGGCTTCAAAAGGGAATTTTACAGGTAAAGCATGTGTAGAAGGAAAGGGATTGTTCAGTGGAGGTTACAGGCAGTGGAAGCCTGTGGAAAGTCTAAATCAAAGAGGAGGTTGGAGCTGGAGGTGAAGCTGTGACTGCTGTGTAATGGAGACATACCCAAGCTAGCTAGCCTGAGTGCTGACTGCAGTCCAGCCTCACCAACCTGGAGCTCAGTGCAGTCTGGAAAACCTGACTTGGAGGTGGCGTAAATAGTGCAGGGATAACAGGGTTAACAGTTTAAAAATCCCAAAATACAACAGTCAAGACACCTCTCTTCCTTGCCAGGCTGATGCCCTCCCTCCCATCCCCATGGACATAGCCAGATTCCCACAGTTCCTCTTCTCCCCAGGGTGACTTGGAGACATTATGAATGGCAGATGACCACAGATTTTGTCCCTCCCTTTGTGCAGAGTTCAAGGAGGCCTTCAGCCTATTTGACAGGACCCCATCTGGGGAGATGAAAATCGCCTATGCTCAATGTGGAGATGTCTTGCGGGCGCTTGGACAAAACCCAACCAATGCTGAAGTCCTGAGGGTGCTGGGCAAACCCAAACCAGAAGGTAAGAGCAACCAGGGCATAGGGGTGAGCATCCAGCCCACATGTTCATAGCTGCAAGATAAGGACAATATTTGCTATAGGAAACTGACCTCCAGCAGCATTTCTACCCAATGGTTGTACAAAGAAAGACCTATGTAAAATGAGTTGGTGGTTCTCTGTCTTGTCGTTCTGTCTAATCTTGCATCCACAGCTGAATGAGTAATTTATAACAAATAACTTACTGCCTGGTTTTTACTTTCTCTTTTTGTGAAACAGCCAGGAACATGCTGTAATTTTTCTTGCATTCCTTGCTGGGTAACTTTTTATGTGAAAAATTCTTCTTCTGTGTGACTTGTCCCTCAAAATTCCAGCTCTGCTGCTTTGGCTATGGTTGGTTATGTAAGTCACCTGTAATTTACTGGTAAATTTCAGTTTACTGAGAGAGTGCCTGAGGATCAGTTTCATCATCAGGTTAAATATACATTTTTTTTTTCCTGGAGTGCTTATATTAAAAGCTACTTGCATAAATATACGCAGACAGTAAATGCTAAAAGGGGCAGAAACGCAAAAGAAAGAAGGGGTGACCGATTCAAATGAGTATTTGTGGGAAAGTTCTGTGCCATTTTCCTGTCTCTACTATCTAGGACCACATTTTTCAGCTCAGCTTCCATTTAAATAGCTGCATCAGTGCCACATATATAAAAGAACTTATCACCCACTGGGCATGAGCTGATTTGAAAACCTCACCCTAATGTTCTTTACCAAGTGTAAATAGTGCTCCCAACCTCCTGGCAATACCTCCAGCAGAGCGTTTAAGGGCAGAATGGTCCCTAGGGCTGGTATGCCTTTTGTTCTTTACATAGCAAATGGGGCATGAATGAACTCTAAGGCTAGGGAAAGAAGTTACACATAAACTTGTTTAAGTGATCAAAAACTGGTTTAAACCTGTAACAGAACAGAAGTTTAGTGCACATAAACCAGTTTCAACATAAACAAAACTGATTTAAGAGAAACCTGGTTGAATGTAGTATCAGATTTAACTGATTTGGGTCAAACTGGTTTATAGAATTTCTGTCCTAGACCCCTTCCTGGCTCAAGTTAACTCTCAGTCCCCCAGCATCCCAGGTTGCTTTGCAGCCCTGAGCTATGCTGTCTGCTCCAGTGTAGCAGGGGCTGCCTCATCCCTCTGCTCCTTAGCCTGCTTCCTGCCTGTGTCCATCAGCCGATAGGAACGGGGTGGAGGCAGGGAAACACCCCCAGCCCATTGGCGACATATAGGGGGTGAAAGTGGGTGTATGTGCACCTCCTGAGATCAGCCATGCACCCCCTGGAAATCCAGTCACGAAACTGGAAGTGCCAGCGGACATGCACTTCTGGTTTTGTGCCCCCACCCCTGTCAGCAATCTCATGCCCCCCCAGATTCAGGAGGCACCAGTTGCTCATGCCCAAGCCCCACCTTCCCCCCCAGCCAGAGTCTACACAGCACATGGTGGGAGGGAAAGCCCCTGTCGTGGGGCTTTTTCAGACCCTCGCAGCCATCCTCCTCCCCAGCTCTGATTGCTTCAATGGCTGCCACAGAAGGCAAGGAGTAGTCCTGCTGGCCAGGTGCCTGCCCCTTCAGTGCATGGGGGGACCAGGGAGCCCCTGCCAACCCAGGGTCCTCCATCCCTGGGCAGTCCCAGGGAGCTGAGGGAAATTCTTCCCCTCCCAAACCTTGCCTAAGAACCTTGCCTCAATGTCTGCGAGTCTCAGCAGCTGGAGGGACCAGAGGGAAGTTCTCTTGCTCCTCCGCAGCCAGTTTTGCCTTAACTTCTGTGAGTCTGAGGCAAAACTAATGCAGGGCAGCAGAGGAATTTCCCTCCACTCCCTGGGCTATCCCTGAGACTCCAGCAGCCAGGGTGGCCATCAGTGGCAATGCATAGGGGATTCATGGGGGTGTACATTCAGCCACTGAGAGTGCTGGTGCACCCCATCACAGGCTGAGCTCCCTGCTTAGGCAGTGGGCAGGGGAGTGGGACTGCTGGCCAGGGAGTGGGAGCACCAGGTGTAGTGCCACAGAGGAGTTTTGCTGCAGGGGGGACTCCTCACCCCAGTCAGCAATATTGGCTACAGAGAGCCCTCTCCCCTCCCCTCCCCCCACCCCCGGTTCCTGACTGGTTGCTTGGGGAGGGAACATGCCCCCCTGACTAAGGTGGCACCAGTCACCCATGGTGGCCATCACAGAAGACAGTCCAGTTGTCTTCTGCCCTCTATTGATACGAAACCGGACACCTTCATGTAAGGATATGAAGGCATTGGGTTTCGTATCAATAGAGGACAGAGTAGAAGAAAACCGGGATGTCCTCTATGATGGCCACCCTACCAGCAGCTGAGGCAAGGAGGTGGGGTTGGGAAGAATCCCCCTCAGGTCACTGGGGCTGCCCGGGGCTGGGAGACCCTGGGCTGGGATGAGGGGAAGCACCCCCCCCCAAGGCAGAGACTCCCTGGTGCCACCATGCTGGGCTATGCAAGCATTTGGCTGGGAGGACTTCTTCTCCCTCCCTCCTGGGGCAGCAGCTGAAGCATTCCCCTCAGCTCCCCAGGGCTGCCTGGCCTGGGAAACCCAGGCTAGAGGAAACCTCCTGAGGGGGAGGCTCCCCCATGGTGGGCCTGTCTGGCACTCAGACAGGGGGCTCCTGAACCCCCTGTGGAGGACAGCAGGCGTCTGGGGACACTTAGCTGGGCTGGCAATAGCCAGCAGGCTGGGAGATGCACTCTAGCACTCCCTGCCTACTGGGCTTGGGTCAGTGCATAGTATCATAGTATCATAGAAGTAGGATCGGAAGGGACTTTGTAGATCTTCAAGTCTGACCCCCCGCCTGGGCGGGAGAAAAGACTGGACTCAAATGACTCCAGCCAGGTAGGCATCAAGCCTCTTCTTAAAGATCCCCAGGGTAGGAGCCAGCCCCATTTCCCTAGGAAGTTGGTTCCAGCTCCTAGCCGCCATGACTGTGAAGTAGTTCTTGCGGATGTCTAATCTAAACCTACTCTCCAACAACTTGTGTCCATTGTTCCTTGTCATGCCAGGGGGCACTAGGGGAAACAGTGTCTCCCCTAAACCCTTCTGGTCCCCCCTAGTGAGTTTATAGACAGTCACCAGGTCCC
>NW_017728943.1:3010669-3015561 GCF_001723895.1 Crocodylus porosus | reverse complement strand
TGCCTAAGTACAGCACCCTGCACTTGTCAGTATTGAAACGCATCCTGTTTATGTCAGCCCACTCCTGTAACTTATCCAGGTCTTGTTGCAGTCTTTCCCTCCCTGCTAGCATGCTCACCTCACCCCAAATTTTGGTATCATCAGCAAATTTAAACAGGTTGCAATTCACCCCGTCGTCCAAATGGCTGATGAAGAAATTGAACAGCGCAGGCCCCAGTGCAGACCTCCCTCCGCCTTTCCCGACTGAAAACTGAATGTCAGTTCAGTTGGTTACCCGTGCAACCTACGCAGCTTAGAGAAAGCTGCCTAGTTTGAATCAATTCAGCCTCAAGCTTTTGGACTGCCTGTACTTAGCCTAATAATACCCAGCACTTATACATTATTACGAGATCTATATTCCCTCTTAGCCTTCTACACAGTCCTTCCCAGCCAGAGGTGGAAGGTAGCAGAGAACAGGTTGTTTGTGCCAGATCAGCTAGTAACAGAGACTTTGGTCTCCTGGGCTTGATTGGCTTTTCCATTTTAAGGAAATGATGAAGAACAGAGAGAGGATAGGGTTTAATGGGAGAGGCAAGAAAAATAGCAGGAGGAGGTGGGGACAGGGAAGACATGGGGGTTTTTTTCACCAGTGTCCTGCTGAACTGGGCCCCAGAGACAATTTTGTCTGTAACAGGGAGATCTGTAACAGGGAATCCCAAACAAGGGGCCAGCCCTGACATCAGCCTGACCAGAGATACGTGTTCTGAGCAGTCAGTCACTTGAGTGTATCAGGAGCCCCAGGTAGCTGAAGGCACCTCTGTAGCATAGAGGAAGAGAGACCTGCAGCCATCCTGTGGTCCCCCTTCATGGGCTTTCCAAGCTTTATGATTCTCCCCCTAACATCGCCTTCTGGTCCTTTATAATGGACATGGTCCTCCAAGGCTCTATGATCAGTCCACAAGCCTTGCCAGCCACTCAAGGGTAGCTGGTACGCAAAGCACTGTGTTTCTAAACTACTTGAGCACCAGGTTTTCTTCTCTCACCTTAAAACTCAGCCTCCAGAGAGTAAGTATCCCTAATTCACCCCTCCCCCAAGCCCATACACGCACACACATTGCTTCCCTATGACAGAAGATGCTTTGGGCAGGGGGAGCAGTAGAAGGGGAAAGCCTTTAGTGTCCTAGAGGGAATACCCTGTATCTTGTCTCAGTGATGAGGTAGCTGTTAGCAAGGAGTTTCTCTCCCTGTGTCAGAAGCAGCCTGTGTGCTGTACTTTGGCCTCACTGCTGGGATAAGGAATATTCCTGCCTCCCATTTCTACCCTGTGGCAGAAGGAGGGTGGGCAGCAAGGAAGTTAACAGAAGTCCAAGGCCCAGCTCTCAGAGCTCCAGAAACCATCTCTGCTTATTCTTGTAGTTCATAAGTCACTAAGTGCCTCCCACCTGGGGGACTGCCCTTCTAATCAGTCCAGACCCCCACACTGGCCATGATCCCCTTTACACTCCCCTCCTTGTGCTGCACTAGTGCTGCTTGCTGAGCCCTGGGATAGAAACCTCCTGGTTTTGAGCCCTTACCTCACCATCCAAGCCCTTGGGAAAGCTTTGGCAGGTCAACTCTTTCTGATCGCTCTTGGAGGCCTGAAGAACAAATGTAGCCAGTAACATACCAGGAGATTTAGGATGGATTTAGTCCCCGTGAAGAGAATAACCAAGCTGTGTCAGTGTCATGTTTTAAAGAAAATGACTCAGAGACCCCATCATTCCTGGATAATTCCTCATCTCTCCCGCCAGATAGCATCCCTGATCCTTCCCAAAGGACACTCTCTGGGGGTGCATCATTTTATTGGGCCAGATTCTCAGCTGTTGCAAAACAGCATAGCTTCCCTGGCCTGGATGGGGCTGTGACACTTTAAACTCTCTGAGGATCTGGCTTCAGGGATTTTCCTGTTTGATTAATAGCAACCATCTGACTGGAAATCTCCCTGGACAATGATGTGTGGCTCTTGTATAGTGCTTTCTATTGATGGTTTTCAATTTTAATGCACTGATTTTCACAGCACCCGTGTGAAGCAGGGCACAGAGGAGGAACTTGAGGCACAGAGCAGCTAAGGGACTTGCATATGGTAACAGGAAGTTTATGGCAGAGCTGACTCTTCCATGATGTAAGCTAGTGCCTTAAACACTGTACTCCTTTTAAGTGAACATAGGAATACATTGGCCATATTAATCAAAACCCTCAAGCCTGATATTGCAGCCACTCTCCAGGGGGAGAAAGCCAGAACAGGGTGTCCTGAAGGCCAAAAGCATGGGTCCTAACAGACAAAAAAAAAAAGTAAATATATCCCAGAACCTTCTGCTGAGAATACTCTGCTGTTTGTCACTTTTTAAATCACATCTAGGGGCTGCCCAGCTGATCCTGAGCATCCGAAAATCCTAAGTGAGAAACCATGGAAATCCTGGATTATGATTTAAAAAATACACTGGACGATTTTTATTTGCTTTCTGGTTATGAGCCTTTAGGAAGCCCTTGATTCATACCGTCAAGTGAAATGGAACCACTTGTGCCCTTTAGGCTGGTACAGAGTTATTGTGGTAGTGAGTAATGTGCTATTGAATAAGACTTAAAACCCAAGTCCATCTGGGTAATGAGAATACCCCTAGCACAGGGGTGGGCAATAATGTTGGGTGGAGGGCCGCTTACTGAGTTTTGGCTAGCCATCAAGGACAACATGACAGGCAGCCAGGAGCAGACAAATATTAATTGCCTAAATATTTTAGGGGCCACACAGGCTGAATAGAATGGCCTGGTGGGCCACATCTGGCCTGCGGGCCACATTTTGCCTGCCCGTTCCCTAGCACCTCCCATAGGAGTGAGCTGTCAGACTTGTTTCCTAGCTAAATTTTAGTCTGGACAATTCTGGTCTACATCTCACAACTTTGCTGTATGCATTCACTTTGGATACAGGTTGTTCTCCACTTCCTTCCTGCATTCACATGTAGAGTTGCCCAGTTCTATTCCTGAGGTGGCTGCATTTCAGTGATGGGCATAGTGATTGGTGTGTATAAAGTGCTTTGGCATGAAGAGTGCTAGGGACTTGTTGAATTATTTCATTTCCTTTTGTTTCCATCTCTGTCAGAAATGAATGCAAAGATGCTGGACTTTGAGACCTTCCTCCCCATCCTGCAACATATTTCACGAAACAAGGAACAGGGAACCTATGAAGACTTTGTGGAAGGACTACGTGTCTTTGACAAGGAATCAAACGGCACTGTTATGGGAGCAGAACTGCGCCATGTGCTTGCAACTCTGGGTATGGGCTGGAGGCAAAGCTGGACCTAGTGGATTGGTAACCAGGGGGCAGAGATCTAAGCTGGTACCAAAAGCCCCTATGGCAGTGTCAGGGGAACAGCATTGAGAGTGGGACTTCCCTTCTTTTAGGGAGTTGAGTTCTGTTGGATGGTATAATGCTAGAGGGAGATCCTCTTATCTGGGGCAGCCACAGATAATCCTTCTCATCTTAACCCAGGCTTTAGCAAATAGCCCAGTACACTGTTAATATAGACATTGCTGATATAATATTAGCAGGAGCAAATTATTCCAAGACAGAGCTCCTTTCACATGTAAGTTATGAGTTGGGATGTGACCCAGGCCAGTTAATGGCTTGAAGATGTTCCTAGTGACAGCTGTTCCAATTTGGTCCTTTCTCGTCTCTGCCTTCCTTCCCTACATTCCCTCTAGTGTTTTCGAAAACATAGCACCTTGACTTACAAATGCCCCATTAATTAGCCTTAGATGGAGCAAATAGCCAACAAATGAATTCTCCCCAATACTTTTCCTCAAGTGAGGCAGCAATGGTTCTCTTGAAGAGGGCTAGGGGTCCCTCATAATCCACAGTAGTCTAATACCAGGGCTGGGGCAGTGGTAGAGTGATCCTTCTAACCTACCTATCTTTTTCCTTCTGTTTCTAGGAGAGAAGATGACAGAACGTGAGGTAGAGCAACTGATGGCAGGGCAGGAAGATGCCAATGGCTGCATCAACTATGAAGGTAGGAGGATCAGATTCTTTTCCTGGGCACATCAGCCATTTCATGCTTTTCTCTGAAATACTAAATGCACCTTCTGCTGACCTGAAAAGTGGAACAGGCAGTCACTGAGTAGATCAGAATGAGGTGAAGAAACACTTGTGTATGATCCATCCTAGGAATCATGAGGCAAATTCAGGAGAATTCAAGTGTGTCAGAGATTTCCAACAATATCTTCTCAGGATTGAGTGCATCTTTGGGTAGAGTCTGAGGGCCTAGAATTAGTGAACACTTGAGAATGAAGACTTCCCCCTCTTTCTCACTGTAAATGGGGATAACAATACTAAATCACCTCCTGGGAGCTGTGAGGTTTCCTTATCTTTGTAAATAGGTTTGATATCATCAGATGAGAGATGCAGCAGAGGAACAAGAGAGGATCTCTTCACTAGGATATGCATCACTGTAACCCACTGGTTAGACCTTGGTAAATTCAAGGATCTTTCCTGAGCTTATTTATTTATTTTTTAATCTCTTGACATGGAAAATTCCCTGTCAGTGTACCGGTGAAAAGTATCTCTGTATTTCATTGTTCATGGATGCTGGACTCAAAATGCAGGTCAAGATCTTGTCAAGGCTTTCTTGTCAAAATGCTCTACAAACCATTTTCACTAATATGGAACTGCAAAGCTCCCCCAAGACTAAGACAAAGAGAGCTCATGGCCTGCTAGGCTCAGCCTCTGTCCTAAGTACCCCAGCTAGTCTCATAGTTTCATAGTTTGTAGGGTCAGAAGGGACCTGAGCAGATAATCAAATCCAACCCCCTGCCTTGGCAGGAAAAAGTACTGAGGTCAAATGACCCCAGCAAGGTGTTCATCTAGCCTTGTCTTAAAG
>NW_017728943.1:2992254-3009335 GCF_001723895.1 Crocodylus porosus | reverse complement strand
TTGGCCCTCTTCCAGTCCTCTGGCACCACAACAGAGCACCACGAGTGCTCGTAAAGCCGTGCCAGGGGTCCCGCAATGACCTCAGCCAATTCCCTCAGCATTCTGGGGTGGAGATCATCCAGACCAGCTGATTTAAATACATCCAGTCCCACCAGAAGTTCCCTGACTAGATCCTCACTGACCCTTGGCCTAGAAGCACCTCCCCTGAGGCTTCCAATCAGAAATAAGTCATTCCTATGAAGAGAAGTTAGTGCCAAAGCAAACACCAGATTCTTTTTCAAATCTCTTTTTTGAGTTCTACTCCAATCCCAGTTTGGGAGCTGTGGGGAGATTCCAAATTGTCATTCAAGATCAGCCCAGGCCAGCTCTTTCACCACTAGTTTAGATTATTGTTGAGGGGGATGATAAGAGAGGGCAGTTGGACTGGCTTCTGAGTCCCAAGAATCCTCAGCCATTCTAGCTGGAGAACCTGGAAGCTTTAGGAAGATTTGTCTATGTATATAAACCCTAGTGACTACATGGCACCCAGGAACTGACTGCATTACAACTCTCAAGCAAGGACTTATGCACCAGAACTGTGCTGCAGGCTTTTGTTTCGGTAGTCTTGACGTTAGGGGCTTGGCACATAATGTATAAAGCTATGCACCCATGTAAGTCTTTATAGGAGTATAGCCTATCTTCACAGAACACCTTTACCCATGATCCTCTCTACCAGGCTCCAGTGTGCCACCAGCACTTGCCTTCCACTAAGTTATGTGCACTGGAATCTTGATTGCTCTGGAGCAATCAGTCCTTCAGAAATTTGACAAATAAATGGGAGGTGATGGGCATTAATACATACAGTTGACCTCTTGGACCCAAATTTTCAAAGGTCTCACAGTCACAAACAGGTTTTCAAGCTCTCAGCCCCTTACAGTCATGTTTGGGGTTGATGTGCAGAACCTAGCCATAGAGAAATGCTGAGGGGTGAGCACTTTGAGGAAATTATCCTTCATTGGACAAATTGGACATTTGTTGGAAATCTGGCCTTGAGGTTTTGGAAAATGTGCCCCTGCCTCTCCCAAAACAGTTACCTGAAAAGGCTGGAGACTGCTGTAGGGTGGAATTTGTCGTCAAAGATGAAATCTCACTTTTTTTTATGCCTTTCTGATTTTCTGCTCAGCTTTTGTCAAGCACATCATGTCTGACTGAAGAACAGAAACTTCAGGTGAGTTCATGTGGACCTCCCACCATGCACCTGAAGATGTTTACACACTGACCCAGTCTGCTGGTCACTGAACATAAACACCATTGACTAATGAACTCAGCAGTCATGTAGTGACTTACCATCGACACAGCAAAAATTCAAAGTTCATGCTAACAAACTGCAGTCACCATGTAGAAAAGGTACACATCTGTCCTGTATTCAGAAAGAAGCAGGAACATACAGTCACATCTTATGAGGATAGTGAAATATTTTTTATTCCTTCAGTAACTACAGTCATTCAAGTTAATCATTCAAGTTAGTGATTTTAAGTCTGCAGGGCATTATAACTTGCACCTAAAAATTTTAAAATATTGGCTTAGGAGGTCCCTAAACTGTTAACATTGATTAACAACACATCCAACAACTGCAGTGGTAACAGGTCCAACTGTTGCTGCTGCAGGTTTAACAGTAAGTCCAGCAGCAGCCATGATGGGTCCAATGGGGGTTTGGCAGTGGTGACTTTCATGGTGGGACCAGGTAGCAGCATAGCCAAGCACCTGCAGGGCTGTGTCAGCCCATCCCTCATTTACCCCTCTTCTGCCCACAACCATGTCCAGCAGAGCCCAGGGACCCTGAATTCTGTGGCAGGCCTTTCCCTCCCTCTGGCCTCACCCACAACTTCCACTAGCCTGATGGTGAGCCAGATAGAACAGCACCATGGCCCATATCTGGCCCACAGGCCATATGTTTGACACCCCTGCTCAACCAGTAGTGTGATGAGGGGTGGCAAACAGGACACCAGCCCCTGGTGCCCACTTGGAGGGGCACAAAAACAGCCCAGTCACTGCAGCCAGCCTGGCCTCTCCTGCTGCCCTGGAGTACAGAGCCTGGTTGTTATGCCTCTGGCTGCAAGACTAAGCAGTCAATACTGCAGTGTATTTCATGCCAAACTATGTTATTTTCATGGAATCCTAACCTGAATATTATGAAAATGCTGCTATTATTGTTTCAATTTCATCTGAGATTTAGTTCTATTACTTGGTATCATTGTTGTCATTATGATTCTGAAACATCACACGTCTATCTTCCAGGTTCTTGGAAGCATTTCCATCTGAACAATCATTACTAGTGGCACAGTTCCTTGAACCCTGTCCCTTCCTCTGCAAGGGTCCCAAGTCCAGAGCTGTACTTCACACAAGTCAAAATGAAGAGTCCCAAGTGTCACAACACGCCAACTCTATACTAGTGTGTGCAATAATCTCTGTATATAAAATGACACACAGCTGCCCCTCTGTTTTAAATCTTAATTTATTCTTTTGGGGTTTTTCCTTGTGTTATCTGGCTCATTAAATTTCACACACCCACCAAATGTCATTCCTGTTTGGCTTCAGTCCTTTTGAGGAAGAGTTTGCAGGTCATCATTGCTCCTCATCCTAGTCAGTAAGCTAAAGGGGGAAGTTGAGTTGACTAGTCAGCTATGGGATTTCACAAGGAGGTACCAGAGACATGTTTCTACGGGGAGGGAGGAGAGCCATCTCTGTAAAAGTTGTGCAATGGAGGAGGTCAGATTTGTGGGGCAGAAGTTACTCTGGATTTACAACAGAGTAAGTGAGAGATGTGCTTTGTAGCACGTTTATGCTCCAGGAGCAGCTGCAACACCCCCCGGTAGCTACACAATTTTTGCCCCAGCTCCAGCTTTTCAAGTGCCCTCGTACCTCCTGGTCTCACCCCACAAACTTTCGTTGTTAAACTTAATTAGGTGGGAGGCTGCCCCACGGCTCTGTGGCCCCAAACCCTGCCCCAGGGCTCAAGGCAATCAGGTGCCCATTGGGCACCAACGAGACCTCTAAGCTACACCCTTAGCCTCAAACCCAAGCTACCAGTTAGACAGCAAAAGTTACAAGCCTCTGGTTGCAACTCAGACTGTCCCCATGCTGGGCCTGAGCAGTGGTGACTGTGTAGTAGGTGCACAGGGGTGCTTGTGCACCCCCTGGGAGTGCCAGTGCACCACCTGACAGGCCACACTCCCTCTTAGGCAATGGGCAGAGGGGCCAGGCATGAGTGCCAGTGCCCCCACTGCAAGCACCAGCCAGGGAGTGGAAGCATCAGATGAAGCGCCATGGCCACTTCTGGGAGTGCTGTGACCACTTCCCAGTTGGTGCGATTGGCCACCAGGGACCCCACCCTAAGTCAGTGAGATAGTGAGGGGGGAATCCCCACCGCAGTCACTGACTGGTCGGGGGGGAGGGGGCATGTGCCCCACCTGACTAAGGTGGTACCAGTCACCCATGGGCCTGAACATAAATCCCAGCTCACTAGCTGCATGCACAAAGCTCACACTACTCTCTTCAAGCCCTCAGCCTTATTAGTAGCTCCCAGGTAACTCAGCAACCAACAAGACACTCCCTTACAGCAGTCCCTCTAGGAGCTCCTTCTCTTGCATTATGAAGGACACACTACTTCTGATACTGACATTGGCTCTGGTTTATATGCTCAGAGCCCTGCCCCTTCTGGTCATTTGCTCTATCAGTTGACCTACCAAAGGCTGCTTATTAACCCCAGCCTGGCCAGCTGCTCTTGTCTAGTTAACAAAAACCCTTCCCTTAAAGGGGCCATTCTGTTTTTCCATAACAGAGCAAGGGATCCCTGTTACATGCTTCTTCATGACACAGGCCTAAATTTCAGTGTACTTATACTTTGTCACCTGGCATTCAATGAAGGAGCTCAATGGGTTTTTAGAAGTCAGTTGTACTCTGCCACTGGAGATGCCAGCTGCTGAAGGAGGTGTAGTGTCCCCCCCCCAGAGGCACTGGAACACAGAAGTGGTCAAACAGGTCTTGCTCAAATGAGAGGCAGCAAGGGATCTTCTGTGAGGAAACAGACGATCTCATCTACATCTTATGCGCAAAGGGTCATAAGCAGCTTTTCAAATGGGCTTGGAGCGATCAAGATGACTCTGGAACAGCAATGTCTAAGCTAAGGAAATGTCATAGTTCTGGAATGTAGTAGCTATGTAGACTTCTTTCAATAATATGCTAAAACCGCAACTTGCTTGGTCTACATTAGGTTTTTTAAATGTTCTCCTGGTGTAGAGAGGGCCATAATAGTAGTATCTTAAAATATGCATTGTAGCATTCCAAGATTGACTTTGTTTCCTGCAAACCAAGGGAGATTTCTTGAATGATCATGCCGAGAAATATGATGTGGGTCCCAACTCCCATACAAAGGGGACAGAGCTTCCCTCTATGGTAGTGTTGAGGTCTGACGGTAAGACAGTAAGTGGAAATCATCCTTTCATAAACAAGACTACATTGTATTTAGAACACCATAATGCAAAACGTAAGCAACAGATGCAATTACCTGTGCTGTACTGTTGATCAACAAGGTCTGTGCAACAGGGTGCAGAAACCCTTTATGGATCCAGAAGGGGCTGGCAGTTCTGCCTAACAATATGGCACAGCTGTGGGAAATGAGATGCCTGGGTGGATTCCCACTAAGAGTTATAAAAGGGCTGTAGCTGTGTGGGAGAGAGGGGCTGAAGGGATGGTTCTTGCTGAGGAATGTTAGAGTATGTTTCTGGTTTGAACAGAAAGTAGTAAGATTATTTACTTTTATGAGGGTAGTAGGTAGAGGGGCCAGAACTTTGTGTTTTAACATTTCAAGTGCCAACAAAGGATTTGGTTTTGTTGAGCCCTGAAAGAAGTGTGGCTGTGACCTGCAATAAGTAAGCTGGTAGAAATCTCACAATTTGCAGGATCGTTCACATACTGTGTAGAGATTGGCACGCATTTGCATATCCAGAAGGAAAAGACTTATCTACAGCAAGGACATTCCATGGCTCAAGCTAAGAAAGAAACAATTTATAAAATGCAAGGCAGTGAGGCATGTGAAAAGTGGTGACAGCTCCTTCAAACTTAAGGAGAATCTAAAGATGCTACACCAACTTGTCAGACTAAGAAGTCCTCAGAAATGAAACTGGTGAAAAACTTTGAAAACCAGAAAACACAGAAAGCAGGGGGGGATTGAATAACATCCTTTCCATACGGCTTTTAAGGTCAACACGTTTCAACAAGTCTTTATTTTCAGGAGCTTGAGTACTGACTGCAGCAAGTGGCTCTGGAATTCTGTCTGTGAGCAAATAATGGGTTGGAAGTAGAGGAGAGTGTGAGATGTTTGGAATGAGATGCTTTTCTTTTTACATCACCCACAAACCCACTGCAGGTACAGGCCATAGTCTGGGGGGACAGAGCAGCGGTGCATTCTTAGACCTGTCTTCATTGTTTATCCTAGTGTAACACCCACACACACTTGGGTTGTGTATGGTTAAATGTGTGCTTTTGGAAGCAGAAGATTCTCCAGGCAGATTGATTAAGAGGCTGGAGCGTGGCACTCCCTCATTGGACAAGGCTTGGGTGATGTCACACCAGGTATATAAGAACAACTTAGCTAAGGTTTTTCTACCTTTCTTCTGGGGCTGCTAAGTGTTGTACAGCTGAACTGGGAGCCAAAAATCTGTTCCCCTTCCCCCTTTCACTGAACAGGTGAGCAAAAGCTATATGAAGGGAAAGCCTCATGTACAGACAGTGGCAATGCATAGGCATGTGCACAGGGGTGCACATGAACCCCCTGAGAGCACCAGTGCACCCCCTGACAGGCTGCACTCCCTGCTTAGGTGACAGGCAGAGAGGCAGGTGGGAGCACCCCCTGTAAGCGCCAGCTGGGTAGTGGGAGTGCCAGATGAAGTGCTGCACCCACTTCTCAGTCGGCAACATTGGCCGTGGGGGGATCCCCCCAGTCACTGACTAGTCACTGGGGGGGCACATGCCCCCCCTGACTAAAGTGGCACAGGGAGGTGTCCATGGGTACAGGGAGAGAAAGTTTGTCTTGGAGTTTGAGACCCCTGTTTCCTCTCTCTTTCCCCCCTTTTTGAGTGGGTATTAATCCCTGGAGCAGACTGATTAGGAATGGAGTTCTGGCAGTTTTGGCCACACAGGCCTTCAGTGGGGTAATACCATGGGGGTATTAATCCCTGGAACAGATTGACCAGGAATGGGCCTTGGCAGTTACTGGCCTCTGTTCTGTAATTGTAATGGCTCAGCATTGCAGTATAGCTGAGACTGGATGCCCTGGCTGCAACCATAGACCTGGGCCCTTTTGTGCTGTTTCACAGCTATTGCTTTTCAGCCTGGCTGTGGCTGAACGCCAGCCATATGTTTGGCTGGCAGATTTGAGCCAGGGTGAAGCCTGGCACAGTTTGAGCCAGAGTGAGTCATGGCATTTGTTGTTTATCCAGGCCTTAGTGTGGTATAAGGCTGCCCAGTTCAGGCCCAGCAAGATAGCCCTTGGCCCCCTTTTGTCCCTTTTGTAGTTTGTTTCAACCAAGCAGTGTGGTTGGGTGCTAGTTGTAGTTCAGGCCTAAGCCATGATGGGCCTGACCTTTCCTTTAAGTTCTTTTGTAGTTTTCTGCCCAGCAGAGCTGGCATTGGGACTAGGAATTGTGGTATGCTGCTGAAAGCCACGATTAACCCCTCAAAGCCAACATGTGAAAGTGGAGGTCAGTGCTCTACCATTTCTCCAGAAGCAACAGAACCCCTTGTTCTTAAGCAGCTCCCTGCAGTACAGTGAACCCAAGGAGCAGCTCATAGGACTCTGGTGTGGGCCCCCCTCTCTAGCTCATTGCTATAGTGGTGAAGCCCCAAGAACTACCTTTTGGGGAGCCCTAAGTCCCAGACTTGTCTAGGCATGGGTGAAGCCTCCCCAAGAGGGTGCAACCTATAGACTTTGTAGTTAATAGAATTTTAAAATTTATACTTAGTGGTTTCCTTTATTTTCTGTAATAAATTTGAGCTTTTGTGTTTACACTGCTTGTGAGGAGGGGTTTTTGTTAATATGGGTCACCCCAGCAAATTTAGTGTTCCCAGATTTCTGGGGGGATGTTAAGCCACTGGTATAATTTATGGGTATACCCTGAAATGTGAACCTAGCCCTTGTTGCTGTCAGTTGGTGCTCAGCAGAAGGTTTATGCTAGGGCTACCAGAAGTTTTCATGTTTTGCATCAGCCCAGCAAATTTACCTTTGCTCAACTGGTGGTTGAATTAGGATCTGCTGTTCTCAAATGTTCTGTCTACAACTTACCTCCTGGCTGTGTTCATGGGCATGCTGATTATAGCTGTATTACCAAGAGCTGAAGAATTAGGCTGCAGGCTACTCCACCCCTCAGGGCATCCATCTCTGTATTTGGGCAGTCTGAGGTACTTTCCAGAGAACAAAAGCTTCAGCTGTCATCCACAGAATAGAGGATTCAGGGTGGAAAAGAGGGGTGTAGGAGGGATACACCCATTATCAGGGCCAGGGCAGCAGTCTAGCCAAATTGCCACCAGTTGGCCCTAGTTACCTGAGCTGGCCTGGTTGTCAGTAGCCTGGATACCCCCACCTGGCCCAAGTTGGCTGCTGGGTGTGCCTGCTTTTAAGCAGCAGCAATTTTAGTATCCAGCAGGCTACTCAACAAGATGGATACCTCCTTGTCTAGTCCTGGGTTTCTGATTCCCTGGGTCCTGCCCTTCCATCTCTTGTTTCAGACTCCACTCTAGACCCTAGCACTTTCAGGTTGCCTTCCTGGTTTCCAGACTCCTGTCTTCTGACAGCCAGTTTCTGGTCTGTGGCTTAGCTAAGTGTGAATCACCCACATCTTGGTTCTGTATGACTATAGCTGCCTGTTCTAAATACCCTGGTTGATAACATGGGTCTGGGTCCCTGTTCCTGACCTTCTTCCTCCGCCCCCTGGTCCACGGTTCTACCTTAGATGACCACCTTGGCCTCCTGAGCTGTCTAATTCCCTGACTCCCAGTTCTAGCTTGGACCTTTGCTTCACTGACCTTGCCTGTTACTGACCCCTGGTTTGTGACTCCTTAGGGTCAAGTCCCTACTATCTACATCCTGGGTATACCCCTGACAATTGGTGGTATTTAAAGTATATTTGTTAAGGAACTGCAGAGTCCAATTAATGAGACCAGTCAGCTCCATGGGTGGATCCAGGATTATAAAAGAGTGGGGTGTGGTAGACTGCCCCTCAGATTATGGGGAAGAATGGAGTCAAGGTGTGGCTGAAATCCCAGGGTTGGCAGGTGAGAGAGGGCCGAGCAGGGGGCAAGAAAGAAGTTGCTGTTGCCACTGTCTCCTGCACAGCCTGGCACCCACACAGCTGCTCCCTGCAGCCGTAGCTTGAGTGAGACCGGAGCAGCCCTGAGGCTCCCTCACTCCATGCCCAGGGCAGGAGGTGGGTCCCTATTCCTGCTCCTGCTCAGTTCCTTTGTGTGTCCCCCACTGACCCAGGGACTCCAGTTATGGGAAGCAGCTGTGTGAACTGCCAGACTTGGCAGGAAACAGCAGCAAGGGGAAGCATCCCCCCTTCCTGTTCCTGTTCCTGTTCCCTGCTGGCCAGTAGTCGGGGTCAGAAAGGGAATCTGTGGGCTGCCATCCCTGGTTAAACCTGGCTCCCCACAGCCCAAGCAGGGCAGAAGCAGCTATGCCACGCACTCCCCACGTGCTGCCTTCAGGGACTCATGGCTTGGTCCACCCACCTCAGTTGCTCTGACAGCAGCAGGTCTATGTGCATGCACGTGAGTGCTGCTGCAACAGTAATGCCACCATGGGGCTACTTCTGCTTCTGGGCCAGGACTCCACAGGGGTGTGGGAACCATTCTGTCACTTCTACTAAGTCAGTGCCTTGGGGCAGTGCCTTCCTGGGCCTGCTCCTTGCCTGCCTGAAGTCTTCAGGGGACCCAAGCATCTGGGGCTATGGAGAACTGGAGCCAGGCAGTATGACTTTCAGAGAACTGGCTCTAGCATGTAGTGCATGCGGTGTGTGACTGCACCACTACATCCTCCCTGGATCTGCCCTTGGTCAGTTCCAGCATTGCTGGTGAAGACACACTGGGCAGTGTGAAACTGTTTAGAATGATTTATTTCTTTTTCACTGTACAGATGATCCTTGAGAGAGTTCTAAAAGCAGGACAGTTGATCCAGGATCCTGGACTTTGCTGACAGCTCTCAATAGAATATCAAACCTGGCAGCCACATGGCTGCACTCTTCTCCAACTCCCATCCCCTACCCATCAGGGAGGAAAGAGGGATGCCTTCTCACTCTGCCTTCCCCTGTTTTAACTGCTATCCACACTGTTCTGCCTTTGCTGTTGGATGGAGTGAGAATAAATTGCTTTGTCACTTGGAAGAAAGCAGAATTAAGATGAATGACCAGTCAGGTTAAGGGGAAAGATGGAGCCTCAGTTTGCAATCAAGGGCTCAAGGAGAACGAATGAGAACCAGCAAAATGGAGAGGCAGATGGGTAATGTTCTAGGAGGGGAGGGGAGAGACAGCTGGCTGTTATGGTTGCATTTTCACTTCTCAGCATAGGTAGAAAGATGATAATAGTTGGGGAGCAATTGAGTAGGTGAAGTGAAAGTGGTGAAAGTGTCTGGGGAAAGCTGACAGGTGCCTATGGGAGCTGAGTGGAGGGAGGTATGCCTGGGCATCATGGGGTAGCTAGGAATAGTGGGTTGCTCATGTGTACATAATGTCCTAGAAGCTCCAGGAGAGAACCCAACAAGACTGACTCTCAGTGTATTTCCTGTCTGTGAGAGACATTCAACATCATTCCCTTCTAATGGCTATTCAGTGCTCTGTGCAAAATTGGTTGATAGATATCTGTAATCTATTTATCTGTCTATTTACCTGCCAGGCTTCACCATGGCGGAGATGATGAATAATTCACAATGGATAATTTATTTGATGAATCTCACTCCTCCCTTTAGCTAAACATCTGGAAGCAGGTGGCTATTTTCTCGACTTCAATTCCTATTCAAATTTCCTTTCCCTCGTGCCTTGCAACTTGAAATGTAAGCTGTGTTGCTTAGATGTAACTGGTCATGGAAGTTACCTGGCATGTTGCTCTTCACTGATTCAAGAAGTGTGGCTTTTCTTCTCCAGTATCTGGTAAATTCTAATATTATAAAAGCCTTTGTCTGTCTGTCTGTCCATAACGCTTTATTCGCACTCTGATTGGTTGTCTGAAACAACCAATCGGAGTGCTTCAACAGCGTTCCAGACAGGTGGCAGCAGCAGGGCACAGCACCGCCATAATGGTGGGGGATGGAGGGGACGAAGTGTGGGGGTGAGGCCAGTGGTATTCATCTTGCCCCCCCCCGCCCTGCTCCCTGGAGGATGGAGCAGGGTGGTGAGGCCCTGGACCTGAAGAGGGGTGGGGGGAGTGGGCCTGGCCCTGCAACAGCAGGGGGGGAAGGTGGGGGAGTGAGCCCAGCCCTGAAGCAACAGGGGGTCTGGATGCGGGCCTCTGTCCCTGCCTATCCCTTCATTCTTGACAGGCAATTGGCTAGTATTATTTGTAAGAGGCAAATTTAAAATGAGTTCTGATAAGCACAACATGTGACTGAACTCCTTTGCCTGTGATGCACTTACAGGCCCTCGTGTGACAGTATCTAAGTACCTCACAGTCTTTAATGTAATTATTCACACCTTACTCAGTGAAGGGACATGGTAGCAGACCTAGCAAGGTCTCTTGCTATGGATCCACCAGACTGCCCCCAGTTGACCAAGCTGTAAATGATCATCTGGGCTGTGGAGTACAGAATCCCCAGATGTGACCTAGCCACATTACTTTCTGTAGCCATTGACTACAGAAACTGTTGTGCTTTCACCGTGCCAGCTTGAGCAGTAGCTAGGTTCAGGATGGATCGTTGAATCTCCCTGTGAGGTAAGGTTGTGTTACTAATCCCATTTTACAGATAGGGAACTGAGCCATAGGGGTGCTAAGGTGCTCAGGCTTATACAGCAAATAGTAGCAGAGCAAGGATTTGAACTCAGGTGTCCTAAATCCTCAGTTAGTGACCTAACCACTCTGTCATCCTTTATCAGCCATCAGAAAACCTGAGAGCAATGAGACAAGAAGGCAAACAGACACAAGGAATCTGCTTTTAAATACTTATGTTTATGTCGGAAATTTCTGATGTGCTGACAGAGGGCATGGGTATTTGTGATGTTGTGCACTACCAAATCCAGTTGCTCTTTAAGAGAAGCCTTTGAATGGAGGGTACAGACTGCAACAGCACTGTGGGGAGGGTGGAGTGGAGATAGCAGACATTGTATAGACAGAAACAAGACAGTAGTGGGGAGGGAGGGTGAAAGGGCAGGAGAGGCAGGGGGCAAATAATTCTTATGAAATCCAGGTCTAGAGGTACACTCAGAAATGGGAAAGGATTATCTAAGTCTTGTGGGACTCTTCTGTATCTCTGTAGGGCACAATAACTACTACTGACTTGGGGGGAGAGGCTTTACTGTTGGTGCTCCCTTCTCTTGGTTGGTCTTTCAAAAGGTCCCATATGCGAGATGGCACTGCAAAGTAAATCTATCTAGCAAAGCCAATGGCCATCTAAATGCAGCTGCCCCTAGTCCCAGGCCTCATTAGCCTATGCCACCACCTGTCCCTGTTGCTGACGATGCAGAGGCTTCTAGGGGGTGGGTGGTCTTTAAAGCAGTCGCATTTCTAAAAAGCATCTGTTGACATCAGCCAGGGCCCCTCACACAGAACACTTCACAGCTGGAGGAGGCTATATTAATCAACACTCAATCCAAGAAAGTCCCAGGACAATAGTTGACAGTGTGTCCTTTTATAGCTCGGATGCTATGTTCATATTCTGGGGGCTCTGAGAAGAGGTAAAAATAGCCTCCCATTCTGAGGAGAGCCTGAGGCTGTATCTCTTATGTCTGAGATAAGACAGCATTTCATACCAAAGATGGTTTGGATGCTGGAAGAGTCAGCACCATCCCCTATGGAATGGAAGAGACAGACAGAGCCAGCCTTCATGCTGGGGAGCTGTCATTCGCACATGGCACAGTGATAAGATCGTGAGGTGGAGCTGGAGAGTACAGACCCTACTCCTTGAGATGGCACCTCTCTCCATGCTGTATAGCAGATGACAAAGGCCTCCTGGATCTTCAGATTCTTCCTGAGCCCACTGTTTGAAACAGTGCCCAGCTGCTCCTTGTGCCAAATGAATCAGAGGGTCTCTGCTGGTAACCAGGTGTCAACCCTAGAGAAACCATCACTACAGGTCCTGGCCTTTCCAGGCCAAGATCCTGAAAGTGAATACCTGTAGGTTTATTTAAATGTTTACAGATTTACAAATAAATGTGTATGCATTTCTTATTTCAATCCAAATATCTGTGCTGTCTATAGGAGGTGGGAGCAGTAACGGGAGAAACAGCAAGCTCCCCAGCCTGCCAAAAACACTTGCAACTTCAACTTGTAAGGGCAGGGCAGGACGGCAGGGGAGCAGCATGATTCTTGTTGTGGCAATACAGCCCTGGCCCCTTCCCTGTGGCGCACGTTTCAAGCAACGTGCCTTTGCGTGCCATGCTATGGCATGTGTACTGGGGATTGCTTATCCTGGTGTACAGGGTCCCAAGTGTCATTTAGCACATGCAACAGCTTTGATTGGTTACTAGTCTAATGACAGATGAGTGAATAAGAAAGGACAACCAATTAGAAAGCAGTCTGCTTCCTTGTAAAAGAACCAGAGAACTGCAGAGTTAGGTAGTCTGTGGTGCATTGTTCTGTCATTAGCTAATTAACTCTCACTGCTCTAGAGTAAGGGTGAATGGAACTGGATACCACCATGATGTGTCAGATGAGGGATTGGCCCAAGGTCACCCACCAAATCAGTGGCAGAGTTAAAATTGGAATGAAGGAGTTCTGGACTTCTGCTCAGCCTGTTAATGATGTTTTTAAGGCCACAGGATGTGAATTGTTCTCTCCAGCCAGAGGTACCCCTCAACTGTAGGGCAGGCTCATAACTGGGACAGCATGGGGGGGGGGGTACAAGTCCCAAAGATATCAGCTTATAGAATCATAGAAAATTAGGGTTGAAATGGACCACAGGAGTTCATCTAGTCCAACCCCAGACCATCCCCAACTAGATAATTCCAGCCAGGGCTTTGTCGAGCTGGGCCTTAAAAACCTTTGAGGATGGAGAATTCCCCCACCTTGCTAGGTAACCCACTCCAGTGCTTCACCACCCTCTGAGTGAGAAAGTTGTTTCTAATATCCAACCTAAACTTCCCTTGCTGCAACTTGAGACTATTGCTCCTTGTTCTGTTACCTGCCACCACTGAGAACAACCTTGCTCCATCCTCTTTGGAACCACCCATCAGGTAGTTGAAGGCTGCTATTAAATCCCCCCTCAGTCTTCTCTTCTCTAGACCAAATAAATCCAGTTCCGCCAGCCTCTCCTCATAAGTCATGTGCCCCAGCCCCCTAACCATTTTTGTTGCCTTCCACTGGACTCTCTCCAACTTGTCTGCATCCTTTTTTCTCCTGCTTGCATTTCCACCCCTCATAAATACCAGTTCTTTCAAGACCAGGGCAGCTCTTGCACCCTTCAGAAATCAGGTCTTGAGTCTCTCCAAATTTTACTGGATTTCTCAACTGGTGGGATGCGAAGGTCCTCTAGGTGGGACTTGGGTTGTGGCAGTGAACTCATTTGCTTTTGCACGCTTCAATTCCCACCCCCACCCCCACCTGCTGTCAACTGGTGGACCAGGATTTTTTTACCTTATGTAGGTGGGAAAGGTTGAGAACTGCTGCTGTAAATCACCTCATTATCTTACCAGTATAGTAAGTCCCTCTAAACCTGGTTGATGAGTAGGAGTCCAGGCTTTACCCACGTTACATAATCTTTAGGATGGAATGGGCTGTACCAAAATAGGCTGAGTCTCACTAATGATATGGACAGATGTCTTTCCCTGCAGCAGGAGCAGTGGTTCTGTAATGTTACCTTGGGCTCAAACTGGATGTACAACAGAAAACCAATTTTAATACATGGAACCCTATTCAGAGTTCCTGGACTTGAGGATCCCAAAACTTTGGAAAATGAGCCTTTGGTGTTGGGTATCCTCATAACCTTTTTCATAAGTCATGGAAGATGTGGTGTTCTTCAAAGACTTCACTGCCAGAATCAGGTTATTATCTGAGAATCTCAGCTCTCATTGACTCAGGTGAGTTTCTAGTCCTCAGGGTTACACCCCCCCCAAATCAGAATTATAAATGCTTTAACCTTAGATAGTGAATACAAATTAACCCCATCATTTATTATTCTTAATAGCTGATGATTTTTTAGCCACTCTCGTTCATTTTGAATGCTTGAGGCTGACAATACCGGGACCCAGATATTTAATAACAGTATCGCTATTGATGTGGGCAGATTTTATATGGCTTTGATCTGATCTGGATATGGTTTTGATCTGAATGTGTTTGCTGGTAAGTGACAAGCATTCCACTGTATCATGTATTAGTGTGTAATCGATAGGCTGAGAAACCATAGCCACACAGAGGCAGTGATGCTAATGGAGAGAATTACAGAGGAGAGAAATTCCAAGATGGACCTATTTTCCAGCTGGGCAGTCAGCACCATGCGATTTTCCAATTGCTCAGTGCTGCTCTTTGCAGCCTTAGTGATACCCTTAATACAGTTCTTTTTATGTACAAAGAAGTACAAATACAGAGACATTCCTGCTATGCCAGGACCCAGACTCTTCTATACTTCAGTCATTATAAGACAACTCAGCAAAAAGCCGGGGACCCTGCAGAGTTCTCTCCCCCTCCTCCCAAGTTTCTTTGCATCGGGAAACTTCTGTACCAGGCAGACTTGAAGATCTAGTCCAGAGTAACTCTCCCTACCATGACAGAAGTGTCCCCACAGGGAGTTACTTTGGAGTACCCAGCTACAGGTTTGTGTCGCTTTATGCGGGTTCTGTATGTGAGAAATCCCTCTTACGCGATGACCCTTTTTATACCAAAAATTTGTTATATGCGAGGTAAATTCACTCTTATGCAATCAGTATGGTGGAAAACCACAGTCAGTTGCTTTGTTGCAGTGCATTATGGGAGTGATGTACACCAAAACATGGTCTCCTGTGTGGATTTGTACTCCTCACTCGTTGTCTGTGACCTGCATTTCTGTAGTTGCCATCCCCGTTATGATAGTGCCCAGTGCTTGTGTGTACTGTCTGCTGTTGGTGAGTACCAAAATCCTTTTGTAAAATTGAATGGAAATGGGGCCTGAGGTCAGTCCAGTTGAGGTCTTGGAACGTATCCCTATTTGTTACGTTGAAAGTGGGTTCCCTTTATGCGAATTTGAGTTATGCACCCTTTTCCAGGAAGGCATGTACAGCATAAAGTGAAGGAAACCTGCAGTCTGTAAGGTGCAACTCTATCCTGCCTGCTGCCTGGACCAGAACAGCCATGTATGTGCTGGTCCATTTCCCTGCATAGACAAAGTGGGGGGCAGGTTTTATAAGGTAGTTAGGCACTGAACTGCCACTGAAATCAAGGGGATGGAAGTTTCCTGCATTCCGCTAAGCTATTGATTCTCAAGCAGGGTGACATTGCACCCTGGGGTGACTTGAAATCCATCTACACGTGCACTTAACTGTGCAGCAGACTACTTTGCTGTGGCGTAAAGCATCACAATCTATGTGCACGATGCTGTTAGATTGCAGCAAATTAATTTTCACCGTCCTAAGATAGTATTGCCCAGGATGTGTGGAAACCCTGACTTGGACAAAAATTGTGCCGTCAGTCCAGGTAACAGGGGCCAAACTGCTGCCTAGCCATATAGCTCTGCCCTTTGGGCACTCTCGTGCCCCAGCTAGCCAGAGCCACCTGATGCCATGACCTGGAACCTGGGGTCAGAGGCGATGTGTAGGGGAGCAAAGGGGGCATGTGCCCTCCCTGAGATTGGTTGCCACCAAAGCTGCCACCAGCTTCTGCTGGCAGTTGCTGCCTCGCTGTTGACACAGTCACCGGCAGCAGCAGGCAGTCCCTGCTCATCTTGGTGGCTACTGGCAGTCCCTGCTTGCTGCCCTCCCCTTCATCACCACTGAAACTGCTGCGGCTGCCCATGGGTAGTCCCCGCTTGAGGCACCCTTGTAGGCAGTCCCTGCTTGCTGCCGCCACATCCCCACCCCCACTGCCTGCAGGTGGTCACTCAGTTTCATACCTGGGGTTGACCCCCAAGTCTGCTGCCAGCCCAGGGCCAAGCACCCCTGGCCCGGCCCATACTGCTGCAGTCCCAGGCATGTGTAGATGCTGTGCTCCCGAGCCGTTAACACTGGAGCAAACTGCAGCAGAGGTTAAGGCACCACGTGAATTGCAGTTAGTTAGCGCTGATGTTAGCTAGCGTTGTTAGGTAAGGTGTGCAAACAGGAGTCACAAGAAAAAGCCGGAGATTCAGCATAGAAATCCCCCATGGTGGCGCTTCTCAGTTCCTCGCAAGAGGCAAACTGCGCTCTTTCCCTAGTCAAACTAGAGTGAAAACGGAGAACTGGCGTGTACTTCAGCCTGCCCAGGGCGGCCTCAGGTCTGAGAGAGCAGAGACCCGCTGCCGCCCTCCGCGCTGGACCCGGCCTCGGCCCGCAGTGGCTGCACTAAGCAGGGCGGGCGCTGCCCGCGGCCTGCAGTGGCCCAGCCCGACCGCCAGGGGGCGCCGCCGCCGAGACTCCGGCGCAGGGAGAGGGCGGCGGCGGAGGAGGCGCTCGGGCAGCTCCGCGAGCTCGGCTACCGCTCGGCTATTTCCGTGGCTACTCGGGACTCCCCCTCCGCTCGCCCCCACCTCGGGTTCGGGCCTCGGCTGCTTCCGCCCTCGCTCGGGTATTTCCGCCCCCCTTCGGCTCTTCCCGCCGCTCCTCGGGCAGACTCGGCGCCCGGCCTCCCTCCCTCCCTCCTCCCGGCGGCCTGCCCCGGTAACGGTCGCTGGGAGTTTAAATGAGCAGGGGCCGGGCCGGGCCCAGCTGCCGCCGGGACACGCGCCGAGGCTGAGGCTG
>NW_017728943.1:2987614-2992154 GCF_001723895.1 Crocodylus porosus | reverse complement strand
CCGCCCCGGGAGGACCTGTTGATTCCTCCTTTTGTCTCTGTGGCCCGGTCCCCGCTGCGGGCATGGCCCGGCCTCGGGCCCTGCGGACGCTGGGAGGCCCCGAGGCCCGGAGCAGGAAGTCGCTTCAAGTTTGATCTTTTTATTTCTTTTTCTCCCCTCCGGTTCTGTCCAGCAGCTCTGTCGCAGGGTTTCCCTTCCCGAGTGGCTGCTCCCAGAGCACAGGACTTGTCCCTTCTTCCCCACTTCCCATGTCATGTCCCCCCCCATCTTGCGTTAATCCTCCTCCAGGCCTGCCTTAGCTGCCTTCCTCCTTTCTTTCCCCACCTCTTCAGCTCCTGTTTTTGCAAAGAGCAGCCTGCAGCTGCAAGCAGAACAGAAACAAGCCTAGGCTCACACACTGGGTATGGGTGACTTCCAGTGGGAGATGACCTCTGTTCCACCGAGTTTGTGTCTCTGGGGCAATGCCTGTGGCGATGGTGCTCTTGTGATCAGTGCGCTGGTATTCTCCATGCTGTGGATGTAGCTGTGAAAATGCTTCCAGCCACCTAGACCTGTTTATGCCATTGGTGTCATCTTTGGCATCAGGTCTGTGGCTGTAGCTGTTCTGAAGCATGGCAGAGCCCACCTGACATATAGGAGTCTGTGTGAAAAGGAAGCAGGCACTTGCTCCTGCAGTGAAAGGGTGCAAATAATATCTAACGCAGCAGTTTGAGTGCGGTAAACCTTCAACACTCATCTGAATATGGCAGCATCCCTGGTTGAGAACCACTCTTAGTGCTGCCTTGGTTTACCCCAATACTTCTCAACCAGGTGCTGCTGCTGCGGCCACCATCCTGGAAATGGAGGCAGCAGGTGCAACACTCCCATGTACCGTGTTTCAGGAAGTGTGTGGTGGGGGACCCAGACTGGGAAGGGCCCAAGCAAGAAGGCAGGGGCTAGATGGAGGCTGTTAAGAGAGCCTTAATGCAGCAGGAGTGCACGTTTGCCACAGCTTTGCATTCGGCAGTTTTATCTGGCTGCCACAGTGCAGGCAACACCTGCATTGAGGGCCAGGTTGAAAACCACTGATCTAACGCTTCCACAAATGCCTGTAAGCAGCATCTCTGTTATCCTAATTAGATTAGCTAGGTGAAAAACACTTGCTGTGCTGAGATTTCCCTGGCAGAGATGTGGAGTATTTTATCTGAGCAGCATTAATGGGTTCTTGAAATACACAGATGCTTCTACTGCCTTCTCTTCCAGTTTCAGCCCCTTCCCAAATTGGATATGCAATTGATTGGGTTCTGCTTTGTGATCACACAGACCCATTTGGGTTCTGCATGCTTGCTATATCTCCTTCCCCCCTGCCCCCCCCCCCAAAAAAAAAAAAGAAGAAAAGAAACCCTTTATTTTTCCTTTCAGTCTGAAGAGACTGATATGTTTGTGCATTTATATGTTATGGTTCTATCTGCACTTATAATTTGTGACCATGATTTGTCACTATCTTGGTCCAACTGTGGTTGCAGAGGTGTAAACTGTATCTTGGCTCATTTTAAACATTGCATGATAAGGTCGTAACCATACTTGGGTTCTCTTTTTATGCTACAGATTTCACCATTGCTACCATCATTGGAGCTACAGTAGTGCAAACTGCAGGTCCTAAAGCGTGCTGTCTTCAGTTGTTTGTCTGCATAGGCCCCGGTTTCTCTGTTCTCTTGGTAACCTCAATGACATACGTCAACCTTGATCATCTGTAGTCATGGGGCGTTTCTGTGCCACTGTTATGAACCGTTAAATGAAAAGGGCACTGGTGAAGTAATGCTTGATGCCAAAACAAATTCCACGCCTTCATCCAAAAAGACTGTCACCTTTAGAATTATCAACGTGACTGCTTTGTAGAGATTATTATTTACATAGTGCTTAGTATGTTTGGCATTCTAAAACTATGTAAGATGACTGTTACCTGCCCTGAAAAGTTTCTATTTCAACATTCAGATGTTGCTACTTTTGCAAGGAGTATAGGTGGCAGAGGCTGGTCTTAAATGGACAACATGGCACTTTATGCTCCTAAGGAAGTAATCTGAAATTTCTGAACCTTAAATACTAATGACATATCCCATATGTTAGCAAGTTATGTATATGCATCTCTGAAGCCAAAGGTTTTTAGAAATATTGCTTAAGTTTCCATGGCACTTCAGTTCCACTGCTTTGATCATTTTTGAGAAGCTGATATAGATTGCCATTACCAGCTCTAGCAATGCACAGGTTTAATAGCATTGTTTGATGTTATGGTTGAAAACGATAAAAACAGCAATGTACAGTAATGGCTAGTAAAAGTTTGCTGTTCAGTAAGGATAAAATGGTCTGAATCCATTGTATAGACTTGAGTTCTAGGACAGACTTAGTTTTCTAATGATCTTTCCTGAAAGGTTATGGGAATTGCTTACCCCACCCAAACCCCCTGTTAGCCTATTTTAGGATTTTACCTAACTCTATATTAGGTGCTATACTTTGGTTTATTCCCAGTATAGGGGGGAAATGACAGATGATACAGATGCAGAAGGTAGACTAGTTCTAATATTATTCTGCATTGGAGTATATTTTGCTTTGTAAATGCCCCAACACACCTGATTGCAGCAGCAATTCTAGTCCCTATGGCATAGGTGCTTTTTGTCTCCTTGGAGTACTGGTACAACCACAATGTTGAGATTGCTGTAGTGGAGAGATGCACCAGACTGGTTCTTTCAATGCCACTGTTCAGACGCTGAAACAAATTAAACGGCTGTGTAATCCATGCTGAATGTGGTGTGCTGTCACCCGCGCTGGTCCAGGAATGTGCTGCACATAGTACCCACTTGAGCAAGTCTAGCACATGTGCTACATGCAGTGTTCATGGGTGCTGTGTACAGCATGGGTTGCAGAGCAGCTGGGATGAGTGCTGCAGGCTGTGGACCCTGCATGCAGGGCTGGTCTGGTACACATCACCTAGGTCAGCTTGGACCTAGGGGCAGCACCAGGAGCCAGGTGATGGTTCTTTGATGCCTCTGGGTTACAGCAAAAAAATACAATTCTGCTTCAAAGAAAATGCAATCCAAACAGATTCATCTCAGCCAGATTGCAGGACCTGGTTCTCATGGAAGACTTAATTATTGAGACATTTGCTGGGAGGGAAACCTAGCACAAGCACTCCAACAGATTTTTTGAGACTGGGGTAACTTTTTGATGCACATGGTAGATAGGCTATCTAGGGGAAGGAGGAAGCTCTTCGTGACTTACTGCTCACAAGCAGAGATTGGTTAAGAATGTGAAGGTGGAAGGTACCTTGAATGACGGGGATCACAAAATGATGCAGTTCAGGATCCTAAGGGGAGAAAGGATAGAGAACAGCACAAGAAGAACACTGGGCTTTAGAAAAGTAGACCTGAACCAACATGGGGAACTGATGGGCAGGACTCCCTGGGAGGAGAAAGGAGTGCAGGAGAGCTGGCTCTAAGTTTTAAGGAGGCCCTTTTTTAGGGCGTAGGAGCAAAGTATCCCAATGCAATGGAAAAATGGGAAGTGTAAGAAGAGGCCAGCCTGGCTAGACAGCAGTCTCTTCAATGAGTTGAAACTCAAAAAGGAATCCTTTAAAAAGTGGACACTTTGGTCATAGTATGTGGTAAGAGTGTAACAGTATTGCATGGGCATCCAGAGGGAGTGTTTGGAGGGCCAAGGCATGACTTGAGATGCAGCTGGCAATGGGATATAAGACAGAAAGGGATTCTACAAGTATGTCAAGAGTAAGAGGAAGACCAGAGAAACTGTAGGTCCTTTATGGAATGTGGAAGACAGTTGAATTACAAATAGTTCAGAGATGGCTGAAGTATTTGGCAGCAACAGTTGCTGCCGAGTAGTTGCTTGGTAGTACATGTGAACTGAGTTTCATGACGATGCTCCAGTTTGTATCAGATTAGAATTGCAATACTGATCAACTTCACGGAAGTGAAGATTAAAACCATAATTTATTAGCCACTCAGACATCTGGGTGTGTCTACATGTGCACCCAACTGTGCAGTTGTTACTGTGCAGTCATCTAGTACCTGTGTATGTATGTACTAAACTACACAGTAACTGCAGTTACTGTGCAATCCCAGTGGTGCACAGCTTGTTTTTGAACCTACTGCACAAGAGTGTCAGTGTCATGGCTTGTGCCTGCTGGCACTACAGCACCATAGTGACCAGCTACATCACCATAGCTTGATGCTACAGCGACATAATGTCTCATAAATGTGCCCACAGTGTACTAGAATGCATTCTGGATAAGTGTATAGTATGCTTATCTGCTTGACACTTTGCCAGTCCCAGTTCTTTGCCTGTTGCCGTCACACCAGATGGCAAAGCTAACATGTTTAACGATTTCTTTGCCTCCGTCTTCCTAAGTAGGGACCAGAACAGCCACCTTCCTGGTGGGCCCCCCTTGGGCCCCGGGGGAGGCACACCTGGGCCAAGGGTTAGCAAGGATTTAGTTAGGGAGCTTCTGGAGGGGCTGGACGTATTCAAGTCAGCTGGTCCGGATGATCTC
>NW_017728943.1:2980581-2986400 GCF_001723895.1 Crocodylus porosus | reverse complement strand
AAGAGAAGGCTGAGGGGGGATCTTGTGGCCTGTTATAAACTAGTCAGGGGGGATCAGCAGGCATTGGGGGAGTCACTGTTCCCCTGAGCACCAGGAATAACGGTCAGAAGCTGGCAGAGGGTAGGTTTAGGTTAGATATCAGGAGGTGCTACTTCACGGTCAGGGCGGCTAGGATCTGGAACTAACTTCCAAGAGAAGTGGTGCAGGCTCCTACCCTGGGGGTTTTTAAGAGAAGGTTAGATGAACACCTTGTTGGGGTTATTTGATCCCAGTACTCTTTCCTGCTGTGGCAGGGGGTCGGACTAGATGATCTGCTCAGGTCTCTTCTGACCCTAGAAACTATGAAACTGTTATGCAGATAACAGAAATACCGAACATCAGTTAAGTACACAGCATCTTTTGGCTCCTTTGTCTACTTTGTAATGGAATGGTGCTCTCTTTAATGGCCTAAAAATTAGCCTCAAACAATCGGAGAGAAAGCAGCTGTCAAGGGGCTATTATTAGTCTTGAAACTGAGAAGAGCAAGTCAGTTTTGAGGCTTCTAGCTCTCATTCTCAAGGCTGCTGATAGAAACTGATTATTGGAAGTATTGAAATGAATGAAGTTAAGCAGTTTTGGGGCTGCTAAGTACATAAATAACATTGCCAGTACCTTGGTACTAATAAACATCAGTGGTTCTCAGCCTCTTTGGGCTGAAGGGACCCTCTCCATTTATGTTTTTGAAACTGGGTGCTACTCAATTCACAAACTAATTTATATATTAATTGCATATTATATCCTTGCAGTGGAGGTGATGAATCAGCCAGGCAGGGACAAACCTGAGTCTGTGCTTATCTGTCTTTCCCCTCCTAACTTGTTCCTCTCCTCACACCTCAGCACTCTCCAAAGGATCTGGCATCCTTGTTGAAATCACTGGTTTTATATTAAGGTTGGATGAGTACATACATTTGGTAAGCCCACAGCCTTTTTCAGCCTCAACTTTAAACAGTACACTGTATTGCGTAAAAAAAGCTTGGAAAAGGCAGAGTTTTGTTGGTTTGGTTTTTTGGGGTTTTTTGTTTGCGGGGGCGGGGGGTGGAATCCAGAACAGCAAACAACAACAAAAAAGCACTATAACTTGTACTAGATGGTAGCCTCATTCAAAAGTTTAAAAATTGAATGGGCTGTAGAGAGCTAGATCATGTGTGCCTGTGCATGCATATATATACAAGTGGGGAAGGGGGTTGTTTTGTGTGGGGGTTTCAGAAGTGGTTCTTCCAGGTCGGGTTAAAAGTCTGTTCGTAGGTAGTGCAGCGGAAGCTTGCCTAGTCTGTGTTGGTGTTGTTTGGACAGCTAGAGGTACTTTCAGTCTCTGTCTCTGTTTCTGTTTAATACAGATAACAACCAGTTATATTATTGATCTCATGGTTCATTTGTATATAGTTATGTGTCTATATATGACTTGCAAAAGCTAGAAACGAATTCATTTTTTATTTGTAGAAAACAACAAATTGGAGCACTTTCTGTCATGTCTTCCCTCTTGCATCCCCTTATCTCTCAATGAATGTACAGCATAATAGGGACATGGTACAGGTAGAACTAATGCTGAAACTTAAGTTTTCGAAGAAAAAGGCATACATTCTTTTCCACTCAGAATTCTAAAATTTTGCCATGTTAACCAAAGTTAAGGTTGGCAGTTCACTTGGAGGAAAAATCTAGCTTCTTGCCATTTTGACTTACAATTGTGTGGATTTGGAGCCCTTGAAAGTAGAGGATTAATAATACTGATGGTCTGGGGATAACTGACATGAGAAATGAGTAGATAATCAAACACTTAATAGAGGCAAGTTTTTTGTTTTTGTTTTTGTTTTTTTTGTGTGGGGATGATGGGTCTTTCTGGACCAGCTATATAGTTTGCCAAGAGTTTGGGCACAAGGTACTCTCTTCATGTCTTGGCTTCTTTCCCAGACCTGAGGAAGGGTACCTTGTGTCTACAATCTTGTCCCAGATCTTTTCCTAGTTATACAGCTGGTCCAGGAAGAGATCACTGCCAAAAAAAAAAATCCTTGCCTCTTGCATATTTCTTGGCCCATCACAGCTACAGCAACCCTCCAGGATTGCTTGTAGTGTATTCAGCTAAAACATTACAGTATAATATGTTTAGGGAACTACTTACTCCAATACAAGATGACCTCCCAATGGAAAATTTATAAATGTTACTTTTTTCAGGTATAGAATTAGGGGTGCATTGATAGAAATTTTTGGGACCGATACCAATAGCCAATATTTAAGGAGTTGTATCGGCTGATACTGATCCAATTTCCGATACAGCTGCCTCCAGCTGGCAAGTCCGGTGTCGTGAAGGGGAAGGGGTGTGTGCATGGGGGGGAGCAGATCAATGCCCCTGCAGTGAAGGAGGGGCCAGGGACAGATGTTGCCCCGGGGGTGGGGAACACAAACAGAGATCCTGATAGGGGAGGCGGCTCCCGCTGCTGCTTGTAGCCTGGGAGGGTATGGGTGGGGCATGTGCCCCTTGGATCTGCACAGGGCAGTGCAGGCCACAGCCGGGGTAGTGCGGTGCTCTTCTCGGCAGGGGTTGAGCTTAGAGCAGATACCAGCAGAACTGTGAGGATGCTGCATCCACCCCAGATTCTGCCACTGCTCTGCTCCCAGTGCCACCTCCACCAGCTGCAGCCTTGGTTCAACACCCTGCTTCCACCCACGTGCCGGGAAGAGCTGGGACTGCACTGGGTGGCTGGCAGTGGCGGCGCTGGGAGTAGAGTGGCGGTGAAATTTGGGGTGGATGCAGCATCCTCCCAGCACCACTCGCGCCTGCTCCGACCTCAGTCATCACTGAGAAGAGCCCCGCACAGTTCTGGGTGCAGCCTGCCCTGTGCAGATCTGGGGGGGACACAGACACCCCCCACCCCCATACCCTCCCAGGGTGCAAGTAGCAGTGGAACCCCCTCCCCCCATCATGAGCCACAGCTCCGGCTCTCCTCCCTGCCCTACCTGGGAAGTGCCTGCCCCTGCCCCCTCCCTCACAGTGGGGGCCATTGATCTCTCTTTCTTCCCCTTCCACCACTCTGGACTTAACAGCTGGAGGCAGCTCTCCATGCTGCCAGCTGTGCTACTCCCTGCATGGGTGCTATACTGCAGCTATGTGCGGCATGGACAGTTACTGGCCAAATTATCTGCCCCATCGGACTGATATTGGATCAATGTATCGGTGTACCTCTATATAGAATCTAATTATTAAAGGTTTGTCTTGAATTTGTCCCCTTCCCACTGCTACAGCAGGGAAAAATAAATCGGGGGGGGGGGGGGGGGGAGGGAAGAGGTAAGGTGGCCCCATTGCTTTCTGCCCCCTGCAGACTAAATCTCTGTAGCCCCTTTCCCTTCCCTTCGCCTTGCTGTTGTGGCCTGCTGTCCCTGAGCACGTGAAAGTGAAGGGACAATTTGAAAATGCTGACTTTGAAATAACATGGGGAAACAAGCAGGAAGAACTTGCCCTCCTGCTAGCTGACACCAGCCCAGACATAGTGGGGCTCATAGAAACGTGCTGGGACCCAACGCACGACTGGGCAGTGAATATCAAGGGCTATAGGCAGTACAGGAGGGACAGGATGGAGAGGAAAAGTGGGGTGTGGCACTCTGCATTAAGGAGGAATACACATCCTCATCAAGTAGGACAGGGTCAGAGGAGGGGCACACTGAAGTGCTCTGGGTTAGAATACAAGGCAGTTGAGGGGAAAGGGACTTAACAGTGGGGGTCTACTACAGACCACCCAACCAAGGGGATGAGCTAGACCAGGAATTCTTAAGTCAGCTCACGGAGATAGTGAAGTCAAAGGATGTAGTCATCGTGGGTGACCTGAACTTTCCAGACATCTGCTGGGAAGAGCAGCCAGCCAGGTCTGACTGCTCACGTAGGTTCCTAGCCAAAATGCCAGACCTCCGTCTAAGCCAGGAGGTACACAGCCCCATCAGGGGAGATGCTTTGTTGGACCTGGTCCTGGCCACCGGCAACAACCTGCTGAGGGGGCTGCAGGTACTCGACCACCTGAGTGACAGCGATCATCGCCTGCTGGAATTCACTATCCAGCACAAGGTGGCAAAGGCCTGCAGCAAGGCAGCAGCCCTAGATTTCAGGAGGGCAGGCTTCAATGAGCTACGGAGAATAGTTGGGAAAGCACTGAGGTCCCAGAGGGGAGTGGAGTCAGGTGTCCAAGAAGAGCAGTCGCTCCTTAAAGAGACAATCCTCCAAGCCCAAAGGGAGGTAATCCCAACACGGATCAAAGGGGGCAGGAGGGTGCAAAAGCCCCCATGGCTCACCAGAAGCATGTGGGAATGTCTCCTAGCTAAAAGGGAGGTATACACGCAATGGAAGGGAGGGGCCATCACCAGGGAGGACTATACTGTGGTTGCTTGGAGCTGCAGGGGGGTGGTCAGGAAGGCCAAGGTAGAACTGGAACTGGGACTAGTTACCCAGATCAAAGACAGCAACAAGTCCTTTTTTTAAATACATAGTGGGCAAAAAGAAGGTACCGGCTAATGTGGGGCCCCTGCAAGACATGCGAGGAAATCTGGTCATCACATCAGATGGCAAAGTTAACCTATTTAACAACTTCTTTGCCTTCATTTTCCTGAGCAGGGACTGGATCAGCACCCCCCCCCCACCAGGACGCCTTCAGGCCCCAGGGGAGGCGCACCTAGGCCAAGGGGCAGTGAGGATGTAGTCAGGGAACTTCTGGAGGGACTGGACATGTTTAAGTTAGCTGGTCTGGACGATCTCCACCCCAGAGTTCTGAGGGAATTAGCTGTGGTTGTTGAAGAACCCCTGGCACAGCTTTATGAGCACTCATGGTGCTCTGGTATGGTGCCAGAGGAGGAATGGAAGAGGGCCAGCGTGGTTCCCATCTTCAAAAAAAAGGGAGGAAGGAGGACCCGGGAAACTATAGGCCAGTTAGTCTTACCTTGATCCTGGGTAAGCTTTTCGAGAGAATTATCCTGGCACATGTCCACGAGGGGCCAGCAGGGGAGATTATGCTTGGGGCAACCAACATGGGTTCATTAGCAGCAGGTCCTGTCAGACCAACCTAGTGGCCTTTTATGACCAGGTCACCAAATCCTTAGATGCAGGGGTAGCAGTGGATGTAGTCTTTCTGGACTTTAGGGAGGCCTTCGACACTGTCTCTCACCCCATTCTCATTTAAAAAAAACTAGGGGACTATGGTGTCAACACCTACACAGTCAAATGGGTCACTAACTGGCCGGAGGGCCGCACCTAGAGAGCGTTGGTGGATGGGTCATTTTCGACCTGGAGGGAGGTGCGCAGTGGGGTTCTGCAGGGTTCCGTCCTCGGGCCCTCGCTGTTCAACATCTTCATCAGTGACTTGAACAAGGGGATAAAAAGTACCCTGTTCAAATTTGCTGATGACACTAAGATGTGGGGGTTTGTGAGCATGCTAGATGGGAAGAATAGGCTGCAATCGGACCTAGACAGGTTGCAGGGGTGGGTGGATGAGAACAGGATGGGTTTCAACACTGACAAGTGCAAGGTGATGCACCTGGGGAGGCTGGGGAACTCCCTTGTCAGCAGTGCAGAGACAGAAAAGGATCTTGGAATCATCATTGATGCCAAGGAGAACGTTGGCCTTCCTGACTGCGTCCCCACACTGCCGGCTCAATGCACCTTGTCGTGAATCCACAGATGCATCTTGAGCAGGTCCATGGAGGTGATACTCCCCCTCTATGCAACACTGGTCAGGCCGCAGTTGGAGTACTGCATCCAGTTTTGGGCACCACGCTTCAGGAGGGATGTGGACAACATGGAGAGG